>NC_081408.1:630821780-631421780 GCF_030272615.1 Cryptomeria japonica | reverse complement strand
TATTAGATATAACAATGAGAAGAGAAGAACTCCTCTTCCAAACCCAAAGCATAGAGCTTGCCGAATGAAGAAGAAGCGAGACAAAGTCCACCTCAATGAATGTCTCAAGCATGAACTGTCAAATATGAGAGAGCCAGGAGTGCTAGAGGTTGATAAGAAAGATTTGATTTGAGTGTTAGAGAGCTATAGAGTGCATAGAGTGAATCTCGAGCCAATGGAGTGTCAATAGAGTGTTAGAATACCTCAGACCACTGAGAGCAGGGTGTGAGTTAGTGGTCAACTAAAAAATCAATTCACTCATCAAGTAAAACCTAAAATTAATGGAATAACCACATATGTTTGTTCATAACAAAAAACTTAACAACATAAAAGCACATGTCAATCCATAAGAAAGTCTAGAACAATATGTGCATCTCACATAACATAGATATATGAGTGGAAAACCCTTGATGGGTAAAAAACCACTTTGAAAATAAACTCCATTAAGCCTCACTAGCAACCTCGCTAATTACAATCAATGTACCAACTCTAGGAGCACCAACCCCTCTACAAGAGATAAAAATATTTATAGAGGGTTACTCTGTTTCATTACATGACACAAATATTTTACTATCCTTAATCTGCAACAACAAATAAAATAATCTTCTTATCCATACACTAGTAACAAATAACACAACTCTACCATTTACACTCTTATCATGTAAGACTATCTTTCAACCAAGCTTTTCAATCAAGACAATGGAAACCCTTATCAAATCCATTTTCTACATCTAGTAAATACATTCCACACAATATTTTCTTTCTATGATACCATTTGCATTCAAAGAACAAATATTTTTCTTATCAATGCAAGAATTATGAACATCATTAAATCCTCATTTAATTCCTTATCTCTGCAGCTAAAACTATACACTATACAATCTGCAAAATTAGATAAATAATGTGCTATGAAATATTCATATCATCGGTCGAAGAACTATTCTCTCTTTCAGCACATTCCAACTAACATTTCTTCGACCAAACTTCATTACTTTAAATCATCCTTGAGAAGTTGTAAAGTTGGTTGTTTGAAGAACTAAATCAGTAACCACTCTTCAACTTTCTATCTTAGAAACTAACCATTGGTATTTGAAAATTTTAGAACTCAAATATCATACCCATTTATATTAAAAAGAAAACACCAACCTTTGGGATTATCACAATAATTGAAAACATTAATATTCGTCATTGTGTATCATTAAGTCAAACAAATAAAGTTCTTGTCATTCTATTCCCATGAATATGCAGTTACAAGTTCTTGTCACTCTATTCTTGTGAATATGTAGTTATAGGTTCCTATCACTCTGTTGCCATGAATATGCAATTCTGTTAGAGGTTCTTGTCACCATGGTGACAAAATACAAATATTTGCATTACAAGATTTCTAATTCAAACTCCAACTAATTTGTCTGCATTGAGACTTCAAATAAACATAATTTTGAAGCATACAATGCAACTTGACAATCATCAACTTTGTGTAAATGATATATAGCCTCAACAACTTTATTGTTCAAAGAATAGGAAGTCAACCTCTTCTATACTTGACAACTATGCACAAATCCAATATTCAAACATGCTGCTACATTAAAGTGCATTCAAATCAAACTCTTTCTTTCATGAACACATACAATGTTGAACCTACATCAATTAACAACATCACATGCCAAAATATTGTCATTATGACTCCTATGTACATATATATAATCATATATGTACTTGTATCTTAAAGATTCTTCTTGAAGCATCATGTGCAAACCATCTTAGTTTTCTCAAATATCTAGTGTTCCATGTCTTCATCAATATCCCAAATGACATCAATAGCTGACATAGTTTGACTAACACATATTAACATTGTCATGAATGTGCTAAATATCTCTAGTAGCATCTAGCTCACCCTTTGACAATGCACTCGACCTAGTAGATATCAATGTGGACAACAACTCTTCTACACTTGCCAATCATGACAACAATATTCTCCTTTGGAATTGATGGCAACACACAACTTCACCTCTCCAATATTCTACTTCATTTTGTGTATTATTAAGTCAAACAAATAAAGTTCCTATCATTTTATTCCTATGAATATGCACTTACAAGTTCCCGTCACTCCGTTCCCGTGAATATGTAGTTACAGGTTCCTGTGAATTTATTAGTAAGAATATTTATTTTTATTATAGGTTCCTGTCACCATGGTGATAGAATAAAGAGACTTACACTGCAAGCTCTTTGATTCAAACTCCTTGATTTGTCTACATTGAGACTTCAAATAAACATAATTTTGTATAAAATGCACCTTAACAATCATCAACCTTGTACAAATGACATATAGCCTCAACTACTTTACTATTCATAGAACATGAACTCAACCTCTTTTATAGTTTATAACTTTGCACAAGTCCAATATTCAAACATGTTGCTACATCAAAGTGCATTCAGTTCTAACTCACCTTCCTTCATGAACACATACAACATTAAAGTGACACCAACACACAACATCACACGCCAAAAAACTTTGTCATTATGACTCCCATGTACACACATATATAAACATATATGTAGTTGTATCTTAAAGATTTTGCTTAAAGCATCATGTCCTCACCATCTTAATTTTCTGTAATATCAAATGTCCCATGTCTTTATCAATATCCCAGTTGACATCATTAGCTTGTTGGTATTATGGATGACTTTGTCATGTGTTGCATTGGTTTTGTCATTGATGTCAAGACTTATCTTCTTGGAGGTCTACATTGTTGATTTGGCACTCTGGTTAGATTGGTTTATTGTTGAACTGACATATTTTGTTCACTGGCATGGTTAGCAGCTTATACACATTCACCAGTATATGTTCACTAATAGGTTATATGGTTCACCGACAGTGATGATAACTTGTTATCATCTGGAGATCATTTGGTTATGTCGAAGACATGGATTGGATGTTTGGATTTGGTGTTTTGCTTATTGGTCTAATCGGGTTGACATATTTTCCTTTACCGGCATATAGGTCTAGGTTATGGACCAGTACAAGATATCTATTCCAGATTAGCATGCCATGTTTTGGAAATGGTTTATTGATTGGATATTGTATTGAGCCGACATATTGTATCGCATCAAGAATTATTTTGTAATTGATTTAATTGTATTATCTTTAGTGAGCCGACCTTATCATTTGGTCTTAGGTTTTGTATAAATGATTGTAAGATCTTTTTGAAGATTAGAGATGGTATGAGTGTATGCGAATATTGAAGATAATTGAAGAGAAAAATTAAGCAGATCCTTGTACGAATCATGTAGACATTATCTGAATGTTTAAGGAAGGTTATGAAGGTGTATGGCACTCATGTTCAAAGCTTAAACCGGTACTAAATCCAACATTGCAGATGCTATTCTGAAGCAGTGCATTATTATTGGATTTAACCATCCAACTGTAGTCAAGTTGACTCCTATTTTGTGATTGAGTAGTGAGCTCTATGCAGTTGGCCTTTCTGCATGTGCAGACCTCATTTATATACTCTTACTATTTGTAGTAGTATCATCTAATTGTGGCTAAGGTTTCCCACCATTTTTTTTCACCTTACCAGGTTTCTACGTCAAAATATTTGTGTCATGTGTTGTCAATGTTGTTTCTCTTTCTATTTCATGCATTAAGTTACATTGGTACTGCTATAACTGTTAATTTATTTTATCGACATTTAAGTTTTGTTTACTAGCACTAAGTTTAAGTTGGAATAATTTGCATTTGGGTTATAATTTATATATAACTGGTTTACAACTGATTTACCCCCCCCTCTCAGTTATCCTTCCTAGTTCCTAACATAGCTGACATAGTTTGACTAACACATACTAACATTTCCATGAATATGCTGACTATCTCTAGTAACATCAAACTCTCCCTCAGCCAATGCACTTGACCTATTTAACAACAATGCCAACAACAACTCTTCTTCACTTGTTGGAATCATGCCTAGAATCTCCCCCTTTGGCATTCATGGAAACACACAACTTCACCTCTCCAATCTTCCACCTCATTCTCCTCCTTTGACATCAATATCCATAGGGTGAAAGATATAAAATTTTACAAGCCATAAAATGACATCAAACTAACAATACATGCAAGTTACTTCCCTTGTATATATACACCTATATTTGCATAAATCTATTGGATATTGCTAAGATGTCTACTGAAATGATGTGTTGTCATTGATGCCAACATATTCTTCTGTGTATTCCAATGTTGCAATCAGATTAAATGAGCTGGTTTGGCTAGCGTGTTACAGATGAGCTATTGTGGTTTAATGGATTTTAAGATAAGCATCTCTAGTTGATTTAGCTAAAGGTTCAGTGGTCCACGTGATTATTTGTTCAAGTTATGAGGTCCAATATTGTTGTTGGTTGTTAAGTTTTTTAGTGTTTTGGTTTCTATTATGCATTGCTTCGGAATTGCAATATCTTGGTTTTTGGATTTGGCAGTGTTTGGGATATTCATATGTATCCTCAATTCAGATGGTTCGTGATTTGGAGGCCCACAAGTGAATCTTCTAATTTGATAGTCAGTTTAGCATGTGGTCTTGATGTTCAGTATATTGATGATAGAAATTATAGTATGTGGTGATGTTGCTGTTGTTTCTGGTGTACTTCACATTTCTTGTGGATGTTTCTAGATCGTGTTATATCCATGTTGATGGTTTGCATTGATTGTTATGTGTGTTATTGATCATTTTCTTGATCCGATGGTGTTCTTCATGTTATGCATCATTCATGGTGATTGTGGCATGTTGCAGATGTTCGAGGTATAATTCTTGGTGGTGTTTCTTGCACTCAGTGTTGATTTAGGTCCATAATATGTCTTAGCTGATATTGTTTTGGTGTGCATGTATTGTTGTACTCCGTGAGGTTATATTCTTGTTATTTGTGTTGAGGGTTAAGCCACCCTTGAAATATAGGTTGATGATTTGTATAAATATATGTAATATTCATTTGTGAGATGTATTTGTATTGTATATACAAGTGTGTGATCAAGTAAATGTGTGACCAAGTTTTTTGATATTTTGGAAATGTGAAGAGGAAGTGTGTGGCACAATAGATCAAACTATGCTTAACTTGAATTGTAACTAGGTATATGAAGATGCTATTTCATTAGTTCATGATCCTCTAGATGTAATTCAAATGTTTTTGTAAGACAGCGAGTCTTCCTCAAGGTTGTATCCCTTCTTGTTCTATGATTTGAGTAGTGAGCTCTAGGTAGTGTTCCTGAATGCATATGCATTCTCCATTGTAATATTTCACTTACTCCTAACAGGGTATTATCTCATTGTGGGTAGGTTCCCACCATGGTTTTTCCCTTAACCCTTTTTTCCATGTCAACAATATTGGTGTTATGTGTGTTATTGATGTGGTGTTAATTTGTGCTTTCATTCCTAATTATCAGATCTGAATTTAAGTTTGAATTGTGTTGAGTTTGTGAGAAAATTGATTCACCCCCCTCTGGGTTTGTTGCCTTGTTCCCAACAAAATATCAGCTTCATTTGTTGCACTAGTACTTCTTGCATTGCTATTATTTGCATTACATTCATTGTGTCAACATTGGAATCCATATGCTCTCTGAATACTGCACTAATTCACATTTCAAAGAATGACTACACTTCTTCTACAACTTCATACTTGAACACCAATACTAAATTTGTTGTCTCTACAACTTTTGCAAGTACCAATAGGCAACTGTAAAATATATTGTCATTGCTCAAGGTAGCTTCAAACAAATATCATCAAACCTGCACATTGTCAAGAAAAAATTTCATCATCAACTGTATGAGATCATCATCAACATGATCAACATGAAACATGATTGTCATCAATCAACATCTTCAAAATTCCTATATTTACTACACAAGCTATTCTCAATCAACTGCTAGTGAATCTTTGTGGTAATTGCATCTCTTGAAATTTATCTAGATCTTTATAAGTTAATGACATGCAATACTTAACAAATAAATAATCTACATAAATTAAAAACACCTCGTTCACCTTAGTTAACATCCTATAGTCCGTGAAGATACAATTCACATGTTACAAGGCTTTGACATTATCATCTTCAAGCATCATTGTTATTTTCTATTAAACACTTAAGTTGCACCATCAAATACTACATTTCAGCTCTTAATTATCCAATCCTTTTTTTATTCTCATCTGTTTAACAATTTTTTTATGTTCATCAATACACTACAATATTGCTTTGCTTGGTAAAAATAAAAACATTATCTTCATTCTATCTTGATAACATTTCATATACTCAACATACTTTTGCTTGATCTTTGGATTGAACATTCCATCACTTGATTATAAGACTTAAATCAACATTGTAGTCTACCAACCTTAAACTTCATGTCTCTATAATTTATTATATTGCTAAGTTACAACACTATCAACACACAAGCTTCTAAATGGGACTCGCAACATTATGCCAGTCGCATGTAAAATTATACTACCTTTCATGTAACCTCTACTACCATGTACTTCTAAACTTTGTATTTATTCTCCTTGATATTGTGAACTATCATGATTTCCATACCTTCATTACTATTTTAACACTATGTATCTCTATTATTATTTCTATGTATTGACTATCATCACATATCTATGTTTGAACAACAAGGCCTTGGAATAATTTCATGACAACATGCCTATCTCTCTGTTTAGTGACAATGATATCTACTTGTTATTGCTTCTCTTAACAATGCCTTTCATGAAGTTATTTCTACTCAATGTTGTACACTTTAAATGTCCATCATTGCATTATTCTTCATGATAGTGATATATCTCTATTTTTTGTCATGACAGTGTTATCCTTCTTCTTCTCCATGGCTTCATTATAAATACATGCTTTGACCTATTCTTCACACTTTGCCATCTTTGTTGAGTATCATCACTATGATCACCAATGTCAAACCTATAATGGATCAAAAATTAGGGTTTCCACCACAAGAAGGATAAAAACTGCTAATTTTTACTTAGGGACCTATTACATTCAAAAGAGGGTTGAATATAATAGATTTTCTCACAAACCAACAAAGATAAGGACTACAAATACTGATTGGATTCAAGGGATGGAATTTTTTGCCCTTTTTTGTAAGTTGAATTGCTGAAATTAGGGTAAAGTAATAAAAGTGAAGGTAAAAACATAGAAACAACAAGATACCACCATCAGATTGAGGCATGCACCTATATCTATGAAATATAAGCATATTCAGATTTGATCCCCATAGGAGCTCCTAAAATTTTGGGATCGTGGTGAAACTCATGTTAGTCCTCTGAACTTTTCACACACCAATCGAGGATTAATTTATCTTTGAAAATAATGTTGATTCTAAGGATTACAACTCTATACCTATTTTATGAAAACAAAAAGAAAGGGAAATAGGTTGGGAATAGGGCTTGCCTAAGTCAAACCCTGGTTTTGGAATTCACCATGAAATAGAGATAAAAGATAATTACATTGTTGTAATTCAAGATTCTCCTTTGTAGGGAGATGTTGATTAATGACTGAAAACCAAATGATATACCTCTTTGTGAATTTTTTCTCTTCTCCACATGAGATTAGGGTTTCATAAAGTCTTTAACAAAATATGATGTGAATTTCCACTTCAATGTTTGATCTTGACTTTGTTGCTGCTCCAAGGCTTGAAGGAAGATTGATTGCTTGCTCAATTGCTTGAATTCTTGAATGTACTCACTTGATATGTGTATGATTCTTGTGTATTATGTGTGTGCATAGCCAAATAAGAAGGGAATGCCTCCTTTTATACTTGCCAATCAAAAAAGTTACTAATTTTTTGACATGAGCTAACACGAGGCTAGTTTTCCTACTCAAATTTGAAAAGACAAAAAGGGTTTAAAGAGGAGCCCAAATAGGGATGACTAGGGAGTGATGCTCTAGTCCTACCCCATTTTAGGGCTAGGAAAAGGTGCTTTGTTTATGTGTGAAGTCACAATAAGGCCATATTTCCATATTGCAAGCAAAATTAGGTCATTGTCAGGCCTAAGGGTACAAACGCTAAGGTAAGGACCTAAATATGGTCAAACTTGTGTAGGGTTGCAATTTTAGGATGCTACATTTAGCCCCCACTTTAGAGGGAGTATGAATTCAATCATACTCTTGGTAAAGTAAAAGGGTTCACATTGAAAAAATTTCACCAAGTCACCAAGAGGGCAAGATACACCAAGCCCCCTGTGCACTTTAGGATCTTACAACTTCGATGACAAGATAAAAGGGACATCATGGGAAAAAGAGAAAGAGAGAACCATGACTACAAACTAGTAAGGTTCTCTTATTATGAGTCATGAAAAGAAAAATACCAAAATTACAAAGAAAAAGACTAAGTTCGCTAAGTAACTTAAGTATCAAGATAGGCAAAAGAGAGAGATCATTGAGAAGAATATATACCCCCATGTTAAAGCGCTTGCACATTTCTTATCAGGAGCAATTTATTTAAGATAGGATACACCCAAAAGGAAAATAATTTTATCACAATAATATGCCCCCAAGAAAGGACAAATTAAAGGATAATGATCACAAGACAAAAAGAATGGGGTGGTTTTACTTAACTCTAGGGTTAGTATGCTTTTTATGATAAATAATATATATCATGTATATATATGTATAGAATTGTCTTCATTCCCCAAAGAAAACAAAACCACCATGGAAGAACAACACATGTGTCTTTTGAGTCAACATGGGAAAGACCAAAAGAGATCTCAATGCTTAGCATCATCCTCATGTAGACAACACTAGGGACAACAAATAAAATAATGAGAGACAAATAGAAGAAGGTCACAAACAAGCAAGAGAGGAGAGAGAGAATCTATAGCACAGATGAAACTTAGTCAAGCACATCATCGGTCTCCCAATCTTGTTCATAATTGTTTTGGGAAGGTGGACAACATGCAAGAGGACCCATTTGAAGAACTGTAGATGGAGCTCTATCATAACCTCCAAACAAGGACCATGCTCTAATGATGAGTCACTTTGTCTGTTACTAGGAGCTAGGATTAAAGCTTTTAAAAATTGTTTAGATAAATCACTGTCAACATCAACATCTCATATTCATCATCTGAATGTTTAACATCAATATAATTTTCATCATGAACAATATTCTTATCCATTTCTTCATCAAGATTAACAAAAATAGGAGATGCAATAGGATTAGAGCTTGAACCATCATTTGACTTAATCATTTTATGTCTTGGAGATTTAGGTTCAACCTCTTGGCTAGGAGAAGGTTGAGAAAATCTTATTATGTCAATAGTTGATGTCTTTGGAGAAGAAATGGTTTGAGAAGCAAGTTCACGAGTCCTAACATGATGTCTCCGTTGGTGTTCTCTCACACAATAATTTTGTGTAGTTTTAGCCAAGGGTTGTGAAGGTTTTGGTTTAGGCTGTGTATACTTCTATTCTTCATTTAAGAAAGGATGCACATGAGAAGGTTTCTTAAGTTGCACAATAGGAGATGTTGGGTACTTTCCTTTGTAAGATGTAGGAAGCATAACTGCAACATATAAGGTGTAGGAAGGATACTAGGTCCATCATGATAAGGAGGAATAGGTCTATAGGTTAGGAGGAATAATACCCTTACCCTTAAGAGGAAGAATAGGCTCCATCATGAGGAGGAATAGTTATATCCTTAGGAGGAATAATATGCTTAACCACAGGAGGAAGAATAGGTTTATCCGTAGGAGGAAGAGGGAGAGTATCATTAGGATAAGGAATATGGTCATCACTAGGAGGAAGAGTAAGTGTTGGATTTCTATATTTACTCAAGGGTAAAATCATGTCATTTTTGCATTTTTGATAGGATTTAAAAAGACTGTCACTTCTAGATTGAAGAGGCTGGAATTGTTTAGACAAAAAATAACCAAGATAGACCTCTCCATGCCTCACCATAGGTTGATACATGCTATGATTGATAGTTGTAATTTTATCATCATGAGGAATTTTCAAACACTTATGAACAATAGAAGCGATCGCTTTCATGGAAGAGAGCAAAGGATGTCCCAAATTCAAATGAAATTGATCAGATGTAGGAATGATAGAAAAGACAAGATCTAAGAACTTAGTGCAAACCTCAATAGGAAGTGTAATAGAACCAATATTAGGGAAAGAGAAATCATCAAAAAATCTAATTGTCACATTAGTTTTATCATATGTTACTTGATACAATTGTAAGGTATAAATAAATTTGGCAGTTATCACATTAACCACACAAGTTGGATCAAGGAGCATCCCTCGATAAGGTATGTCTTTAATTCTTGTAGTGATATATAATGAGCTATAGGGTGCTTCAATAGTCTCACTAACATCAAATGTAATGCATAAGTCCTTAGTAGGTTTAGTTTTATCAATAAGGTTCACCACATTATTAGACACAAGGAAAAGGTCATTAGGAGAGAAGGCAAGATGACCAATCTCAATCACATTAGTGGAATTGGAAGGTAACAGATTACTAAAAATTTGAAAATTTTGATAAGGAGGAGCTATAGATTTATTTCCTTTATCATTCACACGGGCCAAAAATATAGTATTTTTCTCAATCAAGTCTTGAATCTTACTCTTTAAGGAAACCACTTTTCAGTGTCATGACCAGGTTGATGATGATATTGGTAAAAAGACTTGGAGTCAAAGTAAGGCAAGGAAGTCATTGATGGATCAAGTGGTTTAATAGTAGGAAGCTTCTACACATTCCTTTGTAATAATTGTGTCATAATACTAAGCAAAGATTCATTAAGAGGTGTGAATTATTTTCTAAAGTATTTGGACAAAGGAGGCACACCTTTTGTTGTGATTTCTACTTGATTTTTGTTGTTGTCATTGAACCTGATGAATCCTTTATTTGGATTGAAATTTGTAAAAGGTTGTTGAGAACTTTCACTTTTATCAGTCAGAGCCATTGAAGAAGATTGTTCCAATTGACTCATGGTAATGTGATAATTGTCAAGTACTGTGCACAACTGCACAAAGGAAGTAAACTAAAAAAAGATAAGTTTGTCTGTAATGTCTTTTTGCAAATTCAAAATTAAAATTATTTGAATATCTTGATTAGGCACGGGAAAAGAAATTTCTGAATATATATGTTTATATATACTAATAAAATCAGTCACTTTTTCTTTAATACCTTTCTTAAAATGCATCAAATCAATCAAATTTATCTTAGGACCAATATTATTGTGAAATTGTTGAATGAAAGCATTAGTAGATTGTTGAAAAGAAGTAATATAATAAGAAGGCCAAGAAAAATACCATTGCAATGCTTTATCTCTAAACATTCTAGTGCACAATTTAGTCAAAAGTCTTTGGTCATGAGAAAAGTCACTACACATAGTTTGGAATATTTTAACATGAGTCAAAGGATCAAATTTTCCATTATAAAGCTCTTATTGAGGGACTTCTACATGTTTAGGAGGGAAAACATGAATAGTGTCATTGGATAATGTGCTCGCTACATCAAATATGGATATATCATACTTACATTGATTCATGGAAGCTATTTGTTATTGTAAGGAAGATATTTTTTGTGCTAGATTATTGATGGTAGCTTCAGTAAATGGATTGCAATTAGACATGTTGGATTGAGGAGTAACATTGTTAAATGAAGGAGGAGCTTGAGAATAAGGAGGTGGGATACTATGATAGGTAGGTATGGGAGATGATTGTGCAACAAATGGAAGACTCATAGAAGGAGGGATGAAGAAATTATGATTATAAGAGTTTCCCCCTTGACTAACATATGTAGGTATGACATTTTGAGTAGAGGTAGACATGATGTTAGATGTAAAAATGGGAACACAATCCATTGGAGTAGTCATAGGAATGGAATGATTAACTTGATTAGGAGGTTGTGTATAACCAAGGACTTTAGCACAACTCTTCATTGGCATCCCTAGAGGACTAGGCCTCCCTAGAGGACTAGGCCACTTCCTAATGCCAACTTGGTAGTAAGTAAGTCCAAGGTATGGTAGATTAGGTGCTGTGCTAGGTCGCGGGGATACCTCTAGAGTATACAAAGAAAAAAGAAAAAAAAACAATATGGATAATACCACGTAACACATCAACACCAAGTTTATCACTTTGAACCATTATTTTTAATCCTTCAATCAATGGTAGAGCTTCACTTTCTAAGTATTGTTGACTCATCCATTGTTGAAGGTTTTCAAATTGATTTTCTATTTTTGTCGATTGGTCAATGAGCACCCTAGTTAGTGATTCATCCACATCATGAGTATTAAGGGAAGAATGAAAATAAATGGGGTCATTTGTTGGATTTATAGAACCACCAACATCCTCATGGAACAAGTTGTCCAAATTAGGCTCCATCTCCTTGGTAATTAAACCTAGAGAAGCCTTAATTGTACAACTCCTCACTGGGATATTATAGGTTGGACTAATAGTAGTAAAACTCATGCACAAAGGATGGAAATTGGAAATTTGAAATAATTAAACAATACAAAATTATTTGTAAAAATGCTTGTTCAATTAATTAAGAAAATTGATTTGTGATTTTGGAAAGATAAATTCATGAAGACCATGCAATCCATTATTAAATTCAAATTTAAAAATAAGGGTTTTGTGAAAACAACCTTTTTAATTTTCAAAAAATATTTTGAAATTGGATTTAAGATTGCAATATTGAATTTGAATTACCATTAACAATTAGATCTGAAACAATTAATCTAAAAATTAGACAACCCGTAAGGTCAATTTTAAATTTTAAAAATATGGTTTTTGAAATTAACCTCTAATTTTTTTTAATTTGATTGGAAATTAAACTTGTAAGTGAAAATTTGAATTGTGAAATGAGAAAAACACTTAGATCTGAAATAATCAATCCAAATTTAAGAATTTCACAAGCTCAATTTTAAATTAAAAAAATTAGGATTTTGTTAATCTTAACCTCTAAATTTTTTAAGTTCACTTGGAAATCAAGCTTGTAAATGAAAATTTGACTTTTAAATTGCATAAATACTCAGATATGAGAGTAAAAATTTGAATAAAAGGTGTAAAGTGTTGGGTTCACCAAAATGTAATGGGTGAAAAATTAGGGTTTCCACCATAAGAAGGATAAAAAATGCTAACTTTTATTTAGGTGCCTATTACATTTAAAAGAGGGTTGAATCCAATAGATTTAGTCATAAACCAACAAAGATAAGGACTAAAAATACTGATTGGATTCAAGGGATGGATTTGTTTTCCCTCTTTTGTAAGTTGAATTGCTGAAATTAGGGTAAAGTGTTGAAGGTGAAGGTAAAAACACAAAAACAACAAGCTACAGTCGTTGGATTGAGGCATGCACCTAGATCTGAGAAATATAAATAGATTCTGATCTAATCCCCAAAGTAGCTCCTAAAATGTAAGGATAGTGGCAAAATTTGCCCTTGTCCTCTGAACTCTTTGCACACCAAAGGGGGATTGATTTGTCTCTGTAAATAATGTTGATGCTAAATATTGTAGCTCCATACCTATTTTCTGCACACAAAAAAGGGAAATGGGTTCAGAATAGGGGCTTGCCTAAGTCAAATCTTGATTTTGGAATTAACCATTAAATAGAGATAAAACACAATTAAATTTTTGTAATTGAAGATTATCCTTTTGAGGGAGATGTTGAATAATGACTAAAAACCAAATAATATACCTCTTTGTGAAGTTTTTCTTGTCTCCACACAAGATTTGGGTTTCTTGAAGTCTTTAACAAAATAGGATGTGAATATCCACTTCAATTCTTGAATCTTGAGTTTTTTGTTGCTTCAAGGCTTGAAGGAAGACTGATTACTTGCTCAATTGATTGAATTCTTGAATGTAGTTGCTTGATATGTGTATGATGCTTCTATATTGTGTGTATGGATAACCAAGTGAGAGTGGAATGCCTCGTTTTATACTACACATCGATAAACTTACTAATTTTTCCACATGTGCCAACATGAGGCTAGTTTTCCTGCTTAAGTTTGAAAAGAAAAAAATGAATTAAAGAGGCACCCAAATAGGGAGGACCAAGGCATGACTCCCTGGTCCTAATTAGGATTAAAGTATTGTAGTCCTACTCCAGTTTAGGGCTAGGACAAGGTGCCTAGTTGATGTGTGAAGTCAAAATAAGGCCATATTTGCATGGTGTGAGCAAAATCAGGTCCCAGTAAGGCCTAGGGGCACAAATGCTAAGGTAGGGACCCAAATATGGTTAAAATTGTTTACATAATTTTTAGGATGCTATGAAACCAAATAAGGCTTTTTCATAATTGGAATTCTTCTTGCATTTAAAACCTTT
Organism: Cryptomeria japonica; assembly: GCF_030272615.1. Classification (NCBI taxonomy): domain Eukaryota; kingdom Viridiplantae; phylum Streptophyta; class Pinopsida; order Cupressales; family Cupressaceae; genus Cryptomeria; species Cryptomeria japonica. The sequence continues at coordinate 631,407,438 of NC_081408.1, read as the reverse complement.
TATAAACATTTGCAACCACTTCCCTTGATGGTGACTGTAACTGTTATTATCATCAGTAGTGTATAGATGTCACTGTAATGATTAGTTTCATCCATCCTTGGCACTTTTCAATACACATTGTGTTCCTTCCTTTCATGACAAAAGCTTAACATATTTATTTTCCTCACTGTTTTGAAAATTAGTGTTCATAATATTGCCTTAAGCTATTTTGATGCATACTACAAACTTTGTAGCATACTCTCTTTCCTTGATGATGTCCAAGATATTCTACACTATTGATTCTTTTTATTGTATTTTCTCTTAAAGGGAATGAAAAATAATGCACTAATTATCTCCACTAAGGAGTGACATTCTCTTTATGAACTTGGATATTTATTTTGTGCATTATGCACAGACATAGTTTCTTTATTCTTTTGTTCATGTTTCTTCCTGCAAATTTTATCAGGCCCTTTCCTTCTCCAGGATTTCATAGGGTTTTCCTTTTGATTCATAAGCATAATCATCTTTTTGGTATGACCAAATAATATTACAAAACCTTGTCTACAGTCATGTACTCTATGTCCAAGATTATTACATATAAAACATATGACTTTATCATCTAATACAAAATACTAATTATTTCTTCTTGTCTTCTCATAAACACTTCTATATTTGTATGTTTTGTGCACTCTGCAATCATTTTCTATGTGCCCAATTTGGCACAGTTATAACACACAATATTGTAATTCTGATTTGACAATCTACAAGAACTACAATCTCTCGCTCTATGACCTTACTTATGACAAAGATAACAGTAACCATGAAATTGAGATTAATTATACCTTACTGAATAGGATTTCCTGATAGGTGGAGATCCTACGGACTTGTTGTCTCATCTTTTAGCTCTATTGATGACTTTGAGATGTTCACTATTAACGAGCTTCTCTTCTAATCTCTTCTTGTCACCAATCTTAGTAGTATCAGCACAATAACTTAGATCTATCTTTTTCCTTAGAGTTTTTTTAACCTTTAATCTCTATCCTTTTCCATCTATCTTTACTGACACAAAAACTATTTCATATTTTGACACATCTCCAACTATGGAGCTTTTCCCTTCTCATATCCTAAACCAATAGGGTCTTTGGAAATATTTTTCTTGCTTAACATCTCATTCAACTTTTGTGTGGTTTGTTCAAACCTTTGATTCTTCTCTAACTAAATCTTGATATTTTTAATATCTTTCCTTAGAGTGACTATTTCTCCTTCAAGCTTTTGGCATTCACTTGTCTTGACTTCCAACTCGGATTTTGTCACTTCTGCTATCGTCTTTCTCTCTTCAATATTTATTTTCAAACCTTGAATATTCTCATATTTATCTTTTAATTCAGATCTAATAACTCTATCAACTCTCTTAGCATCTTCTAATTGAGTCTTCAAAACAACTACCTTTTCTAACATTTCATTGTTCTCTTTTCTTAAATCTCCCAATATCTCAAAATTGTTTTAATTCTTGGAGTTCTCATTCAATTGATATTTAATTTTCTTCAAGTCATTCCTCAAATAAATAATTTTAGTTTCTAACATTTTACAATCTTCTTCATTTTTTTCTAATTGAACTCTTGTTTCCTCTTCTATCTTGTAGGCTTCTTCAACTCGATACTATAGTTAAACAATTATTCTCTGAAATTGTTCAAGACTTTCAATTATCACCCCATTAGACTTAAAGTGTTCTTGAGATTGTAATTTGAGTTTTTGATTCTCTTGTCTAAGCTTATTGATCTCAACTAGGACATCAACAAGTTTTGCTTCAATATCAACAACTCCTTCCTCTACATCAATTTCTTGATCATCTTGATGTTCATTTGCAACTTCCATGAACTAATATTCCTCAAAAATTTTGGGATAACATTATTTAGAATCAAGATTATTAGAAATCTCGTCAACTTTTTTATTAGACAATGCTTTCATTTTAAGCAAACCTTTCCCCTTTTTTGAAACTTTATTTCTACAATTCTTTCCCATGGTATTCCTCTTCCAAGATCAACCTAAGTCAATTAGACTTCTAAAAGAAAACTTGTTGCTTTGCTACAAGTTATTGGAATACCCCAGACCAATGAGAGGGGGAAGGGTGAATCAGTGGTCAACAAAAAATTCAATTCATAGATCAAGTAAAAATTAACAATTAATGAAACAACCACATATCTCTATTCATAGAAAAAAGCTTGACAACATAAAATCATAAGTCAATCCATAAGAAAGTAGAACAATATGTGCACATCACATAACATGCATATATGAGTGGAAAACCCTTGAAGGGTAAGAAACCACTTTGAAAATAAACTCTATTAAGCCTCACTGGCAACCTCATTGGTTACATTCAGAGAACCAAATATAGTAGCACCAACCCCTTACACATACAAGACACCAACCCTAGGAGCACCAACCAATTACAAGTTTAGGAGAACCAACTCTAAGGAGCACCAACCCCTTTACAAGAGATCAAAACATTTACAAAGGGTTACTCTGTTTCATTACATAACACAAATATTTTACTATTCTTAATCTGGAGCAGTAAATAAAATAATCTTTTTATATATTCATTGGTAGCAGAGAACACAAATATGTCATTTGCACCCCTATCATGTCAAACTATCTCTCAACCAAGCTTTTCAATGAAGACAATTGAAACCCTTATCAAATCCCTCTTCTACATCTAGTAAATAAAGTCCACACAATATTTTATTTTTGTGATACATTTGCATTCAAAGAACAAGTATTTCTATTGTCAATGCAAGCATTATGAACATATTCTATTAAATATTTATATCATCTCTAAAAGAAGTTTTCTCTCTTTCAACACATTCCAACAAACATTTCTTCGACCAAACTTCATTACTTTAAATCTTTTTTGAGTAGTTGAAAAGTTGATTATTCGAAGAACTGAACTGAGAATCACTCTTCAAGTTTCTGTCATAGAAACTAACTATTGGCATGTTGGCATAACTGATGAAGATGATGGTGTACTGGTAAAAGACTATTGGTGATGATATAATATGATGCTTGATGATCAATTATTTGTGTTCTCATTGATGACAACCATATTTGTCCATGTTTGTTTATGCTTGGTATGCCATCTATGTCTACTGATTAAGTCTAACATGTAATGGATTGAATGAGATTGAGTTGGGAAGAAAAAATGCCAAGTGATAGTGAACCGGTAAGCAGGTTCAGAGGAGATGATTTCATAGTGATTTGTGTTGACCCAGGTGTTGCGATTCAGAATCTATGATTATGACATCATAATGAGTCTATGACATGAACCGTGTCATGTTTGGAGAAACATAAGTCATGTTTATAATTGATTGTTGTATGATTCTTTTCATATTGATAAGTTAATGATGACGTGTCAGAATCTATGTGAAGAGATTGTTGGAATTCTACACTCTTATGAGAATAGTTCATGTTGTCATTGATGGCAACCAACTGGAAACCAACCGGCAATAGGTTTCTACATGCATCGGCCTCACAAACTTCATGCACCCACAAACATCAGCATTCAGATTACATCGGCAACAAAGCATACCGGCACTTAGACCGACATGGGATGAACTCTTGTTTATTGTAATAAAATTATCTTTTGTAAGCCGACATGGTATATTGTAAAAGACTCATATATGTATGAGATCTTATAGGTCATTTTGATATGCAAGAGTGATGTTAGATGTAAGAGATATATGATATGTATGGTTGAAAATAATTGTTTAGTGACAACGAAGGTTTTTGGTTAAGGTATCTATCTGAGCTTAAACTGGTATTGAACCTAACATTAGAGATGTTGTTTTGAGCAGTACATTGTATTGGATTTAATTATCCATTTTTTAGTCAGTGAGACTCTTCATTGAGCAGTGAGCTCTAGGCTGTTGGCCTCCCTGCATGTGCAGGCCCCTATTGTAAGTAGTATTTATTCATTGACCAGCTAGTAAATATTGTGGCTCACAAATCCCACTGAGGTTTTTCCCATGCTAGGTTTCCTCATTAAATATCTTGTGTTATGGTGTGTTTCTATGTTGTCTCTATTATTTATGTTTACTGCATTAATTCTTGTTTACCGATACACTGTTTTGGGTGGAAAAGTTATTAATAAGTTTAAATATTCAACAAACTGGTTAGACACTGATTCACCCCCCCCTCTCAGTGTTTGTGGGACTGTCATTGAATCTAACAACTGGTATCAGAGCCTGGTCCTCTATTTGCAAAAGTCTAACAACTTGAGGGAGATTATGAAACTAGTACAGATGGAGAACTTAAGAAAACAATTGGAAGGAGCTCTTGAAGATTTTGATGTAGAAAAATTGAATAATATCAAACTTGAAGATTATCTAAGGACTACACTGGAATTCATTAAAGGACTTCAAGAAAACCTTGTTATAGCACAAAAGAAGAGAAAGGAACTTCACGAGAAAAAGAAAAATGATGATGATGAAAAGGAAAATCTTAGAGATATTGCAAATAAGTTGAGACAACAAAATAGTAATTCGAAGAATGAAATGCAAGATATGACTATGAGGTTATGTAAGGATATTGAAGATAGGAAGAAGAATGAAGAAGACTTGACTAGAAGACATAATGATGCAGGAAATGAAAACTTGAGACTTGGTCATGAAAATGATATGCTAAAGATAGATCCAATTCACATGCAACATGATAAGGAGGAGCTTATAAGACAAGTTGGAATTCTAGAAAATGAGTTGATAACTGCAAATGAACACAAAGACAAATTCAAGAAAATTTTAGAAAGGCTTGATGACATGCTGAAAAGATAGAAACCTAATAGAGATACAAATGGACTTGGATTTGAAATTGGAGAAAGTTCTAGTACTGCAAATAATCAAAATTAGAACAAATCGGTAAGACAACCTAATGCTTATAAATTTAATGGGAAATGTTTTGATTGCAACAAGTATGGTCATAGAGAAAATCAATGTAGAATTAGAAATAATCAGAATACAAACTTACCCACCATTCAATGTTCCAAATGTAACAAAGCTGGTCATAATTCAGAAAATTATAGAATGAATGTGAAATGCTATGTTTGTGGTAGATTTGGGCATTTATCTAATCAATGCAGATCACAAACTAGTCAAGGATATGGAAAGGCTATTCAGAGGAATAATGTAACTTGTTATGCATGTAACAAGATTGTACATATTGAAATTTTTTATAGAAGCAAGAATACACCAGCGAACAATAAAGGATCTAGTTTGAAGGGCAAAGAAAAGGTGGATGAAGTAAAGCAAGAATTTTCAAAACAATGGATTAAGAAGAGTGACCAGAGAAATGATGAAACTATCTCTGCACCAGTAGAATAGGGTAATCCTCCACCGACATGAGATTCTTCATCTAACTAAGGAATAATCCTTAGGGGGTATTGTAGCAATTTGAAAATCATGCATTCTACCCTTAGTTGATGGTAAGAAGATACATTTCTTCTTTACTAGCAGGTGTGTTAAGTTTTCACTTAATCAACAAGCATTTAATGTGGTTGTTGAAAGATATTTTATTATATAACATCAAAGATTCTTCTTTTTTGACTCACCAAGCATTCAAACATCAGAGAGTGCGAAACTGAGCAAGGGAATCCTAAGGCGAAGCTGTGAAGTGATTTTCAGGCATTCAAAATTTTGGTTAAGAGGTATTTATCTTTTGAAATGGCAACCTCATCTTCTATTCCTAAGTTTATTGCAAAACCTATCATTGTAGAAAACATCAAATGCCATAGACCCGTGTTTAAGATTATCCCCGAGATTGCAAAGCAGGATGATTCTGTTGGAGGTTTTTCTAAAATTCCGAACGGTGTAGCATTTGTAGAAGACCCTAGAATCTACATACATTGCAACATAGAAACCTAGGGACTAAAGATTTAAGGAAAATATTCAATGAGGTTATTACCGATGGAAATGGTGTAATTAAACCTGAACATAAGATTGTGGAAGACTTAGGTTTTGTAGAGATTTTGAACATTCCTAAATTTCCAAATGAAGTTGTAAGACTTGTATTGAGCAAAGTCCATGGAGAGTTCATGCGGTTAGAGTTAGTTTGTAAGATAACCAAGGAGGCAATTTAGGTAGTTACTGGTTTACCTTCAACTAGTAGTAGGCCTGATAAAACCAAGAAAATACCTAACAAGGGAGTTATGGAGTTAGGCAGAGCCACATCTAATAACAGATCACCTAGAGTGAATGATGTTAAGGATATAAATGTGACATATGTGAGTATGGTACTAGGATACAAAGCAACACATGCAAATAGACTGAATTCTATTTCTACCCTTTGTATTCACAGTGCATATGAAATAGCAAACAACAATGCGAAGATTGACGTGTGTGAATGACTTAAAGATGAACTAATTGATAACTTAAAGAAGATTAAGGGAGACAAGAAAGGTACATTCGATTTTGGAAACCTACTAGTATTTCTGATGCTATACTTTACCAAAGAGATACCGGACATAGGTCACAAGGATTTTAGGTATGATATCCTGGTAGGAAAATAGATATAGGAAGCTTTCACCGGTATGGGCACTGATTGTGATAAGAACATTGTTGATTACTTTAAAACATTTCAAACCAAGATGAGAGCAAGAGAAAGAATACTGCAAAGAATAATTGATAAGTATAACAAGAAAATATGTTTTGTCATTAAGTGAGATGAAACTTGGATGGAAGAAGTAATCCTTAGAACTATTTGGGTTGCTGAGATGGGTTATGAGGTAGACCTACCTGTTCTGGAAACATATGCAAAAGCCCTACTTGATGCAACCTAGGGAGCCATCTAAAGGAATATTTGGTATTGTAGAAACCATTGAGAGTAATGTATCTATGCAGAAGAGGACAAAAAGAAGAGAAAAGTTTATTAGAGATGCCTCCAAGAAGGTCAAATAAATCAATGAAAATGTCATGAACATCAGTGGTATATCAGCTAGTGAGCTTGAAGGACTGCAACCTAAAGCACATGTTTCACCGATCGTAACATCTTTTGATATTGACAGTGGCAAGGCTACTGAGTTTAAGAGAGGAATGGAAAAGGTAAACCTCACCAGTACCTTCTCCTCCTCCTAAGAAAACAAGGACACTAAGGAAAAAGCAGCAGGTAGTTAGGGAACCGCAGAATAAGCTTACACCTAAGAAGAAATAGACACTGATTACCCCCACACTGGATGATCTACTGAATGAGATTACACGGGAAGGTAATCTGGTAAATTTAAATAAATGGTATAATTCTTTTAAGGATTTTGACAAACAAACCATTGAAGAAAGCATTATTCTACATTTAGATATTTACAAGAAAGTTTTGATTGAGGTTGTGGATGTTTTACCTAATGATCTCTATCTGAGATTTGAGGCTAAAAGGCTATCTGTGATGGAACTGGACAAGAAGTTGAAAGTTAAAGAACTCTTGCTGTACATCCGGTAAATTCTAGAGAAGAGATAGATAAGCTTATTTCTGAAGCTAACTAGTCAGTATTTGTCAGTGGACACCGACAAGTGAGCCTGATGGCTGGAAGGGTTAAAGAAATTGTTGATGAGACTACAAATAAATGGGACATATTTTTTGTTGAGAAGGAAAAGAAAGAAGAAAGAAATATACCAAAAATTGAAAAGAAATTCAAGGTATATCAGAAAGACAAGGGAAAAGGTAAAATAGGTGATGTACCTTCTATAAAAATAATAGATAACATCCCTCCACTGGCTCAGGATGACCCTTCACTAACTTTCACATCACCGGATATAGCTACTGAAGGTATAACTCATGATGATACTAACCTGAAGTCTGAGATACTTTTTACAATGAATATGGATACACAAAATATAAACATTGTTGTGGACAAAGAGACTACAGAGGTTAAGGCAGATAGTGTTGAGGACAACAAGATCTCAGAGAAACTGGCACAAACTGTTGACTCTCAGGAAACTGAGATACTAGCTCAAACAGAGCAACTGAAAACTAAGAAACCAACAAAGGACAACAAACTAGCACATGGCCACCGAAATCTGAGAAACCGATAGTGGTACAGACAGAGAAACAATTTGAGGCATAGGTTCACGTTGAGTCTGTGACACTGGCAGTTGCAAAGAAGCTTAATCAAACTGAGAAACCATTAAAGGTAGAGGTACAAACATAGATAGATCCACCGAAAGAAATATAAGTAAAGTGGATGCATCTGATGGAAATAAAGAGGATATAGTGAAGGTAATTGGTCAAACATCTATTGAGAATAAACCTACAGCAGAACCAAGCACATCTACAGGTGAATTTAGACCCACTAACATAACAAAGGTTCTATTGGATTCCATTAAGAGGATTACAGATTGCAATGCCTTAGCATTTAAGGCAATTGATAACACATTACCTATTCAAAAGATGATTGCACCAAATTGTAAGATAGATCACATTAATGATTCTTTAGGTAAATTGGACACATTGTCCAAATTCATTGCTAATAATGTAATAACCATAGATAAGGTGAATAAGGATACCATTAAGGAGAGAGTTGACAAAGAGAAAAACACATTCTTTGAAAACACTATAAAGAAATGTACCAATCACTTGGATACACTTTTACCGGTACTTAATTCTACAATTTTGGAGTATAAGGAGTTATATAGAGAAGCATGTAAACCTCCCTATTTGACATAGGACATTGATGAGGAGATAAAAAAGACACAAAAATAAATTGATGAAATTATGGATAATATAATAGGTTAACCTAGACTTATATCAGTTTTTGAGAAAGAAATGGCAGTTTTTAAGGAGAAGTTGGAGAAACTTGAGAAAGAGAAGGCAAGCATAAGGTCCAATGCCTGGGAACTAAAAATTAAACTTGGTCCAAAATTGGACAATCAGATTACTCAGAGAGTTGAATTATCTAAGGCAACAGTTCAAGGAGAGCGATCACCGGAGCAACAAATGCACTATCTCACCAGTATGATCCAACTGATCGAGGCAACTCTAAATGACAACAACAAGTTTATGCAGATTTTAAATCTAGTTTCGGCGGATAGATTTCAGATAGTAACCAACCGGTTACAGACTTTGAGGTAGCATTTTTGTACTCTTTTGATTATTTATGACATGCTTTGTCATTGATGTCAAAGGGGGAGTAGTGGAGAGAAAAATGCATGTACAGAGGAGATCACTTGCTCAGGGGGAGCACATCTTTTTGGTTTTCAGTTTTGGATAACAGTTTTGGATTTTTCTCATGAGTGTTGCCATCAATGCCAAAGGGGGAGATTGTTGGTAGTCTACACTCTTATGAGAATAGTTGATGTTGTCATTGATGGCAACCAACTGGCAACCAACCGGCAATGGGTTTCTACATGCACCGACATCACAAACTTCATGCACCGATAGACACCAACACCGACAGGCACTTACACCAACATTCAGATTACATCAACAACAAAGCATATCGACACTCAACACGACATGGGATGAACTTTTGTTTATTGTAATATAATTATCTTATGTAAGCCAACATGGTATAATGTAAAAGACTCATATATGTATGAGATCTTATAAGTCATTTTGATATGCAAGAGTGATGTGAGATGTAAGAGATATATGATACATATGGTAGAAAACAATTATTTAGTGATAGCGAAGGTTTTTGGTTAAGGTATCTATCTAAGATTAAACCGGTACCAAACCTAGCATTAGAGATGATGTTTTGAGTAGTACATTGTATTAGATTTAACTATCCATTTTGTAGCCAGTGAGACTCTTCATTGAGAAGTGAGCTCTAGGTTGTTGGCCTCCTTGCATGTGCAGGCCCCTATTCTAAGTAGTATTTATTCATTGGCCAGTGAGTAAATATTGTGGGCCACAAATCCCATCGAGGTTTTTCCCACACCGGGTTTCCTCATTAAATATCTTGTGTTATGGTGTGTTTCTATGTTGTGTCTATTATTTTTGTTAATTGCATTAATTCTTGTTTACCGGTACACTGCTTTGGGTGGAAAAGTTATTATTAAGTTTAAATATTTAACAATCTGGTTAGACACTGATTCATCCCCCCCTCTTAGTGTCTGTGGGACTATCATTGAATCTAACAGAGATAAGATGTTGTTTTGGCGCGTACAAGGAGCAAATTTCTTTGGAAGAAGCGAAGTGCTTAGAAGAATGTGTTAAGGGTTTGACAACATATCAGATCGATGTGTGGTGATGAGTTATGATCATTCAATGACTGCAATTGTCTTGTAGTTTGTTGTAATGGTCCGATTTTTAGGATAACCAGTGAACAACTCAGAGGGGGGGGGGGGGTGAATCAGTTGTTAATAGATTATGTCTGTCAAGCCACTTAATAACCTTTAACCAGCACACATAAAAATTGAATACCAAAATAGAAGAAATAGATACCGGTAAGCAATAAAATTTAAGAATGAAACAAAGAATTAACATAATGCAACCATACCACATAACACCATGATTTGTACGTGGAAAAACCAGAAAGTGAAAAACTACAGTGGGAAGCCTGCCCACAGTCAGATGATACTTCTGCAAAAAATATGTGATACAATAAGGGGCCTGCACATGCAGGAAGGCATATTGCCTAGAGCATACTTCTCATTACAAAAGAGTCTCACTGACTACAGAGAGGTTATAACCACCTCAAGATAAATGGATAATAATCCATAATAATTAGCTGCTAGAGATAGCATCTACCATGCCTGATTACAGTCTTGGTTAAGCTCAATACTAGAGGCCTTTGAGCTCGTCCTTAAACCCAATTCATGTTGAAATGTGGTGACTAATCAGCAAAGTACTGTACACTTAGCATGTATCCTCACCGGGGTCCAGGGCCGGGGTGGGCCCCAGGCAGGGATTCAGGGGCGGCACCCCCCGAGAAAAGCAGGGGTTCGGGGGCGACAGCCCTCGAGAAATTTTTTTTTTGCCATTTTTTGTTGATGAAAACCGACATTGTAATAAAACCCTAAAAAGGCCGACTTTGTTTGTTGCCCTAAAAAGGCATGTTATAAGTGGCTGGTATGCTTAAGGCATTGTAAGGTTGATGTACTATTTTTGCTGGATAATAAGAAAGATTGGACGACTGTGTATGGTGGACGTAACCTATTCTGGGTGAACCACGTTAAATCTCTGTGTTATCTGTGTCCTGTTTTATTTTCTTTATCTTTTGTATTTAAATCTGCATATAATTGTTAGTTCATATTTGCTTCGGATCTGCTTGAAACCCTAACAATTGGTATTAGAGCGAGGTTTTCTGTAAATTGGCAGGACATTCAGATTTGAGTGGGAGCAATGGAGGATTCCAAATTCAAGGTCGAAAAGTTTAACGGCCAAAATTATCAGTTATGGAAAATGCAGATGGAGGATTACCTATATCAAAAGGATTTGTGGTGGCCATTGGAAGGAAAGGCAAAGAAACCGACCACAATATCAGATGAAGAGTGGGACATTTTAGATAGAAAGGCACTGGGATCCATTCGATTATGCCTTGCGTCGTCTATAGCATTCAATATAACAGAAGCAAAAACGACTGTAGATTTGATGGTAACATTGGCTAAGCTGTATGAGAAACCCTCGGCTTCGAATAAGGTATTTCTTATGAAGCGTTTGTTTAATTTGAAAATGAGTGAGGAAGGATCTATAGCGGAGCACTTAAATGAATTTAATACAATTACTAGTTAATTATCTTCGGTAAAAATTACCTTTGCAGAAGAGGTTAGGGCTCTCTTGATTTTATGTTCTTTGCTAGAAAGCTGGAATAGCTTGGTTATGGCTGTAAGTAACTCTGTCTCTGGTAAAAATACTTTGGTATTTGATGATATTGTTGGTGTTATCCTAAGCGAGGAAATGCGAAGGAAAAGTATAGGTGAGACTCCAACATCATTGGGTAGTGTTTTGAATGTGGAGAACAGAGGAAGATCAAAGGAAAGAGGAAAAGGCCCTGGGAATGAGAAGTCACGAGGGAAGTCAAAGAAAGGATGCTCTCAATCTAGAGGAAAGAAAGATTGCTGGTACTGCGGAAAGCTTGGTCATCTAAAGAAAGGCTGTTGGTCTCGGAAAAACAAAGAAGGGGACAAAAATGAAAATGACAGTAAGGAAGCTAATATTGCAAGTAATACTTTACAAGATGCTTTAATCTTATGTTTGGATAATGTTAATGATTCCTGGGTAATAGATTCTGGGGCTTCATTTCATGCTACACCCCATAGAAAATATTTTCTAGATTATGTTCAAGGTGATTTTGGACAGGTATATCTGGGTGATGATGAGTCTTGTCAAATTATTCGAAAAGGAAAGATAAAGATCAAGTTACAGAATGGTAATGACTAGTTTTTGCAGGAGGTAAGACATGTTCCTAATTTAAGAAGAAATTTAATTTCTACAAGGCAACTAGGTAGTGAAGGTTGCATAGTTACCTTCTCAGACAGTATGTGGAAGGTCACTAAAGGATCATTAGTAGTAGCTAAAGGAGTGAAGGTAGGCACATTATATCTGTGTACTGGTAACACTTACTCTACCTTAGCTGCTACAGATAAAGTTACTACACGGACAACAACAATAAATGTTGCAAGAACAGATTCGATAATGTGGCACCATAGGCTTGGGCACATGAGTGAGAAAGGGATGAAAATCCTTCACTCCAAAAATCTATTGCTAGGACTAAAGAAGATTGATTTAGAGTTCTGTGAAAACTATGTTTATGGTAAACAGAAAAGAGTAAGATTTCTCAAGGTTGGGAAAGAGAAGAAGAGTGAGAAGTTAGAGCTTATACATTCAGATGTATGGGGACCAGCTCAGGTATCATCTCTTGGTGGTTCTTGTTATTATGTTATTTTTATTGATGACTCAACCAGAAAAACATGGGTATATTTCCTAAAACAAAAATTAGATGTTTTTGAAACTTTTAAGAAATGGAAAGCTTTGGTTGAGAATGAGACAAGAAAAAAGTTGAAGTGTCTCAGATCGGATAATGGAGGTGAGTATTACAGCAAAGCATTTGAAGATTAATATTCCTTAAATGGGATTTGAAAGCAGAAGACAGTTCCAGGAACTCCACAGGAAAATGGTGTGTCAGAGAGAATGAATAGGAACATCATGGAACGTGCAAGGAGCATGAGATTGCATGCTGGATTGCCCTTACATTTTTGGGCAGATGTTGTACATACTACTGTCTATTTAATAAATAGAGGACCTTCAACCCCTTTGGATGGTGGTATTCCAGAGGAGGCATGGACTGGTAAAAAGGTAAATTATTCTTTTCTAAAAACTTTTGGTTACGAAGCTTTTGTCCATGTTGATAAAGAAAACAAAACCAAGCTTGATGCTAAATCTCAGAAATGTACCTTCATTGGATATGGCATAGATGAATATGGCTATCAGTTATGGGATTTTGAAAATAAGAAAATAATTAGAAGTAGAGATGTTATATTCAATGAGAAGGTTATGTATAAAGAACAGATGCAGGAAAAGAAGCATGAACAGGACAAAGAAGAATATGTGGTGTTGGATGAGATTCCTGAAAATGAAATACCACAGGTACCTGATGCTCAGCAACAACAGATTGTCCCACAAACTCCTGCAAGTGTTAGACGTTCTACGAGGACAAGTAGACCCCCTGAAAGATTTTCTCCTTCTTTGTATTCTATTTTATTAACGGATTCTGGTGAACCAGAAAAATATGAAGAAGTAATGCAGGTGGATGCCAAACAACAGTGGCAACTAGGCATGAAAGAGGAGATGGACTCCTTGATGAAAAATAAGACTTGGGACTTAGTCCCTTTACCTGCTGAAAAAAGAGTCTTGCCTAACAAATGGGTTTATCGGCTAAAGGAGGAGGAAGGAGGTCAGAAAAGATATAAGGCCAGACTTGTGGTAAAAGGTTTTGCACAGAAAAAGGGTATAGATTATGATGAAATATTTTCTCCAGTCGTAAAAATGACTTCAATTAGAACTGTACATAGTCTTGTGGCTGCAGATGATTTACATCTTGAACAATTAGATGTCAAAACGGCTTTTCTCCATGGAGATTTGGAGGAGGAAATTTACATGTTGCAACCACAGGGATATGAGGTCAAAGGTAAGGAGAACTTGGTGTGCAGGTTGAAGAAACGTCTGTATGGCCTAAAGCAAGCACCTCAACAATGGTATTTAAAATTTGATAGTTTCATGGCTGAACACGGTTATCATAGATGTCATTCTGATCATTCTGTATATTTTAAGAGATTTGATAATGGCAGTTATATTATCCTGTTGCTTTATGTTGATGACATGCTTGTTGTTGGGTCTAACATGCAACATATAAATGATCTTAAACAGAAATTAGCCAGGTCATTTGCTATGAAGGATTTGGGTGCAGCTAAGAAAATTCTCGGTATGAGGATTAGACGGGACAGGAAAAATAGAACCTTGAATTTGTCCGAAAGTGAGTATATAAAGAAGGTGTTGAAAAGATTTAACATGCAGGATGCAAAAGCAGTTAGTACACCTTTGGCTAGTCATTTCAAATTGATTAAGGAGATTTGCCCAAAGGCACACGAAGAGGTTAATAAAATGTCTAACATCCCGTATTCATCAGCTGTTGGCAGTTTGATGTATGCAATGGTATGCATAAGGCCAGATATTGCACATGCAGTGGGAGTTGTGAGCAGGTTTATGAGTAATCCGGGTATGGAACATTGGAATGCTGTGAAATGGATTCTTCGGTATTTGAAAGGAACTACTACGAAGGCATTATGTTTCAAAGGATCTAATGCTGCTCTAAGTGGATTTGTTGACTCTGATTTGGCAGGTGATATTGAATCACAAAGGAGTACTATAGGGTATGTTTTTACTATAGGGGGAACTGCAGTTAGTTGGATTTCTAGGCTGCAAAAGGTTGTTGCACTTTCAACCACTGAAGCTGAGTATGTTGCTGCTATAGAAGCCAGCAAAGAGATGATTTGGTTGCAATGTTTTCTGAAGGAATTGGGTCAGACACAAGAGGATAGCCCATTGTATACTGATAGCCAGAGTGCCATTCATCTTGCGAAGAACTCTGCTTTTCATTCAAGGACAAAGCACATTCAGCTCAGGTACCACTTCATCCAGACTATTTTGGAGGAGGGTCAGTTACGGCTTGAGAAGATTCACACAAGTGAGAATCCTGCCGATATGTTCACAAAGGCAGTTCCACAGGAGAAGTTGATTTCTTCATCAGTTTCTGTTGGTCTTCTTGATTTTTTAATTGTGGAATTTATACCAGTCAAGTCCTAGTGTTTTATCCAGTGGATGTTGCATGTACAGTGGTCTCGTGTAGTATCAGTCTCCAAGTGGGAGATTGTTCGGTGTGGAGCCTGATCAGTCTCCAAGTGGGAGATTGTTGAAATGTGGTGACTGATCAGCAAAGTACTGTACACTCAGCATGAATCCTCGCTAGGGTCCGGGGCTGGGCTGGGCCCCGGGCAGGGGTTCGGGGGCGGCAGCCCCTGAGAAAATTTTTTTTTGCCATTTTTTGTTGATGAAAACCGACATTGTAATAAAACCCTAAAAAGGCCGACTTTGTTTGTTGCCCTAAAAACGCATGTTATAAGCGGTTGGGATGCTTAAGGCATTGTAAGGTTGATGTACTATTTTTTCTAGATAATAAGAAAGATTGGACGACTGTGTATGGTGGACGTAACCCATTCTGGGTGAACCATGTTAAATCTCTGTGTTATTTGTGTCCTGTTTTATTTTCTTTATCTTTTGTATTTAAATCTGCATATAATTGTTAGTTCATATTTGCTTCGGATCTGCTTGAAACCCTAACAATTCGATCACCTATGATCAACCAAATCTCCTTCACATATGATATTTCATTCCACGACCAAGAACATTACATTCCCATTCCCATACCATATTTATCTACAATGAGATCTTATATCATTATACAAACCCTAAGGCCTAAACCAATTAGGTTGGCCACCTAAAGATATTACAATAATATCATTACATACATCTATATTACAATGATATGCCATGTCGTCTTAAGACCAAAACAACAATAACCAATCCATAAATCATCTCGGTAAAATGTAGAGAACATGTTAACATGATACTAGTCCATAACCTAGATAGGTACCAGACTTAATCTGGGTCCACCATGCCAAGGAAATGTCTTCAAATAGTTGAGGCATGATCAAGGATCACCTTCTGCATCCTGAATTCCATCTAGAATCTACACCAACACCACTTATGGATTCTGTCAAGGTTTCTCAGTGAAAGCTCTATTGGTTAAACCTTAAACCCATGTCAGTAAGGGTTTACAAGAGTGTATGATAGCATCTGATTACCAAGTCAATACCAACTGACTGAAACATGCTCTAGAAGCATGTAACACATAAAAGCAATCATACTTCATTGATCCAACATATGCCAAAAGTGTCCAATAGATAGTCCTTCCTATCTGTAACACTAGATCTTCTACGAGTAACCAAAACTTGTCTACCGGTAACCAACCATAACAACTAGTGTTGACATCAATGACAAAACATTAATGCAACACATAATCAATTCATGCATATTTCCAAAAATCTCCCCTTTGGCATTGATGGAAACACTAGATGTGAAAAACATCTAAGTACTAAGAAATGCCAAACAAGTCTCCCCCTGTGGAAGACAACCAACAGTCTCCTGAATATCAATAACTCTCCCCATGAGAATAATATCTTTGCAAAGTTCTAAATTTATTTTTCACATCACTATCTCTCCCCCTTTGACATCAATGCCAGAAATATGAAAAAAATATCAAAGCAAGAATATAAGCCTTTGAATCTCAAAGCTGACTACTCTACCAAAGTAGTAGCACCATACATCAGTGTTAGAATGAATAATATCTCTGATAGTGCATGTTGAACTGATGCCAAACTGCATCAATCAAGTCTTTGTTGGAGGGGGAGAAACCCCTCACCAGTCTCTCAAATACTCAAATGATTCCTTAGATAGTGGTTTAGTGAATATATCCGCAATCTACTCTTTAATGTTAACATAAACCAATTTGACTTCCTTTTCTTCTACCTTGTCCTTCAGAAAGTTATATTTTATTGATCTATGTGTTTAGTCTTAGAGTGAAATACCAGATTCTTAGACATGTCAATAGTTGTAAAGTTATCACAATAGATAACTACTAGTTCACTACAATTTACCTTGATATCCTTCAACATTTGCTTCATCCACAAGACTTGAGTGCAATTAGTTGTTGTGGCAACATATTCAACTTTTGCAGTAGATAAAGA
Organism: Cryptomeria japonica; assembly: GCF_030272615.1. NCBI lineage: Eukaryota > Viridiplantae > Streptophyta > Pinopsida > Cupressales > Cupressaceae > Cryptomeria > Cryptomeria japonica. Next base: position 631,390,183 of record NC_081408.1, on the reverse strand, counting down.
AATGCATGACTATTTTTTGCTGATCCATGAAACCAATTTTTTTTCAAGAAAGAAAGCTCCACCAGAAGTGCTCTTCCTGTCATCAATATCTCCTGCCCAATCTGAATCTGTATATGTATGTAAAGTGAAGTTATCATCTCTAGAAAACCATAAGCCATATTCTGTTGTTCCATGCAAATACCAGAATATCCTCTTTACTACACATTCATGATTTTATTTAGGATTAATTTGACATCTTGAAAAAAATACTTAGTGCATTCATAATATTTGATCTAGTCCGAGTTAGATATAACAAGTCACCAATCATAGACTTATACCTTGTCGGATTTACCGGTTTAGATGTATATTTGATAGATAATTTCTTGCTAGTCACCATAGGAGTTCTTACCAATTTGGAATTATCCATACCAGACTTCTTCAACAATTCCCTCAGATACTTAGTTTGACAAATAAAAATGCCTTTTTTAGTTTGAGTAATCTGCAAACCTAAGAAAAATCTCATCTCACCAATCATGGACATTTCAAATTCATTCTTCATATTATTAGAGAATTCTATGCAAAATTTATCTTCTCCTCCAAAAATGATATCATCAAAAAGTACTTCAATAATTAGAATATCATCATCACTAATCTTATACTATAAATTACTATCAGCACAACCTTTAATAAAACCAAGATTCAAAAGATATTATCCAACCTTGCATACCAAGCTCTAGGAGCTTGTTTCAATCCATATAAAGCTTTCCTCAATCTGCAAACCATATCTTTATCATCTGTTAGTGAAAATCCATCAGGTTTCTCAAAGTATACTTCTTGCTCACGTTCACCATTAAAAAATGCACATTTAACATCCATTTGATAGACCTTATAGTTGTTATAAGCTGCATAGGCAAGAAATAGTCTAATAGCTTCAATTCTAGCTATAGGTACAAATGTCTCACCATAATCAATTCCTTCCATTTGAGAATATCCTTTACAAACCATTCTAGCCTTGTTTCTTACAACTTGACTGTCCTCATTCAGTTTATTCCTAAAAAACCCATTTAGTTCCAATAACATTCTTATTTTTGGGTCGAGGAACTAAAGTCCAAGTCTCATTCTTTTCTATCTAATTTAATTCATCTTCTATAGCCTTTAACCAATGTTTATCTTTACAAGCTTTAATAAAAGATGTCGATTCAATTTGAGAAATAAGACATACCTCTTCATTTGCCAGTCTTTTTCTTGTCATAACTCCCTTGTTCCTATCTCCAATGATTTGATCTTGAGAATGATTTAACCTTACATACCTTTGTGTCTTTTGAACTTTAGGTTCACTGCTCTAATCATCAGTCATGGTTGAATTTTCTAATTGTGCTAGTGTAACTATCTCAATTTCCTACACTAGTTGAGGTATTTCCGAGTTAGGTATGATAATTTCCATAGCCGTTTCCCTATCATATGATATAGATTGATTTCTGTATTGCTCATCCACTTTCACATTAGCGCTCTCCATAATTTTCAACAATATTTTGTTATAACATCTATATGCTTTTCTTTGAATTGAATAACCAAGAAATATCCCTTCATCACATCTAGGATCAAACTTGCCAATTGAATCATCCCTTTTGATGTGACATTTACTTCCAAAAATTCTAAAATATTTAACAGTAGGTGTATGTCCAAACCATAATTCATAAGAGGTCTTACCGGTTTCACCTTTGATGTGAACTCTATTGAAGGTGTAGACTTCTGTACTCACTGCTTCTCTCTAATAGATGTGAGGCAATTTGGCTTCCATCATCATAGGTCTTGTTGCATACAAAATGGTTCTATTCTTTCTTTCCACTGCTCCAATCTACCGAGGAGGCCTAGGTGCAGATAATTGTCTCTTAATTCCATTTGTCTCACAATAACTGTTAAATTCTTGAGAAGTGAACTTATCACCTTGATCTGATCTTAGACATTTGATTTTCAATCCAGTTTATATTTCTACCTTAGCTTTAAAGATCTTGAATTTATCAAAGGCTTCAGACTTCTCCCTAAGAAAAGTCACCCACATCACCCTAGAATAATCATCAATAATCAACATGAAGTACTTATCACCTTGAAAGCTTCTAGTCCTTGTTGGACCACATAAGTCAGTGTGAATCAAATAAAGTACATCATTATATTTATCATGTATGCTCTTAAAAGAAGTTATAAATTGCTTTCCCATTTGACATTCCTTACATACCAGATTATGAGGCTTCATAATCTTAGGTATATCTCTAACTACCTTAGTTGAACTGATCTTATCAATACAATCAAAATTAACATGAAACAACCTTTTATGCCATAACCAACTCTCATCAATATGAGCAATCAAACATGTCTTATTACCAGTATTCAAGTGAAAGATATTACCTCTAGTCTGAGTACCGGTTGCAATCTCCAAACCAATTTTGTTAATGATTTTGCATTTTCTATCCTTAAACTGAAGTTGGAAACCCTTGTCCACCAATTGACCAACACTTAAAAGATTATGCTTTAAACAATATACATAATAGATATTATCAGTATTATGCTTTCCATCTAGAGAAATATATACCTCTACCTTTGATCATACATGCTTTATCATCTCCAAATCTAACTTGATCACCATTGTATTCTGGCAGGGACATAAATTTTCTTTCATCTCAAGTCATATGATGTGAGCATCCACTATCAATCACCCATTCATCCTTGTCTTCAACTTTTTCTGCCAGGGCCTTTTCTTCATTCATGATAGCAAGTTCAGGTTCATCTTCCTTTAAAGCATAGAACACCCATTCCTTGCCATTGCCATATCCACTAGCAGAGTCTTTTGTCAGTTCATCCTTAGAGTCATCACTTACTCCTTCCTCATCCGCTATGTAGCATTGTTTACTTTTCTTGAATCTATATCTATTCTGGTTAGACTTAAATCATTTCTTAACTCTCTCTTCAAATCTTGCATTCCTTTCAGGACATCTAGATGCAAAATGACCAATCTTATTGCACGCAAAACATATTAAACGTGCTTTTCTTTCATACTTACTTCCTGTCGGTCCTTTAGGTACTCTTCTAGCAAACAAGGCTTCAAGTTGTTCAAATTCTTCATCCTCCTTCCTCATATCTTCCAATTCTTTTTCATATAAGCCTTTCCAATCACTTTTGTCAGTAGATGATGATGCATGAAAAGAAGGTTCAGATTTTGTAGCTCTAGTAAATCCAAATTCTTCAAGCTCCAAAGTAGATAATTTCCCAATCAGAATGTCTCTATTAACTGAAGTGTTTGTCATTATTCTCAATTCATTAATTGTAGTTTCCTTCATCTTGTAAGCTGATGGAAGGGCTCTCAAGACTTTAGAAACTATTTCATCTTCACTTAAAGATCCTCCACAATATTCAATTCCCATAACAATCTCATTTACTGTTTTCATAAATATAGCAATTCTTTCATTATCTTCCATTTTCAAGTTTTCATACCTTTACCCGGTAACCATCAAGTTTAGCAATTTTGATAGTAGGATCACCTTCATTAAGAGTTTGCAATTTATCCCACATAACCTTTGCTGATGATTTATCAGTCAATCCCATGATTTGTTGATCACTAAGTGCACAAAAGAGGGCTTCTCTAGCTTTGCAATCATTTTTAATATTCTTGTCCATGTTTGCAGGAGCAAGATTGCTAGATGCCAGATCACAAGATGTATATCCTTGCCAAGACATCTATGATGAGTCTCCATACAGATTTTCCATATCCCATAATTTGTTCCATCAAGCCTAGGGATTTCTCTTCTAAAATAGTTGCCAGTGGATTAGTTGTCATAGGATCTACCTCAAGTGGTTAAGCTTCTGCAAAAGAGGACCAAGGCTTTGATACCAATTTTTAGGATAACTAGTGAAAAATTGAGAGGGGGGGGGTGTGAATCGATTGCTAACAAATTATGTCAATCAAACCACTTAATAACCTTTAACCACAACACATAAACATTGAATACCGGAATAACAAAAATAGACACCGGTAAGAAATAAAACTTAAGAATGAAATAGAGAATTAACACAATGCAACCATACCACATAACTCCATGATTTGTGTTGGTATTTTGGTATGGTTTTGTCATTGATGTCAACACCTACTAAACACTTATCAACTCTGGCACTTTAGAGATCTAGCAACATTCACCAACAAACAAGTGACTAATGCACAGTCACCAGTATATGGTTCACTAGCAGGATACAGTGATCACCGGCACTTGGAATGGCATGGAAAATACTTGGTAATGTCGAAGACATTGTCTAGACATCGTATCTTGGAAAGTTGTTTATCAGCTTATTCATATTTGCATATTTGCTTTTATTGGTAAATAGGTCCAAGATTATCTAGGGTTACACTGATAGGTTTAACCTTTCCAGATCAGCATGGCACGCTATGAAGATAATTAATTAATGTTGTAAATACATTAAGCCGACATGTTCAATCAGTTATTGGATTGGATATTGTATTATTTGTAAAATGATTTTATTGTAATATCTTGTAGAGCCGACCTACTATAATTGGTCTTCGGAGATGGTATGAATGTAAGATCTTAAATGTAAGATCAAGTGTGGAATGTGAAGAAGGTTGTGTGTGAAGGTATATGTGAGATTTAGCAGAGCTATACATGAAGACATCATTTGAAGGTAAAGCTAGGGTTTTGTGAAAGCATATTAGCATTACACTGGTACTGAATCCACCATATGAAGATGCTATTTTAAGTAGTACATTCTTATTGGATTTAACCATCCAATTGTAGTCAGTGTGACTCCCATTTGTGTTTGAGCAGTGAGCTCTAGGCGGTTGGCCTTTCTACATGTGCAAACCCCATTTATGTACACTTACTATCTGCAGTAGTATCATCTAATTGTGGGTAAGGTTTCCCACCATGGTTTTCCCCCTTACAGGGTTTCCATGTACAAATATTGGTGTTATGTGTTGTGGATGATTTTGTCTTTTGGTTTCATGCATTAATCTTTACTGATATTGCATTTATCAGTTAATTTGTTTCACCGGTATCACAGACTATTTCACCGTTATTAAACAATAATTTGTTTAAGTGTTATTTTGGTTTAATATTTTAAGACAATTGATTCACCCCCCCTCTTAGTTGTCCCCGGGACCTAACAATTGGTATCAAAGCTGAGTCCTCTTTTTGCAGAAGCTTAACAGCTTGAGGAGATCCAATGTCTAGCAACTATTTCAGGAAGGATAGTCCTAAACTTGATGGAACTAACTATGGAATATGGAAGATTAGAATGGAGACACATTTGAACTGTATTGGAAAGGATATCTGGGAAGTTACAAAGAATGGATATACTGCTCCTACTACAACTCAACCAAATCCTCCAAATTTGACTAAAGATGAAGAAAATGATTGCAAGACAAGAGAAGCACTTCTGAGCGCATTATCAAATCAGCAAATCATGGGACTATTAGATAGGTCTACTGCTAAAGCTATATGGGATCATTTGGAAACACTAAATGAAGGAGATTCCATAGTCAAAATTGCAAAACTTGAAAGCTTTCGGGTCAGGTATGAAAGTCTAAAAATGGAAGAAGATGAAAGAATTTCTACTTTTATGGAAAGAGTAAATGAAATTGTATTGGGTATTAAATGTTGTGGAGGAACCTTAAGTGAAGATGAAATTGTTTCAAAAGTTTTAAGAAGTTTGCCACCGGCATACAAAATGAAGGTTACTACAATAAATGAACTTAGAACAATGCCTAACACATCAGTAACTAGGGATACATTGATTGGAAGAATATTAGCCTTTGAGATTGAGGAATTTGGTCCTGTTACTACTATAAAGACAGATCTAGCTTTCAAAGCATCAACATCATCTGCATCATCATTTGACAAATCTGATTGGAAAGCCTTCTATGCAAGAGAACTTGAAGAACTTGAAGCACTATTTGCAAGAAAGATGCCTAAAGGTCTAGTGGGAAGTAAGTATGAAGGTAAAGCACCCTTTAAATGTTTTAACTACAATAAGATTGGTCATATGGCTTCAAGATGCCCTAATAGACATGCTAGGTTAAGAGAAGAAGCTAGAAGAACATACAAGCCTAATCCTGAATATCAGAAATACAGATTCAAGAAGAATAAGGAAAAATCTTGTTAAGTTGTTGATGAAGGAGTAATTGATGATTATGATGAAGATCTGGAAGACAATGGATGGGTTTTTTTTGCTATAATAGAATATCAACTGGCACCTGCAATGCAACCGGTAGAATAGGCCTTAGCAGCAAAAATTGAAGTGAAGGATGAATGGATCATTGATTCAGGATGCTCACATCACATGACTGGTGACAAAAGCAAATTCTTGAACTTTCAAGAATATAATGGAGGTCTAGTAAGATTTGGTGATGACAAAGCTTGTTCAATTAAAGGTAAGGGTTCAATATCTCTTGATGGTAAGCATAACACTGACAATGTTTACTATGTTGAAGGTTGAAAGCATAATCTTTTGAGTGTTGGTCAATTAGTTGAGAAAGGATTTCAGTTACAATTCAAAAATGGTAAATGCAAAATTATGAATAGAACTAGTTTAGAAATTGCAACCGGTAATCAGACTAGAGGTAATATCTTTCATTTGAATAACAATGAAAAGACATGTTTGATTGCAGACATTGATGAAAGTTGGTTATGGCATAAGAGACTCTATCATGTACATTTTGATTGCATGGTAAAAATCAGTACTAGAAAGGCAGTTGGAGATTTACCTAAAATTGTCAGACCTCACAACACAGTGTGTAAGGAATGTCAATTTGGAAAATAGGTTAGAGCTAGTTTTAAAAGTATTCCAAAGAAATCAAACAATGTTCTTGATTTAATTCATACTAATTTATGTGGTCCAGCTAGAACTAAAAGCTTGCAAGGTGATAGATATTTCATGCTAATCATAGATGACTATTTTAGAATGTGTTGGGTTACTTTTCTCAGAGAAAAATCAGAAGCACTTGGAAAGTTTAAATTGTTCAAAGCAATGGTTGAAAATGAAACCGGTAAGAAAATAAAATGTTTAAGATCAGATCAAGGAGGCAAATTCACATCTAAGGAATTCAATGCATTCTGTGAAGTAAATGGAATCAGAAGACAGCTATTAGCACCTCAGACACCATAGTAGAATGGAGTTGTTGAAAGGAAAAACATAAGTATCTTGGATGTAGCAAGAAGTATGTTATCAAAAGCAAACTTACCACATGTATATTGGAGAGAGGCAGTAAGCACAGTGGTCTATACATTCAACAAAGTTCACATCAAAGGTGAAACTGGTAAGACCCCTCATGAACTATGGTTTGGTATTATTCCTACTCTTAAATATTTTAGAATTTTTGGAAGCAAATGGCATATTAGAAGAGATGAGTATATTGGAAAATTTGATCCTAAAAGTGATGAAGGAATATTTCTTGGTTATTCATCTAAGAGAAAAACATATAGATGTTTTAACAAAAGACTGCAGAAAATTGTTGAAAGCACAAATGTAAAGATTGATGAAAAATTTAGAGGAACTTCAAGGTATATGGATTATGAACCAGCAATAGAGATTCTGTCAAATGAATCTACAATGAATCCACTAGCATAGAATGAAGATCCAGTTACACTGGTATCATCTGAAAATTCCACAGTAACTGAGGAACAACAACAAACAAAGACACCTCGGTATATAAGATTAAATCATTCTGAAGATAAGATAATTGGTAATAAATATAGAGGAGTTATGAAAAGAGGAAGATTGGCAAATGAAGAGGTATGTCTTATTTCTCAAATTGAACCATCATCAATTAATGAGGCATGTGAAGATAAATTTTGGATTAAAGCTATGGAAGAAGAATTAGAGCAAATTGAGAAGAATAACACTTGGACATTAGTTCCCCTGCTTAAAGATAAAAATGTTATTGGAACCAAATGGGTCTTTAGAAAAAAACTTAATGAAGATAAAATAATCAGAAATAAAGAAAGACTAGTGTGTAAGGGATATTCTCAAAAAGAAGGAATTGATTACAATGAAACCTTTGCACCAGTAGCTAGAATTGAAGCAGTTAGAATATTTTTTGGCTTTTGCAGCTCATAAAAACTACAAAGTATATCAGATGGATATGAAATGTGCATTTTTGAATGGAATTCTTGAAGAAGAGGTTTACATTGAACAACTTGATGGATTTTCTTTAATAGAAGACAAAGATATGGTTTGTAGGTTAAAGAAAGCTTTGTATGGGTTGAAGCAAACTCCAAGAGCTTGGTATGCAAGATTAGATAAGTATCTTTTAGAGATTGGTTTTTCTAAAGGTAATGCAGATAGTAATTTATACTATAAAGTAATTGATGATGACATCTTAGTTATACAAGTTTTTGTTGATGATATAATCTTTGGAGGAGAATATGGATTATGTAAAGATTTTTCTATCAAAATGCAGCAAGAATTTGAAATGTCTATGATAGGAGAAGTAAAATTCTTTTTAGGATTGCAGATTTCTTAGACTGACAGTGGTATATTCTTGAGTCAATCAAAGTACTTAAAAGAGCTACTAAAGAAATTTGGGATGGAAAACTCTAAACCGGTAAGTACACCTATGACTGCAAATGACAAATTATCAATAAGAGATGAATCAACACCTGTTAATCCAAATAGGTACAAATCTATGATAGGAGGTTTACTGTATATAACACAAACAAGACTAGATATTATGAATGTAGTATGTATTGTTTCAAGATTTCAAAGTAGTCCTAGGGAAAATCATGAATCAATAGTAAAAAGGATTTTTCAGTACCTACAAGGCACTACAAATCTTGGATTATGGTATCATAGAGATGACAACTTTGAATTATGTGCATATACAGATGCAAATTGGGTAGGAGATGTAGATGACAGGAAAAGCACCATCGGCGGAGCATTTTTCCTTGGAAGCAGATTAATTTCTTGGTTAAGCAAGAAACAGAGTTGCACATCTTTATCAACAGTAGAATCATAATATGTTGCAGTAGCAACAAACTGTACATAGGTATTATGGATTAAACAAATGTTAAAGGACATAAAGGTAAATTGCAAGGAACCTATAACTATCTATTGTGATAACACTGCAGCAATTGATATATCCAAGAATCCGGTACTACATTCTAAGACTAAACATGTTTATATCAAGTTGAACTTTCTGAAAGAAAATGTTGAAGCTAAACAAGTCAAACTGGTTTATGTAAACACTAAAGAGTAGATTGTAGATATTTTTACTAAACCTCTACCTAAGGAGACTTTTGAAAATCTAAGAGAACAGCTTGGGGTCATACCCCCACCGGTAGATACTTAAAGACTTGATGTCATCAACCGATAGAATTAACAGTGATACATTCTTAATCCGGCTTTGATGAGGAAGCTACTTCTCAGGGGGAGTAGTTGGTATTTTGTATGTGAAACTAACAATTGGTATTTTACATATAAATGATATTTTGTTGTAACTTTGGCATTTGATGTCAAAGGGGGAGAGATTGGTATGGAAAAACACAAAAAGAAACATAGAAAGATACATGTTACTCCTAGGGGGAGAGATTGTTTATTTTGGTTTTTGAACTCAGTAATAATCTTTTTGGAGATTGTTGGTTTTTGGTATTTGGCATTTCTATTTTGGCACTTTGATGGTTTTTCCATCTTGTGTTGCCATTAATGCCAAAGGGGGAGATTGTTGGTATTTTGGTATGGTTTTGTCATTGATGTCAACACCTACTAAACACTTATCAACTCTGGCACTTTGGAGATCTAGCAACATTCACCGGCAAGCAAGTGACTAATGCACAGTCACTAGTATATGGTTCACCAGCAGGATATAGTGATCACTAACACTTGCAATGCCATGGAAAATACTTGGTAATGTCGAAGACATTGTCTGGACATCATATCTTGGAAAGTTGTTTATTAGCTTATTCATATTTGCATATTTGCTTTTATTGGCAAATAGGTCCAAGGTTATCTAGGGTTACATTGGTAGGTTTAACTTTTCCAGATCAGCATGGCACACTATGAAGATAATTAATTAATGTTGTAAATACATTAAGCCGACATGTTCAGTCAGTTATTGGATCAGATATTGTATTATTTGTAAAATGATTTTATTGTAATATCTTGTAGAGCCGACCTACTATAATTGGTCTTAGGAGATGGTATAAATGTAACATCTTAAATGTAAGATCAAGTGTGGAATGTGAAGAAGGTTGTGTGTGAAGGTATATGCAAGATTTAGCAAAGCTATACACGAAGAAATCATTTGAAGGTAAAGCTAGGGTTTTGTGAAAGCATATCAACATTACACCGGTACTGAATCTAGCATATGAAGATGCTATTTTAAGCAATACATTCTTATTGGATTTAACCATCCAACTGTAGTTAGTGTGACTCCTATTTGTGTTTGAGCAGTGAGCTCTAGGAGGTTGGCCTTTCTGCATGTGCAGACCCCATTTATGTACACTTACTATCTGCAGTAGTATCATCTGGTTGTGGGTAAGGTTTCCCACTGTGGTTTTTCCCCTTACACGGTTTCCACGTACAAATATTGGTGTTCTGTGTTGTGGATGATTTTGTCTTTTTGTTTCATGCATTAATCTTTATTGGTATTGCCTTTATCAGTTAATTTGTTTCACTGGTATCACAGATTGTTTCACTGGTATTAAACAGTAATTTGTTTAAGTGGTATTTTGGTTTAATATTTTAGGACAACTGATTCACCCCCCCTCTCAGTTGTCCTTGGGACCTAACAATTTGTACGTGTAAAACCAAGAAAGGGAAAACCCACGGTGGGAAGCCTACCCACAGTTAGATGATACTTCTATAGAAAGTATATGATACAATAAGGGGCCTGCACATGCAAGAAGGAACATTTCCTAGAGTGTACTACTCATTACAAAAGAGTCTCATTGACTACAGAGAGGTTATGACCACCTCAAGATAAATGGACAACAGTCTAGAATAATGAACTGTCAGAGATAGAATCTACCATGCCTAATTACAGTCCTAGTTAAGCTCAATACGGAGGTCGTTTACCTCTTCCTTAAACCCAATTTGATTACCTATAATAGACCAAATCTCCTTCTCATATGATATTGCATTCCATGACCATGAACATTACATTTCCATTACCATACCATACTTATCTACAATGAGATGTTACATCATTTATACAAACCCTAAGGCCTAAACCAATTAGGTCATCCACCTAAAGATATTACAATAAGATCATTACATACATCCATATTACAATGATATAACATGTCAGCTTAAGAACAAAACAACAATAACCAATCCATAAATCATCCCGTAACGTGTAGAGAATACGTTAAAATGATATTGGTCCATAACCTAGATAGGTACGGGACCTAATCTAAGTCCACCACACCAAAGAAATATCTTCAAATAGTTGAGGCATGATTAGGGATCACCTTTTGCATCCTTAATTCCATCTAGAAGTTGCAACAATACCACTTATGTATTCTGTCAAGGTTTCTCAGTGAAAGCTCTACCAATTAAACCTTAAACCCATGTCGGTAAGGGTTTACAAGAGTGTATGATAGCATCCAATTACCAAGTCAATACCAACAAAGCAAACCATGCTCTAGAAGAATGTAACACATAAAACCAAGCATACTCCATTGATCCAAACATGGTGGAAGTGTCCAACAGATAGTCCCTTCTGCTAGTAACACTAGATCTTCTACCAGTAACCCAAACCTGTCTACTGGTAACCAACCATAACAGCTAGTGTTGACATCAATGACAAAACTTCAATGCAACATATAATGAATTCATCCATATTGCCAACACCGATATGATCTATGATGTAGATTGATTGTAGGTTAGGGTTTTGTAGCCGACCTAATTGTAAAATGTATTTAGGTCGAGTTTAAGAAGGTTGAGTGTGTTGGTGATCAAAGAAGTGTGTGTGCTGAACCAGATTGAGATGTCTACATGAGAGAAGCATATTAGAGCTGAAAAGGATTTATAATAGCAATATATGAAGTGTTGAGTCCAGATCATTTATCTGTTGTTTCCTAACAGTTGCAGCAACATTAAAATCCCTTAACCGAGTAGGTCCTAACAGGCGTGATTTTGTAAATAACTTCACCGGGTGGCTCATTAATTTGGGTTTAAATCCTCTAGTGAGGTTACTCCTAATAGGATAAAGCTCCTAATAGAGCTAAGTTATAAAATCCCTTGACCAGGTGACTCCTAATAGGGTCAGCTCTTAACTGGGCATTGTTGTAAAGCTCCTAACCAAGCTAGGCTCCTAACAGGGTGCATTCTAAATGAGTGCATATTTGTGGGTACCAATTCCCATCGTGGTTTTCCCCATTTGGATTTACACATGAAAAATACTTGTGTTCATGTTGTGGATGGATTGTTAAGTTGTTCATTTGATATCTTTACTATATTTTCTTAATGATGAACACTTAAGTTGCTACCAGTAATGTTTTGGTAAATTTGATTTGGTGATTGTTTGATCAGCTACCGATACTGGTTATGAACAGTTTTGTGAAGTATTTTGCACATTGGTGAAAAGTTTTAGTTTACTTCTTATTACTGATTCATCCCCCCTCTTTGTAATAACCAGATACTCCCAATAATAATTGGTATTAGAGCATTAGGTCCTCTTTGTATAGAAGCTTAACTGCTTGAGGAAAAGATCCGAGGAAGATGATGAAGAAGGAGGGTACCAAATTCACTAAGGAAAACTACCAGATATAGAGTGATGGAATGAAGATATATATCAAAGGTATGGGTGATCAGTTTTGGTAGCATGTTATTACTCAGTATGTGCCTCCTACTAGTCCTCTGACTGCAGATCAGTTGAAGGAGCAACAAGAAAACATTCAAGCACTGGAAGCCATAGTAAGTACAATAGCTGATATTGAATATATTGATATCCATGGTTTAGATACTACTTTTGAAGTTTGGGAGAAGTTAGAATTAATCCATGGTGGTGATAAGCATGTTCAAAAGGCTAAAAAGAGAGTCTTAGAGGAAAGTTTGATGACATGAGAATGATGGAAAGAGAAAATATTACTCAATATGGACAGAGGATTAAAGAGGTTGTTGGTGGAATGAAAAGTGCTGATGGTACTATAGAATAAGACACTGTTGTGAGTAAGATGCTTAAAACTCTATTGCCTACATATGCCATTAGAGTGTTTTCTATTCAAGAGTTGAGGTCAATTACTAAGGATAAGGTTACTATTGATTCTTTGATTGGTAAGCTCACTGCTTTTAAGTTAATAGTTTTGATAATAGTGTACCTAGGACATAATTTGCGCTTAAAGCATCTATATCTAGTGTACCGATGAGAAAAGGAAAATATGTTTGTCAAAGTCATGAATGTACGTCAAGTCATCTTAGCGATAGTAAAGCTGATGTGGATGATGAAGGTAATCTGAAGGAATTTGAAGCTCTATTGGCTAAAAGACTTCCTACAAGCATTGATAGGTAGAAAGGTAAGTTGCCTCTCAAATGTTTCTCTTGTAAAAAGATAAGATATATTGTTGCATACTATCCTAATAATGATCAAAAAGAAAACTTTTTAAAATATAAGGGAAAAGGAAAGAAACAATGTTATGTTATAGTTGATGAAGGTGCTACTGATGAGGAATTTGAGGATGAAAACAATGAGGAGATTGTTTTTGTTGTTGTTAAGGAAAATTTGTTTAATAAGAAGGCTTTAGTATCTCACATTGACAACAATGATGAATGGATTATTGATAGTGGTTGCTCACACCACATGACTGGTGATAAGATCAAGTTTATTTCTCTTAAAGAATTTGATAGCAGTGTAGTAAGATTTAGAAATAATTCACCTTGTATGTTTAAAGGTAAATGTTCTATCTCTTTGAATGGTACAAGTAATGTTGATGATGTATTTTGGGTTGAAGGTTTAAAATATAACTTATTGATTTTTGGTTAGTTGAATGATAAAGGTTATCATCGTGAGTTTAAGAATGGAGTTTGTAGGATCTTAGGATGCAAAGGAGAACTAATTGTTAATGGTAAAAAAACTAAAGGTAACTTATTCCATCTGAATGCTAATATGAACAATTGTTTGGTTTCTAAGGTTGAAGATAGTTGGTTATGGTATAAAAGGTTTTGTCTTGTGAACTTTGATAATGTGGTTAAGGTAAGAAAATATAGTATGGTGAGAGGTATGCTACAACTTGTTAAACCAAACAATTTGTTGTGTAAAGAATGTCAGTTGGGTAAGATGACTACATCTTCTTTTAAGAGCAAATATTTTTCTTCTGAGCATATTCTAGATTTGGTGCACACTGACTTATTTGGTCCTATGAGGACTAGACATTTTTATGGTGACAAGTATTTTATGATATTTACTGATTATTTTTTAACAATGATGTGGGTTACTTTTCTGAAGGAAAAGTCAGAAGCTTTAAGCAAGTTCAAGGAATTCAAGGCCTTAGTAGAAAAGGAAACCGTTAAGAATCTTAAGTGCCTAAGATCTGACTGGGGTGGAGAGTTTACATCTGGTGAGTTTGTAAGATATTTTGATGAAAATGGAATAAAGAGGTAGTTATCTGCTTGAAGGACACTACAATAGAATGGAATTGCAGAAAGAAGAAACAAAACCATTGTTGAAGCAACAAGGGTTGTGCTGATATAGGGAGATGTACCAAAGATATTTTAGAGAGAAGAAGTTAGCACTGTTGTTTACAAATTGAACTAGGTATTGGTGAAGAAAGGTAATGATAAGACACCCTATGAGTTATGGTATGGTATAAGTTCTAGTGTTAGTTACTTCAAAGTTTTTGGGAGAAGATGTTTCATAAAAAGAGATGATTATATTTGTAAATTTGATGCTAAAAGTGATGAGGAAATATTTCTTGGCTACTCTACCAATTGTAAAGCTTTCAAGTGTTATAACAAGATGAAAAAGAATATTGTGGAGAGTGTGAATGTTAAAGTTGATGAATTTCCTGATAAAACTGATGATACTAGTAAATCTGATCTAGCAGATGAGCAAAAACTTGTGTTTATTGAACTAGAAGTATGAAAAAGATGTTGAGAAGAATAGTACAGATGAAGAAAATGAAGAACAAGAAGAGGTTATTGCACTAGAACAAGTAATTCCTAGATATGTAAGGTTAAATCATTGTGAAGACCAGATAATAGGTGATAAGAATGTTGGAGTATAGACTAGAAGGAAAATCAGAGAAATCTCTTATTGGATTTCCACAGTTGAACCAAAGACAGTTAGAGAAGCTCTTAAGGATAATGACTGGTTAAATATAATGAATGAAGAGCTTGATTAGATTGAGAAAAATAATACATGGTCACTTGTTCCTAGATTTGATGATAAAAATGTAATTGATACAAAGTGGATATTTAGAAACAAGTTGAATGAAGATGGTGAAGTCGTTAGAAACAAAGAAAGATGAGTATGAAAAGGGTTTGCACAAGAAGAAGGTGAAGACCATGGAGAGACCTTTGCACCAGTTTCTAGGCTTGAAGGAGTTAGAATGCTACTTGCATTTGTAGATTTTAAAGGTGTTAAAGTTTGTCAAATGGATGTAAAGTCATCATTTCTAAATGGCATTCTTGAAGAAGAGGTGTATATTGAACAATCAAATGGGTTTTCATTGTTAGAAGATAAGGATATGGTATACAAACTACAGAAGGCATTATATGGATTGAAGCAAGAACCAAGGGAATGGTTTAAAAGACTTCACACACATCTAATAAAGATAGGATTTCAGAGAACCAGTGAGGATAGCAATATTTATTTAAAGACTGACGGAGACAAGATGTTGATTATAGAAGTATTTATTGATGACATTATATTTGGTGGAAATGATGATATGAGTATGACTTTTGCGGATGAGATGAAGAAAAAGTTTGAAATGTCTCTTGTAACTGAGATAAAAAATTCATTGGATTGCAGGTCCAATAGCTGAAAGGTGGTATTTTTATTAGTCAGTCCAAGTATGTGAAGGAAGTGTTAAAGACCTTTAGAATGGAAGACTATAAACTGGTTGGAACACCTATGGTTACCGATTGCAGATTGTCAAAAGAGGATGATTCAACCTTTGTGGATGAGAAGGAATATAGGTCCATGATTGGGAAATTGCATTATGTTGTTCATAGTAGATGATATATTGCCCATACAATTGGTTTAGTTGCAAGATTTCAGATTAGCCCTAAGGAGACACATATGACAACAATGAAGAGGATATTCAAATATCTTAGAGGGACAATTGATTATGGATTATGGTATCCATATAGAGGTAATTTTTCTTTGTAGGTATTCACTGATGTTGATTGGGCAGGGAATGCAAATGACTAGAAGAGCACAACTAGTGGTGCATTCTTTCTAGGTGGTAGACTGGTAGCTTGGACTAGTAAGAAATAAACTTGTATTTCTCAGTCTATAGCTGGAGCAGAATATGTGGCTGCATCAATGAATTGTACATAAGCCATATGGATGAGACATGTCTTTGAAGGATTCAAGAAAGATATGATAGAACCGGTGATCATACATTGTAGTAACACTAGTGCTATAAACATTTATAAGAACCTGGTACTACATGCAAGGACTAAACATATTGAATTGAAGTATCACTTTTTAATAGAAATATTACATGAAAATAATGCAAGATTGGAGCATGTGTCAAGTAAAGAGTAGTCAACATATATATTCACTAAGCCATTACCTAAGGCTACCTTTGAATGTCTCAGAGGTAAGTTAGGGGTTATACCCCTACCCAAGGTTAACTAAGAAGATGTGGAAGCATCAGTCCAATGGACTCATTGAATATCTTTTACTATGGATTGATGAGAAGTGGGCTAATCCTGAGGGGAGCTAGCTGAGATGATGTTAGAAGATGTATTTGCACCTTTGGCATTGCTGTTAAAGGGGGAGAAGAAATATGATAAGGGGAGAAGAGCAATAAAGAGAAAAGGAGAAGAACCGATGACCAGACAGTGGTGTACAATAGGCATAATAGGTTTCATGATAATATTTTGGTGTTGCCATCAATGCCAAAGGGGGAGATTGTTGGCATGTTGGCATAATTGATGGAGATGATGGTGTACTGGTAAAAGACTATTGGTGATAATATAATACGATGGTTGATGATCAGTTATTTATGTTGTCATTGATGGCAACCATATTTGTCCATGTTTGTTTATGCTTGGTATGTCATTTAAGTCTATTGATTAAGTTTAACTGGTAATGGATTGAATTGGATTGAGTTGAAAAGCAAAACTGCCAAGTGATAGTGAACTGGTAAGTAGGAACATAGAAGGAGATGATTGCATAGTGATCCGTGTTGAGTCAAGTGTTGCAGTTTGGAATGTGCGCTTATGACATCATAGTGAGTCTATGACATGAACCACATCATGTTTGGAAACCGTAAGTCATGTTTGTAATTGACTATTGTATAATCAGCTAGGGTTTGAGAACCGGTATGAAGATCTTTTGACCAATGATGTTTTATGGTTTGGCAGTGATTTTTTTCATGCTCATAAATTAATGATGATGTGTTAAAATCCATGTGAAAAGATAAGATGTTGTTTTTGAATGTACAAGGAGCAAATTTCTTGGAAAGCAGTGAAGTGCTTAGTAGAATGTGTTAAGGGTTTGACAACTTATGAGATCGATGTGTGGTGATGAGTTATGATCATTCAACAGCTGTAATTGTCTTGTAATTTATTGTAATAATTTGTATGATGATCTGTAATGATTTATAATGTTATAATATAATCTATGATGTAGATTCATTATAGGTTAGGGTTTTGTAACCAACCTAATTATAAAATGTATTTAGGTCGAGTTTGAGAAGGTTGAGTGTGTTAGTGATTAAAGAAGTGTGTGTGTGTGCTGAACCAGATTGAGATGTCTGCATGAGAGAAGCAGATTGGAGCTGAAAAAGATCTGTAATAGCAAGCTATGAAGTGGTGAGTATATGTCATTTATCTGTTGTTTCCTAACATTTGCAACAACTTTAAAATCCCTTAAGCGGGTTTTTCCTAACAGGCCCAATCTTGTAAATCCCTTCACCTGGTGGCTTATTAGTTTGGGTTTAAATCCTCCACCGAGGTTACTCCTAATAGGGTAAAGCTCCTAACAGAGCTAAGTTGTAAAATCCCTTGATTGGGTGACTCCTGACAGGGTCAACTCTTAATCAAGCATTGTTGTAAGTCTCTTAATCAAGCATTGTTGTAAGTCTCCTAACTAGGCTAGGCTCCTAACAGAGTGCATTCTGAAAGAGTGCATATTTTTTGGGTACCAATTCCCACTGTGGTTTTTCCTATTTGGGCTTCCACGTGAAAAATACTTGTGTTCATGTTGTGGATGGATTGTTAAGTTGTTCATTTGATATCTTTACTTTATTTGTTTAATGATAAACCCTTAAGTTGCTACCAGTAATGTTTTGGTAAATCTGATTTGGTGATTGTTTGATTAGCTACTGGTACTGATTATGAACTATTTTGTGAAGTATTTTACAGATTAGTGAAAAATTTCAGTTTACTTCTTATTACTCATTCACCCCCCCTCTCAGTAATAACCAAATCATCACAATAACACAAACTGTTGGTAATTGAAAAGTTTAGAACTCAAATATAATACATGTATAAATTAAAAAGAAAATACCAACCTTTGGGATTCCACAATAATTTAAAACTATAATATTCATCACTATGTATTATTAAGTCAAACAAATAAATTTCTTGTCATTCTATTCCCATGAGTATGCACTTACAAGTTCCTATTGCTCTATTCCTGTGAATATGTAGTTATGAGGTGTCAAGAGCTCTTGCAAGTGTAGGCATAACGCTTCAATTGTCACTTTTAGATTGTATATTTGCGAGACACTATTGCTACCAAATTTTCACCTACAGGCTCAATTAGGTAGAGCCACCAAGTTTTTCAAGCAAATGGTACATTGTATAACCTCTCTATGTCGCATTTAAGTACACCAATGAAATAACCTTAAGAGATTACATAAGAAAAGATTACAAAATAAAATCATTCATTGATATAAATGTATCAAACACAGAAAGATTGAATAAGTCTTTTTGAAGAAATATAATCTTTATTGAAGATGATCAAATACATGTCTCACACAACAAGGGTGTGGATCATTAACCTAGATGATAGTAATTTGTTTTGTTAAGAACAATTTTTCCATAGTAGCATAGAGATCTAAAAGAGTGACCCTCAAGGTAGTAAAATCAGTTAGAAGCAATGATAAATATTGACATTAGCCAATCAAGAATGCAGGGACTGTTAAAAGAGTGATCAAGAGTACTAGCGTTACCCTCTTCATACCAAAAATCATTCCATCAAGGGGGATTAGAATAAGTACAATGAGCACACACAATCAAAGAGATTGATGATAATGACCAAATTAGTGATAGTGTTCAAAGGGAGAGTGTATTCGCTATATCAATGATAGCCCTTAGTCAGACTATGGAAGTCTATGATAATACACAAAATCATCAAGAGCAATAATGATCAAACATGAAGATCACGACTTAATGTTAAAATGACAGTTTAAAATTTTATTGCGGCCTCAAATCTCAGTCAAGGACAATCACGTTTTCAATCCACCAAAGAAGACCAAGATGGTTCGAGCAGCCATATTAAAGCCAAAATACACAATGAGTCTAGTTTTCACAGTCGGCTCAAGTCACAGAGAACTAAAAGGCATCTATCAAGACAAAGACTATGAACAGTCACGGTAACTTATAGTCAACTCAAAAATGCAATGAGCTCCAAGGAATAGTATGAATTGATGTAGTCATTGAAAAATATAACAGCCACATCATAAAATACCAATGGCATTTTGCAGAAACCCTTATTTTCTAAAAAAAAGATGCCAATCAATGACACATATTATCAGAGAAGAGAAAAAGTATTTGCTAATAACAGAAAAAACCCTTTCGGATTTTAAGAAAATCAGTCTATAAAAGTTTGGGCTCTGGTAAAGAATTAAATCAGACAAAAGACAAAATTGCTGCAAATATAATGCTTGAATAAAGAGCTCAAGTGTGGAGTTAATGTATAGAAATGGCGAAAAAACTCACCAGATTCACCTTCATGTTTGATCTGCAGAAAACCTTCCCATAAATCTCCATTTGTAAAACCTTATGGCGGCACCCAGAAAGCATACTACAATGGAAACAAACAAATAAAATGAAGTGTATTTTTGGTCTTGTCCTCCCCTTTTGTTGTTTAGGTCTTTTACCTTAATCTTTTCAATAGGGAAAGTGGCATTTTTTAGCCATGTTTTATTAATGTAAAGTGACATTTTTAAGCCCATGGGTCACTTAAGAGGTGTCTTTATGCCTTAGGTATAAATACCTTGGATGCGTATTCATGATCTTTTGACCCTTTTTGCATAGATTTTATTGTAAAACAATGACTTTAAAGATGTGGTTATAAGCCTTTAAGTCATTTGTTATCATTTAATGTAGATTGGTGATGAGGTGTGTTATTTGTCTTTATGGTTTTGCATGCATGTAGGAGGAGGATAGAGAGAATATTGGAGTCAATTTTTACCTTTTGATGAGTTTTGGAGAGCATATAGGAGGCTTTGATGAATTTGTGGAGATTTTTATGGGTTGTTTTGCTAAGTCATCACGTTCCTTATGACTTGGCATGACTTGTTCTTCCATGTTTGATCTTTTTGGTGGATTTTGAGGCCCTAGATTTGGGGTTTTTTGAATGCATCCCACCCCAGTTAGTTCAAAGTTCCTTCTTTGGTGGGTTTTGGAGGGAGTCAGGAAATATATAGTGATGATTGTAGCTCATTCTAGGAGGAGTTCAAATGATGTATCTTCTGCACTTAGTGACTTTGAGGGTCCCATTGGTAGTTCTGAGTATTTTTGTAACCCATTTTTTCTTGAACAACAATGAATGCCTTGAAATCATTGAGTAATGCATTTTGCCTTCTAAATTCTTCTATTTTATTGTGTGTAATTATTTGATTGATAAAATTACTTGTAAATGTTTTTTTCTAATTCCTTGTGATTTATGTCTCAAAGTTAGCACCTTTGTAGAAATATATGCATGTTGTAGGTCATAAGTTGTATCAAAATTGTGAAAGCTTCTAATTGTGAAGGTTATCTTTCCCTCTAGGGTTTTGGCATTTATAAAAGTCTTCTTATGAAATACTTATGCAAGACACGTATGAAATTGACTTGTGTGAGCTGAACTTTGTCATGTGGTTGATTAGTGTATGCAAGTTGTTTACATGTCAAGTTAATATTTTGGTGAAACACCCTGTAGGTTAGATTCCAATTTCCCATCATCTTTCTAACCTTTTGCTTAGTAAAGTTTAATAGGTGAGTACCACATAGGAAAAGAACTTATCAGGAGGATGAGTCCAGTTATAGGTGACCCACAACCTTGGATTGATCCCATGTTTCTCTAGAAAGCTTAGTTTTCAAACTTTGCATAGGGTGCATTTCTAGGAAAGATATGAAGTCTCTACGAAGAAAATCAATGTTGGTGGCTACATGAAGAGATGTTAAGAGATCTTCCAAGTGTAGGAATAACGCTTCAATTGCCACCTTTAGATTGTATATTTGCAAGACACTATCATGACCTGTGGACGTCTCAGTTGTGCCCATGCATCCACGAGTCAATCAATAAACAGGGTTGGAAAAATAACAAAAGATAGGGTGACTAGGCAAGCCAACATAAAGCAAAGGTCCTTATATAGTGTGGAATTACATGAGGTACAATTTAAAACACTATAGATTCTGTGATAGATTTTATGATAATTTAACATGTTATTACATCAACACATGAAGGACTTATCATAAGAGAATTGCATCATCAATGGAAGAAATAATAATTTCAATCAGGCAATTTAGTTTCAGATCTAGCCTATCTCCTATCAAGGAACACTTTCCATTTCCATTTCAATTCAATTATAGGGTTGATTTAAACCCAGGGTTTGACCTAGGTAAACGCCTATAAAACAACACCATTTTTCTCCTTTGTATGTGTAGGTGACATGATATTAAGATAGAAAATATTGATTTAGAAAGAGAACACAAAGACGTACAAAATCAACTTTTGTAGAGGCAAAAATTGGAAGACAAGTTCGCCTTAACCACCATTGTCCAACACCTTTTCAATGAAAATTTAGGGAAACACTCATAATGTCATCCTAGTCTTGAAAATATTGTCCACATGTAACACTCTAGAACAAGGGAATTTTTTTTTGACAATTGCACTCTAAGCACCATTTTCCCACATCTCCAAGTCCAAATTTTAGACACAAGTTCCTCTCTACATCCTCTTTCCAAATTTTTACTTTTGTTTGCATATTTGATCTAAAATTATGTGTGAATGCTGATTATTTTCAATATCACATCATTAACCCTAGATTTTGTATTGAATTAAGATATTTTCTATAGGTCATTTCAAGTCTAAGTGTAAAGAAGTACCAAATTCACCTTGTTCTTAGCCCTTTCCTAATAAATTAGAGGTTGAGCTTATTGAGTCTATTCTTCCTCTAATGCAATCATTATATAATAGCTTTAGTTCTTAGTTTGCATGAATAAAATTGTGAACCTTATTTCCATCCATTATAGCTATGAACTTGTATTTATTGTAAATATGCATTTCATTGATTTATTATTGGTGTATCCATTTCATGAAAGTTATTATTATAGAAATACTTACAACATTTATATGTTCTTTTACCTAGATTAATAACTTAGATCCTTAGTTGTAATTTGGCATATAATAATTGTGTAGTAGTTGTTTAAGTTATAAAATTGATTATATGTCAAATGTGTAATTAATTAATTTGTATTACAACCCTATTTTATGAGACATTGTATTAAAACTGTGTATTATGATGTATTGTGAGATTCTAATAGCTATTGAGTTTCCTCCAAATCTTTGACTAATATTCATTATTTATCTTATTGATATAAATTATTTATCTTATGTGCATACTAACCCTAGATATTTTGATGCCTTACAATCTCTTGCATTCTCTATTTTATTTATATTGTCACCTTAATTTTCCAATGATTGGGGACACTTTATTATTGTAACATGCTTATCTTTGAATGCATACTACCTTAAATGAAATTTCTCTTGGCTATTGTACACAATTAATTTAAGGTGGGGGAATACATTCCTCTATGTGTTTTGCTTTGATCACACACCACAAACTTATTTGTGCTATCAAAAAACCTTTGCAAGGCTTTATCAAGATTACCCAGCAAAAAAGTGTTTCTCTTGGCCTTGTAATCTCTATTGGCATGAAGCTCACCTAGCATAACACAACTTGCTAACCTTTTTATTTCTCATGGACATGGTTCCTAGTAAGCATCTGAGGGTCTTAGTAGTCCTAGAGGCCATACTTTGTGTCTTTATCACATAACTCCAAGTATGTATCTTAGGATATTAATAGTCTTAAATGCCATGCCTTGTCCTTTTGGCATGCCTCATAGTGACAATCTATATATCTTACTATTCCAAAATTCCACACCCTTTTTTTTTGAATTCTCCATGTATGTTATGAATGTTGATCATTTTGGTTATTTTGTACATGTTGGATGTCGTTGCTGCTAGGATATGTTGTTGTTAATGATGTCAACATATTCCTGTGTCCTGTTGTTGGAGAGAGTTGTTTGGTGATCCGGTGATTCCATTGAGTTGATATGGTTGGTTTATCTATTTGGGATGCTAGAATACTTCATTCCTTTTTGGTTTTAGTGATCTAAAAGGTTTACTTGATCATATTATTTGATCCGGTTTGTAGTTTAGTCTTTCTATTAAGTGGTTCACAGATTTTGGTATTTGATCTATTGTGCTTCGATATGATCATATCTTTGGTTGTGGATTTGGGATAATGTTTTGGATGTTCATGTGTATCTACAATTCAGATGGTTCATGATTTGGTGCTCTGCAAGTCATATTTCTAGTCTGAATTGATATTGTTTGGTGTTCTTGAGAGTTAGCGTGTTGATCAATGAATATTTGATTAAGTGGTGTTGGCATAGCTATTGCAGATGGTTATAATGTGCTTGTTTGTGTTTCTTGATCATTTCCTTTTTCTTTTGGTGGTCCACATTGATCCTTGTGCGTGGTATTGATGATTTTGCTGATCCGGTGATATTCTTCGTGTTATGTGGTATTTTTGGTGGTGTAGCATGTTGCGGTTGTTATTGGTGAGATTTATGGTAGTGATGCATGTTTGAAGATTTGGTTTAGGTCCATGATATGTCATCTATGACCTTATATTGGTCTGGTGGTTTATTTATGTATCGTGTGATGTAACTTTTTAATTGAGGTTTGAGGGTTTAGCCAACCTTGTAGTCAAGGTTGATGAATTGTATAAATAGGTGTTATATTCATGTAATTTGGGTGTGGTTGTAGTGTCTATATTATCAAAGAGTGGTGTATGTGCGCATAAGAGAATTTATCCTTTGGTATGGAGTATTGAGAAAAGATTGTTGCAGAGTAGACAAATGAGCTTAACCAGAACTATCATCAAGCATTAGCAGATGTTATTTTTGTAGTTCATATAATCTCAATTGTAGTCCAATCATTATTGTAAGGTAGTGAACCTTTCCTGAGGGTTGGAGCCTTCTGGGTCATTATATCTTGAGCAGTGAGCTCTAGGTAGTGTGGCTGAATGCATGTGTGTTCCCCATTGTAATATTTAGACATACTACTATAGAGTATCATCTTATTATGGGTGGGTCATCTTATTATGGGTTGGTTCCCACTGTGGTTTTTCCCTTAACCAGGTTTTGCATGTCAAAATCTTGGTGTTATGTGTGTTTCTATTATTGTCTCTATCTTTTTTCCTAATATAGTTAATTGCAATTTGAGATTGTTCTTAATTGGTTGAATCCAGTGAAAACTGATTCACCCCCCTCTTAGTTTTCCTTCATTGTTGCTGCCAATAATTGGTATCAAAGGTAGATCCTCTGGAAGAATCTTGACGGCTTGAGGAGATCTGGGATGACAACTTATGTGTTCAAGGAGGAGAGTTTGAGATTTGATGGAAGCAATTATACTATTTGGATGGGCCAGATGGAAGTTCATTTTAAGTGTCTTGGAGATGAGTATTGGACGATTATAAAGAATGTCTAAAATGTTCCTCTGAATGGACCGGTTACTACTACTGAGATAAAGGATGTCGAACATAACATAATAACTAAGGAAGAATTGTTGAGTGCCTTGAATGATTTAGTGGCGACTAATGTAATGGGTTTGAAGAATGCACATGAGATCTGGAAGAAGCTAGAGACCTTGTATGAAGGAGATGCCCAAGTTAAAGTTTCTAAGCTGTAGAGTTTTAAAGGAAAATATGAAGCATTAAAGATGGGAGAAGATGAAAACATAACATCTTTTATGCCTAAGGTGAATGAGCTTTTCATGAACATCATATGTACTGGTGGAACCCTTGAAGAGGAAGAGATTATTGCTAAGGTGCTGAGATCATTGCCTCCTACTTACAAGAATAAAGTAGCTTCTATTGATGAAATGGGGAGTGTGATTATAGTAACTAGAGACATGTTGTTTGGAAAGCTTGTTGCATTTGAGTTGAGAAAATTTGGAGAATCACATGGTAAATCCAAGACTGCATTTAGAGCCTTTGTATCTGAGAAGCAGAATTTTGATCCAGGAGAAAGTTCATAATGGGTATCCAAATTTGAAAGATAAAAGAGAGAGATGGAAGAGTAAGAAAGATAATTGGATGAGCTTGAAGCCCTTATTTCTCAGAGATTGCCTAAGGGAGCCGATAAGTATGATGGAAAGTTACCTTTGAAATGTTTCACTTGTAATAAGACAGTTAATTTTTATTCTAGGTTCTATGAGAGAATGTCTAGATATGATAAGATTGATAAATTTGAAAGGCATGATAGATCTGATAAGTATGACAGATATGAGAAGCATGATAAGAATGATAAGTCCTATAAGCCCTACAAAAAGTTCAAAAATTAGAAGAGATGCTATTATGCTCTTGATGAAGGTGTAACAGATGAAGAATTAGAGAATGGGAATTCTGAAGATGATTTTGTATTTATTGCTATCAAGGAAGATGATCTGATACCAGTGAATCCTACAAGATGCATTATTGAGGAGAAAACTGTAGCTGCTAAGATTGAAGAGAAAGATGAATTGGTGATTGACAACAGTTGTTCACATCATATGACAGGTGATAAAACAAAATTTGTGAGTATGGAAAGGTATGATAATGATATAGTAAGATTTGGAGATGATAAAGCTTGTGTGATTCATGGTAGAGGTTCTATATCTTTCGATGGTAAGCATAATACTAATCATGTCTTGTTAATTTTGACTACATGATAAGGATAAGTTCTACTCAAGCTATTAGATATTTGCCCAAGATTGTGAAGCCTGCTAATTCGATATGTAAGGAATGTTAGATGGGAAAGCAAACAAGAACTTCATTTAAGAGTAAGTTGTATTCATCTAGTGGAGTGTTAGATCTAGTGCATACTGACTTATGTGGCCCTACTCTGCTAGAGTAAGAAGCATGCAGGGTGATAGATATTTCATGTTGTTGATTGATGACTATTCTATGATGATGTGGGCTACCTTTCTAAGGGAGAAATCAAAAGCATTGGAGAAGTTCAAGATATTCAAAATCAGAGTGGAGACTGAGACAGGGTTGAAGCTGAAATACCCGAGATCTGATAGAGGAGGAGAATTTACATCAAGAGAGTTTGATATATTCTATGAGAGGAATGGTATTAGAAGATAGTTATTTGCTCCTAGAACCCCTCAACAAAATGGAGTTATTAAAAGGAAGAATAGAACTATCTTGGATGCTACCAGGACTATGTTGATTGAAGGAAATGTTGCACAGACCTTTTGGAGAGAAGTTGTTAGCACTATTGTTTACACATTCAACTGGGTGCATATTAAAGATGATTCCTTTAAGACTCCTTATGAGTTATGGTTTGGTCATGTTCCTACAATTAGAAATTGTAGAATTTTTGGAAGTAAATGTTATATCAAGAGAGATGAGGGTATAGGAAAGTTTGATGCAAGATGTGATGAAAAAATCTTCTTGGGATATTCTAATAAGAGAAAGGCCTACTGATGTTACAATAAGAGATTGAGAAAGATAGTGTAGAGTGCAAATGTGAAGGTGGATGAATGTCTTGGAAAGAAGATCAAAGCATGCAGTTATGATTTTGATGATGAAGATGTTGTTCCCAAGCCTGTGCAGACTGAGATCTTGAAGCAGAATATGTTGGTATTTTGGATATGTTGATATGGTTTTGTCATTGATGTCAACACTTATCAACTCTGGTCAACCTACTGGCACTTAGAGAATTGGCAATGATCATCGGAAAACAAGTGACTTATGCACAGTCACCGGTATCTGGTACACCGATAGGATATATTGTTCATCGGCACTTGGAATGACATGGAAAATACTTAGTTGTGTCGAAGACATCGTTTGGACACTTTGTCTTGGAGATTTATTCATTGGTATATTCGTGATTGCATATTTGTTGTTACCGACAAATATGTCCAAGATAAGCACCAGTAGGCTTATCTATTCCAGATCAGCACGACATGCTATAAAGATAATTTATTATTGTTGTAAATGCATTAAGCCGACATGTTGAATTGGATATTGCATCGATTATTGTTTTACTTGTAAAATTGTTTTTATTGTAATATCTTTTGTGAGTTGACCTACTCAATTGGTCTTAGGTTATAGTATAAATGTAAGATCTCATTTGTGAGATCTATATGCGAATGTGAAAAAGGATTGTAATTTGGTATATGTGAGAATAAACAGAGCAATACACATAGACATCATTTGAAGGTTGAAGGAAGGTTTTCCTGAAGGCATATCAAAACTGAACCGATATGAAGATGCTATTTTGAGCAGTACATGATTATTGGATTTAACCATCCAATTGTAGTCAGTGTGACTTACATTTGTGTTTGAGCAGTGAGCTCTAGGCACTTGGCCTTTCTGCATGTGCAAACCCCCTATTGTATACACATACTATCTACAGTAGTACAATCTAATTTTAGGTAAGGTTTCCCATCGTGTTTTTTCCCCTTACAGGGTTTCCACATTCAAATATTGGTGTAATGTGTTGTGGATGTTATTGTCTTTTTTTTTTCATGCATTAATCTTTATCGGTACTGCAATTAACTGATTAACTATCTGCCGACATCAAGTTTGGTTTACCGGTATTAAGCATTAAGTTTGGATAAGTTGTTTTTGGATTAAATTTATTAGACAACTGATTCACCCTGCCCCTCTCAGTTGTCTCCGGGACCTAACAATTGGTATCAGAGCCTAGTCCTCCTTTTGCAGAAGTTTAATAGCTTGAGGAAGATCCAATGTCTTCTTACTATTTTAGGAAGGACAGTCCTAAACTTGATGGAACCAACTATGGCATATGAAAGATCAGGATGCAGACACATCCGAATTGCATTAGAAAGGACATCTCAGAAGTTACAAAGAATGGCTATACTTCTCCTACTCAAGGTCAACCTAATCCACCTAACTTGGCTAAAGATGAAGAAAATGATTGCAAAACAAGAGAAGCACTTTTGAGTGCATTATCAGATCAACAAATCATGGGATTATTAGATAGATCTAGTGCTAAAGCTATTTGGGACCATTTGGAAACATTCAATGAAGGACATTCCACAGTCAAAATTGCAAAACTTGAAAGCTTCCGGGTCAGGTATGAAAATCTAAAAATGGAAGAAGATGAAAAGATTTCTGCTTTTATGGAAAGAGTTAATGAAATTGTTTTGGGTATTAAATATTGTGGAGGAACCTTAAGTGAAGATGAAATTGTTTCAAAAATTTTAAGAGGATTACCACCGGCATACAAAATGAAAGTTATTGCTATAAATGAGTTAAGAACAATGCCTAATACATCAGTAACTAGAGACACATTGATTGGAAAACTTTCAGCTTTTGAAGTTGAGGAATTTGGTCCTATTGTTACTATAAAGATAGATTTCGCTTTTAAGGCATCAAAATCATTTGCATCATCATTTGACAAATCTAATTGGAAAGCCATTTATGCAAGAGAACTTGAAGAAAGCAGGGGAGAAAATGAAGAACTTGAAGCACTATTTACAAGGAAAATGCCTAAAGGTCCAGTTGGAAGTAAGTATGAAGGTAAAGCACCCTTTAAATGTTTTAACTGTAATAAGATTGGTCATATGGCTTCAAGATGCCTTGATAGACATGCAAGATTGAAAGAAGAAGCTAGAAGAACATACAAGCCTAACCCTGAATATCAGAGATACAGATTTAAGATGAATAAAGACAAGTCTTGTTATCTTGTTGATGAAGGAGTCACTGATGATTATAATGAGGATCTGACAAACAATGGATGGGTCTTTGTTGCTATAATAGAAGATCAACTGACACTTACTATTCAATCGGTAGAGGAACCCATGGCAACTAAAATTGAAGTTAAGGATGAATGGATCATTGATTCAAGATGTTCACATCATATGACTGGTGATAAAATTAAATTCTTGACTTTTTAGGAATATAATGGAGGTCTAGTAAGATTTGGAGATAATAAAGCTTGTTTTATCAAAGGAAGAGGTACTATATCTCTTAATGGTAAGCATAATACTGACAATGTTTACTATGTTGAAGGTTTAAAGCATAATCTATTGAGTGTTGGACAATTAGTTGAAAAAGGATTTCAGTTACAATTCAAGAATGGGAAATGCAAAATTATGAACATAACTGGTTTGGAAATTGCAACCGGTAATCAAGCTAGAGGTAATATCTTTCATTTGAATAAAAATGAAAAGACATGCTTGATGGCACATATTGATGAAATTTGGTTGTGGCATAAGAGACTTTGTCATGTAAATTTTGATTGCATTGTGAAAATTAGTACATCTAAAGCAGTTAGAGATTTACCTAAGATTGTTAAACCTCACAATCTAGTATGTAAGGAATGTCAATTTAGAAAACAAGTTAGAGAATCATTTAAAAGTATTCTAGAAAAATCCAATAATACTCTTGACTTAATTCATATTGATTTATGTGGTCCAACTAGAACTAAAAGCTTACAAGGTGATAGATATTTCATGCTAATCATTGATGACTATTCTAGAATGTGTTGGGTTACTTTTCTCAGAGAAAAATTAGAAGCACTTGGAAAATTCAAACTATTCAAGGCAATGGTAGAAAATGAAACCCATAAGAAAATCAAATGTCTGAGATCAGATCAAGGAGGTGAATTCACATCTAAGGAATTTAATACATTTTGTGAAGTAAATGGGATTAGAAGACAGCTATCATCACCCCGGACACCACAACAGAATGGAGTTATAGAAAGGAAAAATAGAACTATCTTGGATGTAGCTAGAAGTATGTTATCAGAAGCAAATCTACCACATGTATATTAGAGAGAGGCAGTAAGCACAACAGTCTACACATTCAACAAAGTTCACATCAAAGGTGAAACTGGTAAGACCCCTCATGAACTATGATTTGGTATTACTCCTACTCTTAAATATTTCAAAATATTTAAAAGTAAATGCTATATTAGAAGAGATGAGTATATTGGCAAATTTGATCCTAGAAGTGATGAAAGAATCTTTCTTGGTTATTTATCTAAGAGCAAGGCATATAGATGTTTTAACAAAATATTGCAGAAAATTGTTGAGAGTACAAATGTGAAAATTGATGAACAATTTAGAGGAACTTCAAGGTATATAGACTTTGAACCGGCAATAGATATATTGAGAAATGAGCCTACAATGAACACACTGGTACAAAATGAAGATCCAGTTACACCGGTATCATCTAAAAATTCCACTATAACTAAAGAACAACAACAAACAAAGACACCCCGGTATGTAAGATTGAACCACTCTGAAGATCAAATAATTGGGAACAAATATCAAGGAGTTATGACAAGAGGAAGACTAACAAATGAAGAGTTATTTCTTATCTCTCAAATTGAACCAGCATCAATTAATGAGGCATGCGAAGATAAACACTAGATTAAAGCTATGGAAGAAGAACTAGAACAAATTGAGAAATATAACACATGGACATTATTTCCCTAGCCTAAAGACATAAATGTAATTGGAACAAAATGGGTATTCAGAAACAAACTCAATAAAGATGGTAAGGTATTAAAAAATAAATCTAGACTAGTGTGTAAGGGATATTCACCGGAAAAAAGGAACTGATTACAATGAAACCTTTGCACCGGTAACCAAAATTGAGGCAGTCAGATTATTCTTGGCTTTTGTAGCACACAAGAACTACAAAGTATATCAAATGGATGTTAAATGTGCATTCCTGAATGGAGATCTTGAAGAAGAAGTTTACATTGAGCAACCTAATGGATTTTCTTTAACAGATAACAATGATATGGTTTGCAGGTTAAGGAAAGCTTTGTATGGATTGAAGCAAGCTCCAAGAGCTTGGTATGCTAGATTGGATAAATATCTTTTGAAGATTGTTTTTTCTAAAGGTAATGCTGACAACAACTTATACTATAAAGTGACTAATGATGACATCTTGGTTATAGAAGTTTTTGTTGATGATATAATCTTTGGAGGAGAAGATGGATTATGCAAACACTTTTCTATTGAAAAGCAGCAAGAATTTGAAATGTCTATGTTTGGAGAGATAAAATTATTTTTAGGATTACAGATTTCACAAACTGATAAAGGTATATTATTAAGTCAATCCAAGTACTTGAAGGAGTTACTAAAGAAATTTGGCATGGAAAAATCTAAACCGGTAAGCACACCTATGACTACAACTGATAATTTATCACTAAGGGATGATTCTACACCTATTAATCCGACTAGGTACAAATCTATGATAGGAGGGTTATTGTATTTAACACAAACAAGGCCTGATATTATGAATGCAGTATGTATTGTTTCAATATTTCAGAGTAATCCTAGAGAAAATCATGAATCAACAGTAAAAAGGATTTTCTGGTACTTACAAGGCACTACAAATCTTGGCCTATGGTATCCTAGAGATGAAAACTTGGAACTATGTGCATACACAGATGCTAATTGGGTAGGAGATGTAGATGACAGAAAAAGCACCACCGGTACAACATTCTTTCTTGGAAGTAGATTAATTTCTTGGTTGAGTAAGAAACAAAGTTGCACATCTTTATCAACAATAGAATCAAAATATGTTGCAGCAGCAACTAAGTGTACATAGGTATTGTGGCTTAAGAAAATGTTGAAGGTCATAAAGGTAAAATGAAAGGAACCTATAACTATCTATTGTGATAATACAACAACAATTGATATATCTAAGAATACGGTACTACATTCTAAGACTAAACATGTCTCTATCAAACTGAATTTTCTGAAAGAGAATGTTGAAGCAAAAGAAGTAAAACTGGTTTATGTGAATACTAAAGAGAAGATTGCAGATATTTTCACTAAACCTTTGCCTAAGGAGACTTTTGAATATCTCAGAGATCAACTTGGGGTCATACTCCCACCGGTAGAAACTTAGACAATTGATGTTTGTCATCAACCGACAGAACAAACAAAGAAATCTTTTACTTCGGCTTTGATGAGGAAAGCTACTTCTCAGGGGGAGTAGTTGGTATACTGAATAAGTTGGTATTTTGTATTTGAACTTGGTTTCTGTATTGCTTTGGCATTTGATGTCAAAGGGGGAGAGATTGATATGGAAAAAAACATGTTATCCCTTGGGGAAAGATTGTTATTTTGGGAGAGATTGATTACTCTTTGTATCTGAATTTTGATTTTTGGTTATGATCTCATTTGGGAGATTGTTGTTTTTGTATTTGGCATTTCTATTTTGGCACTTTGATGGTTTTTCTATCTTGTGTTTCCATCAATACCTAAGGGGGAGATTGTTGGTATTTTGGATATGTTGATATGGTTTTTTCATTGATGTCAACACTTATCAACTCTGGTCAACCTACTGGCACTTAGAGAATTGGCAATGATCACTGACAAACAAGTGACTTATGCATAGTCACTGGTATCTGGTACACTGGCAGGAGATATTGTTCACTGACACTTGGAATGACATGGAAAATACTTGGTTGTGTCGAAGACATCATTTGGACACTTTGTCTTTGAGATTTGTTCATTGGTATATTCGTGATTACATATTTTCTATTATAGGCAAATAGGTCCAGGATAAGCACCGACAGGCTTATCTATTCAAGATCAGCATGACACACTATGAAGATGGTTTATTACCATTGTAAATGCATTAAGCTGACATGTTGAATTGGATATTGCATCAGTTATTGTTTTACTTGTAAATTTTTTTTTATTGTAATATCTTTTATGAGCCGACCTACTCAATTGGTCTTAGGTTATAGTATAAATGTAAGATCTCATTTGTGAGATCTATATGTGAATGTGAAAAAGGATTGTAATTTGGTATATGCAAGAATAAGTAGAGCAATACATGTAGACATCATTTGAAGTTTGAAGGAAGATTTTTGTGAAGGCATATCAGAACTGAACCGGTACTAAATATAGCATATGAAGATGTTATTCTGAGCAGTACATCATTATTGGACTTAACCATCCAATTGTAGTCAGTGTGACTCCCATTTGTGTTTGAGCAGTGAGCTCTAGGTGCTTGGCCTTTCTGCATGTGCGGACCCCCTATTGTATACACATACTATCTGCAATAGTACCATCTGATTGTGGGTATGGTTTCCCATCATGTTTTTTCCCCTTACAGGGTTTCCACGTACAAATATTGGTGTTATGTGTTGTGGATGTTATTGTCTTTTTGTTTCGTGCATTAATCTTTACCGGTACTACAATTAACTGATTAACTGTCTACTGGCATCAAGTTTGGTTTACCAGTATTAAGCATTAAGTTTGGATAAGTTGTTTTTGGATTAAATTTATTAGACAACTGATTCACCCCCCTCTTAGTTGTCTCCAGGACCTAATAGAATAATCTGGTGGAGACAATTAATTTGGATATTGCTGCTACCGATGAAGTAGTGCAAGAGTCTGACAATTAGAATAATCAGAAGGCTTTGAGGTATGTAAGGTTGACTCATTTTGAAAATTAGATTGTTGGTCATAAAAATAAAGGTGTGATGACTAGGAGAAGGATTTTTGATGAAGAGATATGTTTGATTTCAGAGATTGAGCCTAACAATGTTGTAGAAGCATGTAAAGATGAGAATTAGATTAAAACAATGGAAGAAGAGTTGAATCTAATTGAGAAGAATAACACTTGGGAGCTCATTTCAAGACCTAAAGATAAGAACACAATTGGCACTCTTACCAAAATTTTACCACAAGTAAAATTTTGGTGACCTATTACAGGTCTTATTCATTTGTAGATAAAATGTACACAAAATTTTTCCCAAAATTTTGTTTTCTTTATTAAATAAACATGTATGCCATACAAGTATCTTATTTCCAAAGTAAAATTTTGGTGACCTATTATAGGTCTTATTCATTTGTAGATAAAATGTACACAAAATTTTTCCCAAAATTTTGTTTTCTTTATTAAATAAACATGTATGCCATACAAGTATCTTATTTCCAAAGTAAAATTTTGGTGACCTATTACAGGTCTTATTCATTTGTAGATAAAATGTACACAAAATTTTTCCCAAAATTTTGTTTTCTTTATTAAATAAACATGTATGCCATACAAGTATCTTATTTCCAAATATGCAATGTTGAAATAAAGAAACACATACATGAGTAAAACATTTGCATGTAGTACATTTTTATTTATAAAGAACAAACTATTTACAAGGTCCCACACAAGCCATGGGAATAGCTGAGAAGAGATCACAATGATCATAGAAATATAAACACAAAAGAAGCAAAAGAAAGTATAGAGAAAGGAAAGAAAGAACCCATCATTGCCTATTTAGGTTGATGAGTTCTGAAGAAGAATCTTTTGATCAGCTTCGTTGATCTGAGTGCCTCACTGTCCACCCCATGTGTTGACCTGAAATAGAGAGATAAATGTTTTATTAGAGCTCCGGGTTATTCCTTTCACTCCTACATACACTATGCTACTCCTAGTGTACCTACACTGCTATAACAGTTTTAGAATAGAGCAGAACAATGCAAAAAAGATGCCATGATATATCAGTGAGAACCATGTTTTTATCTAACTCGTTTGTTTCATGTGCAGATACAGGTTTTCATTTCAGAAATACCATGTATGTGGGTTGAAATGGGCTCCCGAAGGGGTTGAGCTCAACATACATGTCACTACTCACATAGTGACACTAATCAGCTACCAAATAGGAACACAACAATATCCAGAGTCCCATGTATTATCACTCAATGACAGTAAAAAATTGCCATTCAATGACACCACATACAACAATGGATAGAACTATATCCCATGGTTAATAGATGACTAGAGCCATCATGTGAGTAAAAACAACATGGAAGGTCTAAAAAAGACTAAGTCTTATGAGTTCATGTTCAATAAGAAGAAAAGAAGATCAATCATCAAAGGTATAGTTATAGTGCAAGAATAAGCTGCTACAAAAAAGTAAAGATACATCAATAATTAGATCACAAATAGAATTTAATGGAGAGATGAACATAGAAAGATGCATAGTGACAATTCATGAGCAGCTCAATAATGCAGCTATAGAAAGGTCATGATTAAAATTAAATAAGGCATTACTTTATCAAAAGTATAAATTGAGAATACTATAGTAATATACCTCAACTCTTATAGAAATATTTACACATTAATGGATAGCAGTAGGGCAGTAGGTCACAAACTTAGCTCAGTACAACAAAAGATGAGGTAAAGGAATATATCATATAGAGGCAAGGGTTTCAAGTAGTGATCAAAATATTAATGACTGATACATAATTGATTATAGCACTCTAAGAAGACATCAATAGAGTGGTCTTCTTGGTTCCCAAAACCACAGATTGGAAAACCAAAAGACTTGCCAAATCCTCAAATAGTCCAATCAGCCTTTGGTCGAAGACCAAATCCCTCTGCACTTTAGGCTGCGCTTAACCTAGGTGGGTGTGCCTCTTCCTCTCAAGAACAAAAGAGGTTATTTATAGTGGATTGAAACCTTTTAGAAAGTTTACACAACTAGAAAATTATTGTTCTACAACTATGCTTTATTATGTTCTTTAACTTATTGCTTTGAAAATAAATGATTATGAATGTATATTGAAAATGAGATTGCTTTCAGGACTTAAATAAAATCTGCATAGATCAGTTCATATAGGATTTGGGAAGAACATTTCTCTATCAAGGACCTTGAATGCATACAAATCAAAACCTTAAAAGATCAATAACAGACCAATGCCTCTATCTAGTGATATATTTGACACTTTGTGGACCGAATTTCTTATCAACTCAAGAGACAATTTCTCATCAACTATGAAGGTTCAATATGCGTTACATAAACAATAAGAACTCAATATTTTACTTAATGCAATGACATGTGATTCACATCGTAGAAAATCTATAAACAGATTTATCAAGAGGAAAAAGACAACTCATCAACACAAAAAGTGTACACAATATTTGGAAAAAGAGACAATGAACCTTGTATATTAATCTTTAGGAAATAATTCCATAAATAAGCTG
The DNA here is from genome assembly GCF_030272615.1 of Cryptomeria japonica. Classification (NCBI taxonomy): domain Eukaryota; kingdom Viridiplantae; phylum Streptophyta; class Pinopsida; order Cupressales; family Cupressaceae; genus Cryptomeria; species Cryptomeria japonica. Next base: position 631,353,560 of record NC_081408.1, on the reverse strand, counting down.
CACTTGTAAATACTTCATTACAGATTGAATGCACAAAATGATACTTCTTCTTCCTATAGACTTCTCTGACACAAAATGATATTCAATCCCTACAGCATTATGTTGTTCTTATGACTTCCCCCCTCTCTCATATAAGAATGACTCCCTATAAGTATGTAAATCAAAAGGCATATATGAAAGGACACAACCTTTCATACACATAAGGGAGTTATAGATAGTTTCCCTCCAAACGACACACCCTTTGGTTTAATAAATAATTACAAATGAGAACCCTAAAAATACTAAATGATGCTTTAATAACGTGCCTTCTATTCTCCACCTCAATAAAATTCCTTAGCAAATATCCATCATCTTCTCATTATTTTATGCACACAAGATAAGCCAATCAAATTCCTTGATTTGAAAATTAAAAATATTCCACCTTAGATTTTAGTTTGAAAAGTCAATAATCTTTATATAAATACTTCTTTAAAATAATTCAATAAAACCAAAGTATTTACATTTTAAGAAAATAATTCTGCGAATATAACATCCATTTATATAAAAAATAATACTTTACCTGAAGATGTATATTCAAGGAATTCATTCAAATATAAATAAATTTTATCTTTAATGTACTTTTAAATAACGTAAAGTAGAGAATATACTTCCCTTTTATTATTTTCAGGAATTTTCCCCTTTGCTATCCATCCATTCGTGCCACATATCTTCTTCTGGTTTGTTTGAGGATCACCCTTTTCACAGGTCCTATCAATTCTTCAGTTTCATCGATACCTTTTGTTTTTGATGGGACCGCATCTGATTTCTTCGATTAACCTGATGTCGATGAAACTGTTGCTTTCAGTGAGTCTATTTTGAGATCCATCACACCCTAAGTTTGTTCAATAAGCTCTGCACCACTAGACTATTTCACTTCAACCGTTTGCCTTAACCACCTTAGTCTACTGCTTGCCATTAGCAGTTAGTTGCCAAGTCATGATGAATACACATCACGCACCTTCCAATCGTAGTATAGTGACTACCATTGGATCGATTAATCCGATCATCCTTATCTATTTAGCCTTTAACCCTGCCTGAGTGGCTCTCTCTTTTATTTGTCTGTCCGTGCCACGTGTCACTTTTTGGTTCACCTATGGATTCACCTTGACTGCCACTGGACCCGATCTATCTTGCCATTTCATCCACCACTGGACCTCGGTTCTTCTTTTGTGTTCCACCATGTGGCACATATTGACTCGCTTGCAAATATACCTGGATGACACCTCATCTACCACCTTGGTAGTCGCTGATGCGGAGCATCCACACACAAACTCACAAACTAGGGACAGCCCATCCCAACTTCCCCATTCAAGGCATGCAATGTCTAGCCACAACCCATATGCACCATATACATTACAAGAAGGATTAATGACATAATAAACATGAAGAAACTCCCAACACAACTCATTTAATGCCCCCTAATACTTCTTTAGACTTGGACCAACTTATACAACAAATTTGATACAAAACATGAACTCGCTGCCAACTATGACAGAACTGAACTCAGTCACTCATAACTTGCACACCAGACAATTTTAGGAAGATCCCTTTGGTGAGAACTTAGAAAACTTGTTTAAGGAAAACATATAAAAAACTTAGAAAGATCCAACGGTTAAAATAAAAGTTATACCATCTGCACCGTGACTATACTTTTGTTTTATGATAGACATTGTGATGGTTAGGACAGTCATATACCAACAAGGTTTGGTTCACTCCTTAACTTATCCAACACTTGTTTCATGCCAAGAGGACTCCTACTCATCATTATCTTCACTCACAACACCATTCAACATAAATTTCACTCCTTAACATGTAAAGTGCAGCGATTACAAAGTGCCATCAAACTGGAGCAGTCATGTGGTCTAGTGGACAGTCACAAGGTTTGATTGGTAGGTGTACAAACACAAATTGAAAACCTTTGTAGCATGTAATGGTAAACTTAAAAAAATTCCCTCTCCCTTCACTAGACCCTCCAAGATTCTTTGATGCATTCACACCACTCAAACCCCATGAAAACCATTATGTTTCAGACTGTGACTCAGAAATCAGTCCCTTACATTCAAGTAGCACGTGCCAAAATCATTCTTGAACCCCTGAAAACCCCAAAATATGAAAATACATGATATTTTACAAGTTCCCACCAGTTGTGGTGGATTTCCAACAATTACAAACAAAGATTTACATTATTTGAGGACACTGTTAACCCTAGGAAGGGTTTTGATAGGGTTTCACAAAAATTATGATTTCTCCTTCAATACTTGGTCAAATCAAATGAAACAAAAGGCACAAGAAACTAGATTCATTCCCCTTCAATTCCAAATCAGTTAGAAAGGTCGATCAATGAGTTTTAATGGCGAACCAAAAGCATGAACAAACTGTAATATGGTGATTTCCAGAATTTAGTGCAGGAATTTCTCAATTTCTATTGATTTTTCTTCACATATATCAACAACAAACATGAATGAATGAGGATAGGCCTTTTTATAGATTTAATAAGACTCCTCATCAGTTACAACCACCTTTTGTAATTGTTTTAACAAACAAACTCCTAATTTCTCTTATAATGCAAAAATTGCTTCAAGCATTTTTGACAATGTAAGCAATTTTGCCAATTTTAACTCCTACACCCAACCTATGATATTTTAATGACACAAATAGGTCCAAATAGACATGAAAGGACCTTTAGAACCCAAATTGTACATTATTACATCAATTTGACCCATTTTGCAAACTATTTTCCAAATCAAGACCTTCTTAGGACCAACTAGACAACTTGGTTACATGAATGGTCAAATGACCTTATTACCATGCTATTGATCTCATCAGACCTTATTTAACACAAGAAACCATCTATAATTAAAAATGTTCATATTTGACCCCATATAGGTCATTGGAACCAAGAGGTACACTTGGTTCACTTGGTGCTTCTGCACCAGTCGCTATGTCATGGGGGATATAGGTTGTGCAACTTTATCTTGTGGTATAGCGATGACCGTTGATCCACTTCGAACTTGCATTCTCGTTAACCTCCCCTTTTCTACACGTTCTTAGTCACCAAGTCACGAGTTTAAACCAATGTTCATCTCTATCCTATGACATAACAACGACCATTAGATCCTCCCCAATCACCATCCAATCAGTCAAACTTGCTCGATCTTTAACCTCCATCCTTGCCTGTCTATTGTAAAACTTTGGTTTCCTTGGGATACACAAGCATGTGGGGTTCACTAGCTTCAACCTTCCTAATGCCAAAAGCCTTTTGTCTTTCGATAGTTATCATATGGGTCATTTTGGATTTAAATGTTAAATGCCCTTATACCACAAACATTGTGGGATAAAGGCTTTCCCTATGCTAGCGCAACACACTTGAAAGTTTCCAATGCCTTTTCCACTATTCTATATGCGCAAGTTTGGGAGTCTTGCCGATGACAGTTAATCTTTAGACAACTATAAAACACCCGTAGTAAATGCTCGAATGATAAGAAAAAGGGCATCTATATATAGCATAAAGTATTTTGTAAAAATATGTGCTAATAGTGGCTCTTTCTGGGGATGTATGTTCTCTTTAAGGACATAGCAAGATCCTATTTATCTCTGGAAAGAAGACCAAAATGAAAATTGAAAACATATAATAGAAAACAAGAGAAAAAACTATATTACTATAATACAAGAAATACTCCTTGATCATCAAGAGAAGAAGTGTTTGAGATATTGAACATGGACTGGAAATTCCAACACTTCTCCATCAGTATCCTACAAGTAATATGATCTTTCTCCACCTTTTGCAAAGACTATATAAGGTCCTAGCCAGAGTGCATCAAATTTTCCATGTTTTCCTTTGTCTTGGTCTTTGGCATTCCATTTTAGTACCCATTCTCCCTCCTCAAAACTTCTATCACAAGCCCTTTTATCATGTAAAGCCTTAACCATTTGTTGCCTCTGAATATTTATTTCCTGAGCCTCTTTTCTACATTCATCCAACTCAGCCAAAGCCATCAATCTGTCCCCCATAAATTTTACTTCTTCTAAAAATACTTTTGTAACAAATTTATAAACTGGTAGCAAATTACTCAAAGGTAATCTTTCTTCTTTGCCATACACAAGCTCATATGGAGAAAATCCTATGGACTTCTTGACTATCACTCTATCAGCCTATACTGCTGATATCAATTTAGAATCCCAAGCTCTTTTATTATCACCCAACATCCTTTTGATAATCTTCAACAAGTTTTTATTGTTGGATTCTACTTGCCCATTTCCTTTGGGATGGTAAGGTGATGAATAGGACGAAGTGATGCCATAGTTTTCACAGAAATCAAAGAACTCATTGGATCTAAAACACATCCCATTATCTACCACAATTTTTTGAGGTACCCCAAATCTAGTAAGAATGTTTTTCAAAAAAAACTTTATCACAACTTTGCTAGTAGTTTGTCTTGTAGGAATGGCTTCAACCCACTTAGTAAAATAGTCAGTAGCCAGCAAAATCCATTTATGCCCACCACTTGATTTGTTTGATATTTCCCCTATGAAGTCAATACCCCACATCTAGAATGGTTCCTCTATATGCATGGGTCTGAGAGGAATGGATCCATTATACTTAAGTTTTCTTGAAAACTTTTGACATGCTTCACATTTTCTGATATAAGCATGACTATCTCTAAAAATTTGGGGCCAATAATAAACAACATTTAGAACTTTATGAGTAGTGGTTTTAGCTAAGAAATGGCCTCCAGATACGCCTTCATGTAAGTCTCTCAAAACAACAGATGCTTGACACTCATCTAGACACAATAAAAGAACACCATCTCTATTTCTCCAGTATAGATCTCCATTAAGTAACACATACTTAGATGTTTGAAGATTTAAAGTCCTTTTCTGACTATCATTTAAATTATCCGGACATTTCATGTATCTTAAGTAATATACAATATTTGTATACCAAGGACATCTCTCAATGCTTATTTGTACATTTTCCAACTCTACATGATTTACCTATGCTGCTCCAAAATTGGATTATGTCATTAACTTTGCTAAACCCTAACCCCTTACCAACTTTGTGATTTGTAGATCAATATTGAATACTTGGATTTGATTTATCCATCTGCATCTCCTCTTAGTAGTTTTTGATTGTTTGGAGATGTCTTTAACAACAACATTTGGTACATAGGCTATGACAGTGACACCAACTAGATAGGGTCTATAAGATTTCACAACTTTCACAAGAGCATAAGCTTGGTTTTCATTTAAATCATAATTCAACTCGGACACTTGAAATGTTTTTTCTAAAAAATGCCACTGGCTATTCATGGCCTTCATCATTCTTTTGTAACATGACAGTAGCAATAGTATGGAATGAAGCAAATGAAAACACTTGGAAGGATTTAGAGAAATCAGGTGATTTTAATATGGGGGATTCTTTGATGGCTCTTTTGATATTTACAAAAGCCTCAAGAGCCTCATTAGCCCATTTTATTTCAGCACCCTTTTTTAACATTTTAGCAATAGGCTTTATGATTTCAGAGAAGTTTGAAACAAATCTTCTTACAAAGTTAATCTGACCGAAAAAAGATTGAATTTCTTTAACTGTTTTTGGGATTTGAATTTTATCAATAGTAGCAATCCTTTCTGGATCAATTCTTACACCATATTTTGAAACAATATGGCCTAACAACTTTCCTTCAGTAACCCCAAAGTGACATTTTTTTAGGATTCAAAGATATGCCATATTGTAATGCTCTAATAAAAAAATTTTCTAAGTCGTTACAATGATTTTCTGCTTTTTTAGAATAAGTAGTCATATCATCTTGGTACACTACTAAAATATGATCAATTAACCCTTCAAAGGCCACATCCATATCCCTCTAGAATGTAGCTCCTGCATTTATTAACCTGAAAGACATCCTTTCATACACATAAGTCCCCCACAGTGTCGTAAAGGCTATCTCGTATTTCTCTGATTCACTGACCTTAACTTGGTCATAGCTTGAAAACCCATCCATCATAGACAACAATGCATTTCCTGTAACCTTCTGCATCAGAGCTTCCATGTTAGGCAAAGCATAGTTATCCTTCAAAGATGAAACATTTAGATTTATGAAATCCACACATAACCTAATATAACCATTTTTCTTTCATACTACTACTAAGTTTGACACCCATGTTGAGTGCCTTATAGGCTCAATAATCCCTGCATTTCTCATTTTCATTAACTCCTCCTTCAACTTAGGATCCAAGGTAGGGTTTATAGGCATTTTCTTTTGCTTGAAAGGTTTAGCATCTAATTTTAATGGTACCTCATGTTGAAAAAGGTCTTCTCTGTATGCTTTAAGGTCATCATATGACCTGGCAAAGACATGCCTATACTTCCTCAATAAATTTATCAATGTTGTTCTAATCTTTGGTGTGAGCCTTTTTCCAATATACACTTCTCTTAGATTTCTCTCACTTCCCTAGTTTAACTTTTCAATACCTTCACACCCTCTTGAACTAGGTCTAAAACTAGTCATGTCTTTATCATCAAACATTCTTTCTAGCTCTACCAATCCCTTCGGGATTTTATTTGTCTTTAGCTATAACACCTCCTACCCAAGTACTATTTATATGACATCCTTATCTTCTACAAGTCCATTCTAATCAATCTGCTAGTTTGCATACTGATCTTCACAAAAGATAAATCTTAGCAGATCCATGTCATCATCAAACACTTGCCAACTCTTAACATTATTAGGAAAATATGGTCTTGTTTTAATTTCAACTTGTGTAATATCATCAAAAGGGATATCATTATGTTTAACTGCCAGGTTAGCCATAAAGTCTACCAAAATATTATTGGACCTTTCAGTCCAATTAATGGAAAAAACATCAAAAAGTTCAATATAATCCCAAACCTCATTCCTATAACTTTTTAATTTTGTATTTTTTTGTAGAAAATTTACCTCTAACTTGTGCAACAACTAATTCTGAATCACCAAAAACTGTTAGTAACTTAATGCCATGCTTCTTTGCTAATTTAAGTCCTAATAAGAGAGCTTCATATTCAAAAATATTATTAGTACACTCAAAAGCCAATGAGAAATAGTATTTAAAAGATTTTCCATTAGGTGAAATAAACAGAACTCCTGCTCCATTTCCATCCTTACTACAGGTACCATCAAAATATAATTTACAAATTAAACTTTCATTGTGTTTAACAACCTCTGCAATTTTTTCAACTTCTAAAGGTTTAGAAATACTTACCTGAAAGTTGTCCATGTTAGAATGGCAAAAGCAAGTTACTTGATCCGGATCAACTTCCTCTATGAGATAAGGAGATCTTGGTTCTTTGTTGATTCATACCTCTACTCCTTTGACTGAGATGGTAGCATATGATAGATCTAATTGCACATATCCACCTACCAAGGTCGACAACTATCTAGATAACAACATTCCATAGTTCGTAGACACTTGTACAACTGTTACATCTATTTTATAGGTAGTGTCTGGACAAGCTGGAAACCTAAACTCAATATCCTTCATGATCTTGACCACTGGGACTGACCTATTATCCATTGCATAACATTTTCCATAAGGGGTATCTACCTTCATTCCTAGCTCTTTCATGACATCCCCTGGCATAATATTTACTGCTGCTCCTAAGTCTATCATGCAATTTTTTACCATCTTATTGTTTATAAGCAGTGTTAAATAAAAAAGATCCACTTGTGCAAAGTTTTTGGTAATGGACGTGCCTAAATATACCACAGGAGGATCCTCTTTTGATTTTGGATTTTCTTTATTGGCATCACCCACATTTGATATGATTTTCAAAGTCTCATTCTTGTAATCTGGAAATTTCATCACTTCAGGAAAAGGCATAGAAATTTTTACCTGAGACAATGCTTGAGACATAAAAGTTCCACAATTTGAAAGAGGCTTACTAATTTGTTTTTTCTCCATAGGATTGACCAACTCCAGAGCATCAATCTGCTTTGCCGATTCACTTGGATCCTCTTTTCCTTTCTTGTCATTTGCCTCCTTGTTCACACTTTGTTTTGAGACTTTTGCGCATATTCCTGCAAGCCTCCCCTATTCAGGATTCACTATTCTGTTTCTCAGCTAGTAATTACTCTTGTCCTGGGCAACACTAGCCCTTATGAATTCTCTCTTCTCCTCTTCAGTCAAGTTTCTCAAAGAAGGCACTACTTCCTCTTGAAACAATTTTCTCAAGGCAGGGGTATCTTCATCATCATCAGAAAAAACATGTTGTATGCTATACTATTGATGGTTTCTCATCCTTTGTATATCTAAATGTTTCTCTTCCTCAGATGAATCCTCATCTCTACCCCACATAGGATCTGATGATAGAACAATAATTGTAGGCTCACATTCCTCTTCTTGATGCCAACCCTCCGTCAAACCTTGCACAATCATGGATTGATTTTCATCATGGGAAAGGTTGTAGACCTCACACCATGGAAAATATCCCACAAAGTTATTTTCTCTCTTCAGTGGATCTGGAGTTTCTTTACTTGGATTTGGTTTTATTGGCTTCCCATCTTTCCAATAGGTGTTATAAGGCATATCATGGAGTTTGGGCCTATTGAAATTTATTTGCTTATTATTTTTGTATGGTGGCTTTTCATTAATATTTTGTTTACCTTTTATGTCCTTAAGCATGTCCATGATCTAAGTAAAGTCATCTTTCTGGGGAATCCTAGTATTGTATAACTTTGGATCATCTCTTTTAGCAATTTTCCCAGCAACCTTCCTATTGTTCTGAATAGTAGTGTAGCGTCCTAAAATTGCGACACTTGCAATTTCGACTGCATTTGGGTCTTCACGATGGCAGCGCAACGTTGAACCTGAATGGAGACCCCGAAACCTGTTTACAATATCAAAAACTGCATTTTTCCGCACCCTGGACCAGGGCGCCCAGCGCCCTAGTCCCCCAAGACCATGGCACCCAGCGCCCTCGTCCCTGGCCCTATTTTGGGCTCGGTCTCTTTTGGGCATCGGGTCTTTAAGTTTGCAAATTGGAAAATAATGTTTCCTGGTCGGCCTAAGGTCGGGAAAATCAGTCTATCAGCCCTAATTGACAAGTATATAAACTACATTTCCTCTCCCATTTGAGGAGGTCAGAAAAAAGAAAAACATATGTGAGCAAAAGGCGGAAGTGATATTCAAACATTCAAACATTCAAGCATTCAAGCATTCCTTCAAGCTATTGAGCATTCTAAGTCTCCATTCATGGCTAAGTGTTGCATTCAAGATAAGGATTCAACCATTTAAGAGGAGATCACATACAACATACAACATACTACATACATTACACCTTCGCATGTAAGAATACAAACATTCTTACAACAAGGTATCAGTACTTGTTTACATTACAAACATTTACATTTACAGCATTCTCATTTCTTGGTTAATTCCAAAACTGGGGTTTGACCTAAAGGAAAACCCCTCATCCCTAACCCCCCAATCGTCCTCTCTTTTCTGTGTGTAGGTTGCAGGTACACGGCTGTAATTGAAGATCTGGAACCCTTGTGCAGAGACAAACAAATCCCCCTTCGTTTTGCGGATTTTTCGGAGGACCGTGTGCACGCCGGGTGCCATCGTCCCATCAACTTTCACTCAAATTTGCAGAATAGCACTGTCTCGACATTTTACTACTAATTCCAGGTCCGCAGCTTCATCCCATATCCCTATCTCTATTTATAAGCGAATCTTTCTTGCTTTACATGCATTCCTAGTTCAATCTTTCTATCTACATTCTTTACAAAAGAGGGTATCCTTGATGTCTTAACCCTTGAAACTCATTTAGAATCCAATCTTGCATTGCATGGGATTGGATCTTGTGGGTTTCAACCCCTCTTTTGAATGTAAAGTCTCTCCTAAGTGGAAACCATCAACCCTAGTGACTCTCCCTTCTCTCTCCTTGGAGTTGGGGAGGGGAGAACAACTAGGGTTTGATTTTTCCGCTTTACATTTTGGTGAACCCAACGTGAACATCCTCATTCTGATTATTCATGGTTAGATCTGAAAATTTTGTTTCCTTAATTACATTTCCATGTTTGATCTTTTGCAAATTTTAGAGGCTAATTGCATAAAAACCCTAAAATTTTCTTTTTAGTAATTAAACTTGTGAAATGTTTAATTGTTAATGCTTGTTTCAGATCTACCCTTCTATTGCAAATTGTCAATTCATATTTGTGCTTTAATTCTGAAAATTAAGTGGTTAAATGTCAAAACCCTAATTTTTAAGACCTTCTTGATTCAACCTTTGACTGATAATTTCACTGATCAAAACACTTCCAAATCGGCTGTAACTTTGGATTCCGCAATAAAATCACAATATCTTTCATCCCTGAAAATTTGGAAAAAAGTTGCGAGGACTGTGTGCACCCCGAGCGCCATCGTCCTCGACATTTTTTCCGAAATTTTGGGAGCTAGATCTTACTGTATTTTTCTGCTAAAATCCGGAATTTTGGCTGATTTTATCAATTTTAACACTCTCAAAATTAAAGTCAAAGTTGGTCTAGCGATTGCTTGGATTGAGGCTTCTAATCATTCAAAAATTGTTGAAATTAAAATTCATATCAAAATTGTGTTTCTTATAGTCCTAAATCTGAAAAGTGTGTTAGCATTCATTCGAAATTTCAGTGCTTTATTCAAATTTTTACAATTTGTGACTTTTGAAATTAAGGGTTTAATTGCAACAACCTTGATTTCCACTTTCAAATTCGAATTTTGCATGAAATCGAGTCAACTTTTAAATTTTGAAACTTGCATTGCTTTCAGCACTCCCTCTAAAATCATAAAATTCAAAATTTCAGTTTCCCTCTCTTTTTCAAAATTCAAATTTTACATTTTTCAACAATCTTGGTAGGGTTCAATTTTGAGATTGCAACTTTAATTTGGCCTATCTACAGATCATAAAATCACTCAATTTTTTCAGATTAGCTTTAAAATCATCATAACTTTCATCCTTGAAAATTTTGAAAAAAGTTGCGAGGACCGTGTGCACTCCATTCGCCACGGTCCCGGACATTTTTTCCAAAATTTCGGGAGATTGTCCTAATTCCATTTAACAGCTTAAATCTAGGAGATTGGCTGATTTTGTTGAAATTTGCTTCCTATAAAATTCAAAATCTTCTCTCTCTCTTTAGTGCATGAGTTTTACAACAATAAGCCCTACTTACACTATTCCCGTTAGACGAAGCCTTAGAATTAAGTCTTTCCAAGGTTTAATTACTAAGGAGATGGAACCTAATTTGAATGGCCTTTTTAACGAGGACATGGGTAATTCTTCTAATCCTCTTAATGATGAAGAAGCTCTCCATGAGGTTTTTGTAGAACAACTTTTGAAATTGGATAAACAATTTGATGATTTTTGACAATGGATGTCTCAAGAATACCCCGATAGTCAAGCTCTTCCATTAATTGAGGGTCTAAAATGTATGGTTCAAAGTGATAAGAATGGAATTGATATTTTGCGTGGTATTGCACACATTGTGGATTCGAATGTGATGCCTATGAAAAGTTGTGCTGAAACTTTAGGTTATACACAACCTCCTACTCAAGTTAATCATTCTATTCCTTTGACAACTTCTATTGCTGTTATACCTACTTTTACATCAAACATAATGACTACTTCAATACAAGACATTCCTCCTATGATCACTAGTCATGGGGGCAATCCTTCTTCTTCAATCAACCCTCTTCCTTCATTCAATCCAACTTCTTCATTCATTCCTTCAATGAGTGTTCCTCTTACATCTCCACAAATAAACATGACGCAAGGGGGCAATTCATTTAACCCTTCCATTCCTCCTTGTAGTGTTCCTCCTTTCCAATCATCTCCTATGACTAACTATCATAGTGTCCCACCACCTTACTCTCTACCTTCTTTCAATAACATAATACCTCCATCACAATCTAACACGTCTAATATGAACTCTTCGACTGAAGCGACCATTAACAATCTTGCACAAACTGTCTCTTCTTTACAACAACAAATTGCCTCTATGAATCAATATAAGTTTAGTGTGCCCACATTTGATGTTGCGAGCCCACTTTCTCTTGACATTGTTCGAGCTATCCCCCCTAAACATGTTTAAATTCCGCATTTGGAGCTTTATAATGGTAAGGGTGACCCTCTAACACATGTTAAGACCTTTCAAACAATATGTACTGATTTTGCTTATGACCAAAGGTTGCTTGCAAAACTGTTTACTAGAACATTAAGAGATAAAGCCCTACAATGGTATTGCTCGTTGCCTTCCTATTCTATTACTTCTTTCAAACAACTTGCAAATGCTTTTATTTAACAATTTCAAAACAATATAAGTCCTAAAGTTACTTTGATTGATTTAATGCATTGTAAACAAGGTGTTAAAAAAAAAGTGACTGATTTCATTGGTAGATATAAGCATTTGCATGCTCAAATTTCTTTTGCAATACCTGACAATGATATTCAAAGAATCCTTATTTCTAATTTACAAAAAGATATTAGAGAAAAACTTTTGTTTTTTGAGTTTACTTCTTTCCAACAGTTGTGCGCAACTCTTCACAATTATCAACTGACTGTGAGCCAAATGGAACAAGCAAATCCTATGGCTCCGAGTGATAAGGGTGATAGTAGTCAACAACCATTTGGGAAGTTTAAACCGAACAGAGAGTCCATTAAATTCAATGAAAACATCATCAACAACAATGTGAATGCAGCATCAGGTGTGCCTCCTATTTCTAAGTTTTTCAAGAAAGAAAGAAAGTTTACTCCTTTGAATGAATCATTGCATAGTATTATGAATAAGTTATTGGAACAAAATGTGCTTACTCTTCCTCCTATAAGGCAAATAGACCCTACAAAGATTAACTCACCCTATTTTGATAACAAATCTTTTTGTCAATTTCATCGTCAACCTGGGCATGATATTGAGAAATGTTTTGCTTTAAAGGGTAAAATTCAAGATTTGATTGATAATAATACTATCTCTGTTTCTGGTGTGAATGATAAAGGCAACACATCTGTAGCTCCTCCTAACCAAAATCTTCAGATTTTTACTGATCCATTGCCTTCTCATACCTCTAATGCGATTGATACTACTGATTCCTCTATCTCACCTGATGATCTTGTGTCTATGACTCCGAATGTGATTAACTTTGTAGAGAAGAAGAAAATCCCTAAAGAACTTTCCATCACCTTTGATTCTAGTGAAACTATCAGGGCACCTGATGGTCCTTTATATATAGTTGCAAAAGTCAAAAATACACCTTGCCGTGGAGTGCTTATTGATCCTTCTTGTATGGTTAATATCATTTCTGAAGAATTTCTTTTTACTTTGCAATAGAATCAAGTGATCTATGATGAAACAAATGTGGTTGTGAAATTATTTGATGCATTTTCTTCTCCTGCAATTGGTTCTATTACATTACCTATTGAGGTCCATAACAAATCCCTTGATGTGGACTTTGCTATTATTCCATCATCCGAATAATTTCATGTGAAGCTAGGCTATCCTTGGCTATCTTCCATGAAAGCAATTGCTTCTCCTATTCACAAGTGTTTGAAATTTACCCATAATGGTGAAGTTGTTACTGTCAATCATAGTCTCTTTAAACCAGCTGAAAGAACTTCTAGTATTCCTATTGATTACTTTTGGCCTAAACAATTCCAATCTCTTCCTTTGCGAAGTGATCATCTTTTCAAATCTTATCAAAAGTGGAAGAAAGATATGATCCTATCTCTAAGTGAACCTAGAACAACCAAACTTGACATTCCTATCATTCTTGAGAAGGAAGTTCTTCCTTTGAAAGATAAAACTAATGTCTTTCCTCAAGAAGATTCCCAACCCATCCCTATGGATGTGACTATGCCTATGATTAATAAACTTCCTAAAAGTAGACCTATCCCTCCTTGTCATGATGGACTTGGTCTCCTTCCTAAACCAAATATTCCTCCCTTATATGGAGCAGTTCCTCCTCCTTCCTCTTATGGAGAGAAGAGACCTTCCTCTTCTCCTATTGTTCAACCTAAGAGACCACAACCTAAACACCCAAGTGATAAGGATGAGAACATTCCTCCTCCTCAATCTTCACAACTTCCTACTAAGACTAGACGAAATCGTTCTGCATGTGAACGCCAACGAAAGCGTCATCTTAGAGCTCAGGCAGCTGCTTCTAAGACTTTGCACTCCCCAAAAACACCTTCAGCTAGTATTATTCCATTTTCTCCTCAGCCGACAATTGAGCCGAAATCTCCTAAACATAAGATGCATGATGGTCTTGATCCTGTGCGAGTTAAAGATCCTATTTTTATAAATCTTGATGATGATATAGATGAAAATGTTATTCATGATGAAAATGTTACTCCTGTTCATTCTGATAGTGAATATGAATATGTTGATGTTGATAACCTTCTATCTAACGAATTTTCTAAAGCACTTATCCTAACTCCTAGACAAGAACACCGTGGCTTGGGATATGAACATAGCCCTTGTTTGGATCTTGTGATAGCTCCATCTACTGTGTTGGATGTTCCTCCTCTAGCATGTTTCCTACCTTCCCGAAATATTGATCAGCAAGATCAGGGGGTAGATGATGTGCTAGACTAGTTCATTAGCATAGCAGACTCTCTCCTCCTCTCTTTTGTTACTTCTTCTATGTGTTATTCTCATTCTTCTATTTGTTGTCCGTAGTGTTGTCTACTTGAGGACGATGCAAAACATTGAGATCTCTTTTGGTCTCTTTCATGTTGACTCAAAAGACACATGTGTTCCCTTCTTCTAGGTGACCTTCCTTGATTGGGGAATGAAGAACAATTATGCATACATACATATGATATACATGAATTATCATACAACATACTGACCCCAAGGAAAGAGAAGTCACCTTGTGCTTTGTGTTTTGTGTCTATTATCCTTGTGCTTATCTCACACTTGGGGGCTAAATCCTTGTGATAACGTGCTCCTTTCTCATTTCTTATATGTATCACTACCTTAAAGCAATCACCCCTGGTGAGGCGTGTGTGATCGCTTTAACCTAGGGGGGCATACATCCCATTCATATCTTTTCAAGATACTTGAAAATTTCTTGACAAATTTAGCTTTGCCTTGAAAATTTTTGATATCTTTCTTGCATGACTCATAGTGAGGGAACCTTACTACTGACAGTCATGGTTCTCTCTCGTGATCTTCCCTTTTACTTTGTCAATCGAAGCCGTAAGATCCTTAGTCCACTGAGGGCTTGGTGTATCTTGCCTTCTTGACATGGTGAAAGTTTTTCAATGTTGTTTCCTTGTACTTTACCGGAAGTATGAGCATACGCTTATACTCCCGCTAAAGTGGGGGCTAAATGTAGCATCCTAAAATTGTGACACTTGCAATTTCGACTGCATTTGGGTCTTCACGATGGCAGCGCAACGTTGAACCTGAATGGAGACCCCGAAACCTGTTTACAACATCAAAAACTACATTTTTCCGCACCCTGGCCTGATCCTTCCTTGCACCTTACTGTTCCGAGATGTGGGACCAGGGCGCCCAGCGCCCTAGTCCCTGGCCCTATTTTGGGCCTGGTCTCTTTTGGGCATCGGGTCTTTAAGTTTGCAAATTGGAAAATAATGTTTCCTGGTCGGCCTAAGGTCGGGAAAATCAGTCTATCAGCCCTAATTGACAAGTATATAAACTACATTTCCTCTCCCATTTGAGGAGGTCAGAAAAAAGAAAAACATATGTGAGAAAAAGGCGGAAGTGATATTCAAACATTCAAACATTCAAGCATTCAAGCATTCCTTCAAGCAATTGAGCATTCTAAGTCTCCATTCAAGGCTAAGTGTTGCATTCAAGACAAGGATTCAACCATTGAAGAGGAGATCACATACAACATACAACATACTACATACATTACACCTTCGCATGTAAGAATACAAACATTCTTACAACAAGGTATCAGTACTTGTTTACATTACAAACATTTACATTTACAGCATTCTCATTTCCTGGTTAATTCAAAAACCGGGGTTTGACCTAAAGGCAAACCCCTCATCCCTAACCCCCCAATCGTCCTCTCTTTTTTGTGTGTAGGTTGCAGGTACGCGTCTGTAATTGAAGATCTGGAACCCTTGTGTAGAGACGAACAAATCCCCCTTCATTTCGAGGATTTTTCGAAGGACCGTGTGCACGCCGGGCGCCATCGTCCCGTCAAATTTCGCTCAAATTTGCAGAACAACACCGTCTCGACATTTTACTGCTAATTCCAGGTCCGCAGCTTCATTCCATATCCCTATCTCTGTTTATAAGCGAATCTTTCTTGCTTTACATGCATTCCTAGTTCAATCTTTCTATCTACATTCTTTACAAAAGAGGGTATCCTTGATGTCTTAACCTTTGAAACTCATTTAGAATCCAATCTTGCATTGCGTGGGATTGGATCTTGTGGGTTTCAACCCCTCTTTTGAATGTAAAGTCTCTCCTACGTGAAAACCATCAACCCTAGTGACTCTCCCTTCTCTCTCCTTGGAGTTGGGGAGGGGAGAACAACTAGGGTTCTATTTTTCCACTTTACAAGTAGCAGCAATGTTGAATGCTTGTTGTAGAGTATCAGGTCTATGAGACAAAATATCATAATGGGTTTTTATTTCAAAATCACTCAAGTAAAACTTAATCAGAAAAGATTCAATAGGTCTGACATCTTTGGGTATTCTATTTAATACTTTATTGAATCTTTTATTAAACTCGACAACTGATTCATTCTGATTTTTCTTTATACTTGTTAATTCATGGGATGCAAATAAGGATCATTGTGATCTCCAAATTCTTCTTAGAACAATGTTACAAACTCACCCCAACTGCTGATACATCCATCAGGAAGATTCCTATACCATTCCCCTACATCTTCTATCAATGATTGAGCAAAAAACTTCATGAATATGTCCTCATGAGGAAACTCAAATTCTTCAATGATATTTTTTACATTAATTACATGTTGTTCTGCTGAATTAGTTCCATTCCCTAAGAATTTGGGGATTGCTGATCCTAAATCACTAGTGATATGATTTGGATAACCAACAATGCTAGTGAAATCCAACTGTCTGTATCTTTCAATGATCATAGGTTGTTTGTCAACATGATGGTTGCCTTGATTGTTCATACTTCCTCTATTGAATCCACCATTCTTTCCATAATTACCATTGTTCCCTCTATTATGTCCATTATTTTGATTGCTACCATACCCATTGCTTCCTATATGGTTACCCCTATTTGTGTTATTCTAGTTCCCATCATTTCCCTCATTTTAGATCCTTCCTCCATCCTCATGCCTTTCTTCACTTTGATCCCTATGCACATCCCTCCACCTTCTAGCTCAATTTAGTAATGGGTTACCATAAGTTACAAAAAGGTTGTTCTATTCTTCTCATATGAGGGGGACTATATTTAGGAATTGCTGGCCTATTTCCTTCACCTTTACTCTTATCTTCAATTTGTTCTGACCTAGGGCTTTGAATTGTATCTCTATTTATTCCTAGTTTTTGCAACACCCAATCTGGTTGTCTCTTAAGAGCTTTCGCCATCTTGGATTCATCTCCATTTAAATTGGCCATTTTAAGTATGATTTCATCCAGTTGCTTGTCCTCCTCAGTCAAGATCTCATCATGACTATGTCTATTATCTTTTGTACTTATTTTATAGAAAGGATTTTCCTCCCTATTTTCAGATTTGCCAGTAGATGAAGAATCTTCCTCCCTATAGGAAATCTCTTATATCCTTCAAACACTATGTTTGATTTGTTCTCTTTGTTCCCTTTCTTGGGACTCAACTGAACAAAATCTTCTTGTCCGTTGTGTAGAGACCTCCTCCCCTACATAAATCTTATTGACAAATTCCTAGGGGTTTCTTTTATTTTCTCAACATACCAATTAGTATTCATATATTAAAATGTAGAGTCGCCACCTCCTAAGAGGAAATATTACCAACATAACTGATCTTCTAGGATCTCTCCTCTAGTAGAGTATGAAATAAACTACCAAAGATTTTGAAAAATTTATGTGATAACTCCCCAATAGAGTCACCAATCTATTGGTTCCCAAAATCACAAGTTGGAAAACCAAAAGACCTGCCAAATCCTCAAATAGTCCAATCAGCCTTGGCCAATGAACAGGGATGGTCGAAGACCAAATCCCTCTGGACTTTAGGCTCTACTAAACCTAGGTGGGTGTACCTCTTCCTCTCAAGCACAAAAGGTTATTTATAGTGGATTTAAACCTTTTAGTAAGTTTACACAATTGGGAAATTATTGTTCTACAACTATGCTTTATTATGTGCTTTAACTGAATGCTTTGAAAAGAAATGATTTTGAATGTATATTGAAAATGAGATTGCTTTCAGGACTTAAATAAAATCTGCATAGATCAGTTCATATAGGATTTGGGAAGAATGTTTCTCTATCAAGGACCTTGAATGCATACAGATCAAAACTTTAAAACATCAATAACAGATGAATGCCTCTATCTGAGGATATATATGACAGTCTATGGACAAAATTTCTTATCAACTCAAGAGACAATTTATCATCAACTATGAAGGTTCAGTATGCATTACACAAACAATAAGAACTCAATCTTTCACTTAATATAGTGGCATGTGATTCACATCATAGAAAATCTATAAACATATTTAGCAAGAGGACAAAGATAACTCATCAACACAAAAAGTGTACACAATATTTGGAAAAAGAGACAATGAACCTTGTATATCAATCTTTAGGAGATAATTCCATACATAAGTTGCACTTGTAAATACTTCATTATAGATTGCTTCCACAAAACGATACTTCTTCTTCCTATAGACTTCTTTGATACAAAATGATATTCAATTCCTACAACATTATATTGCTCTTATGACTTCCCCCCCTCTCTCATATAAGAATGATTCCCTATAAGTGCGTAAATCAAAAGGCATATATGAAAGGACACACCCTTTCATACACAGAAGGGAGTTATAGAAAATTTCCCTCCAAAGGACACACCCTTTGGTTTAATAAATAATTACAAATGAGAACACTAAAAATACTAAATGATGCTTTAATAATGTGTCTTCTATTCTCCGACTCGATAAAATTCCTCATCAAATATTCATCATCTCTCATTATTTTCTGCACACAAGATAAGCCAATCAAATTCCTTGATTTGAAAATTAAAAATATTCCACCTTAGATTTTAGTTTGAAAAGTCAATAATCTTTATATAAATACTTGTTTAAAATAATTCAATAAAACCAAAGTATTTACATTTTAAGAAAATAATTCTTTGAATATAACAGCTATTTATATAAAAAATAATACTTTACCCTAAGATGTATATTCAAGGAATTCATTCAAATATAACTAAATTTTATCTTTAATGCACATTTAAATAATCTAAAGTAGAGAATATAATTCCCTTTTATTATTTTTAGGAATTTTCCCCTTTGCTACGCATCCATTCGTGCCACGTATCTTCTTCTAGTTCGTTTGAGGATCACCCTTTAACTTTTCAGCCAAACTTCCTCATCGGTGAGCTATTCACAGGTCCTATTGATTCTTCAGTTTCATCGATACCTTTTGTTTTCGATGGGACCGCGTCTAATTTCTTTGATGAACTTCATGTTGATGAAGTTGTTGCTTTCGGTGAGTCTATTTTGATATCCATCACAGCCTAAGTTTGTTCGATAAGCTCTACACCGTTCGAATGTTTCACTTCAACTGTTTGCCTTAACCACCTCAGTCTACTGCTTGCCAGTAGTGGTTAGTCGCCAAGTCATGATGAATACACATCGAGACCTTCCGATCATGGTAAAGCGACCACCATTGGATCGATTCATCTAACCATCCGATTGTCCTTATCTGCTTGGCCTTTAACCCTGCCAGAGTGGCTCTCTCTTTTCTTTATCTGTCCATGTTGCATGTCACTTTTTGGTTTGCCTGCAGATCCACCTTGACCACCATTGGACCTGATCTGTCTTTCCATTTCATCCACCACTTGACCTGGGTTCTTCTGCGTTCCACCATGTGGCACATCTTGACTCGCTTGCAGACTTACCTGGATGACACCTCACCTGCCACCTTGTCAGTCGCTATGTCATAGGGATATAGGTCCTACAACTTCATCTTGCAGTATAGCAATGACCATTGATCCACTTCGAACTCATCTGCTCGTTAACCTCCCCTTTTCCGCACGTGGTTAGTCACCAAGTCATGGGTTTAAACCAGCGTACATCTCTATCTTGTGACATAGCGATGGCTATTAGATCAGTCAAACTTGCTCGATCTTTAACCTCCATCCTCACCAGTCTGCAGTAAAAATTTGGTTTCCTTGAGATACGTGTGCAAGTGGGGTCCATCAGCTTCTGCCTTCTTCACGCCAAAAGCATTTTTTCTTTCGATAGTTATCATATGGGTCATTGTGGATTTAAATGTTAAATGAGCTTATCCCACAAACAATGTGGGATAAGGGCTTTCCCTCTGCTAGCGTAGCACACTTGAAAGTTTCCAAAGCCTTTTCCATCATTCTATATGTGCAGGTTTGGGAGTCTTGGAGATGACAGTTAATCTTTGGACAACTCCATTTTCTTCAATATCCTCCTACATATAAAACACCCGTAGTAAATGCTCGAATGATAAGAAAAAGGGTATCTATATATAGCACAAAGTATTTTGTAAAATTATGTGCTAACAGGTCTAACAATTCATAATATAGTCCAACAGTGGAGTGTACAACCATGAAGATAATAAAAAAGCATTAGATATAGTTGCAGTCAAAAGAGAAACTAATCATCATGTTACAGTCACAGGTGTATTTGATTAAGTACCTAAAATGAGAAAGATCATTATTGGAAACAAAGGTTAGAGAAAATTTATACAGTGACAAATGGCAGTTCTCTAACAACTATAATAATACACAGTCAAATGAAGACACAACTCGTTAGACAATCATGAAGATTGGCAATATAATGATGAAAGTTCTAGAAAGATATTTTGTAAAAGTCAAAACATGGTATGAATAACTTTTGTCTCATTCATAAGTTCAAGGTAGAGCAACCATATTAGTTGCGGTCATAACAGTCAATAACCATATACTTTGCACAACAACAATCAAATAAAGAAAGCACAATTATAGTGCACATTCACAGTCCTAGCTAGTTAAAGGCAAGGAGTACATAACAATGAGTCATATTTACTAACTGTCAAAATAGAGATGAAGTATAATGATAGCACAAACCATACAAAGCTATCACATACAACTATCAAATGTGCAATTCTTTAAAAATAGTTCTTGTAAAAGCATGAGAAGCCTCAAACACCAATAGTGCAGCCTAGAATGGATAACCATCACTATCATGAGCCTAAAGAGCAGTCTATAAATGCCACTAAAGGTCATTGTTTGTTAATAACAAAGTTATGCTAGAAATAATCATCATAAGATCCTTTGGGTTATAAGTTTAAGATCCTCTTCAAAGAAATGATAATGAGAAATAAGGCATGACTAAGAGCTTCAAAGGTCTATTGTGATACAATGTCCAAATACTAGTTAAAGACAAATTTATTGCAACAATCATTATTTTAACAGAAAATATGATATTGCCCACCAAGAAATAGTCACAAGATACATTAAAGAAAACAGTTAGATTAGAGACAAGGATAATTACACTTTTGTGGAGAACAAAAACAATGATAAGGTTCTTGAAGGCTCAATACCATGATAGTATATACACAACACATTTTCAAGACAACTATAGTATGTAGGCCTTTAACAGTCATTAATGCAACCCCAAAATTGAAGAAAAGCCTTGAGCAAAGTTTAAGATTGACATGACATGTCACTATCATTGCTATATGAATCACAAAGATAAGAAATATTTTTCATCCCATAGATGTCATAGTCATCTTGGACAGTGACTTAAACCAGAGATATCATTGTCATGAGGACACTCTAAAACTTCTTACAGTATACTTACTCCCTATCAAAGATAGTAGCATTCAATGGCCTCAAGCCAATGAAGAACAATTACTATTTAGGACAATCAAAATATAAAGCAATAGATTCAAAAGGCAGTCCAAGACAATCATCAAGCATTCGTCCAAGGTTTTGAAGATCAATATGATTTTTTCACTTCTAGCACATGAAAAGATGTCCTTAATCTCATGGAGAAAATACAGTGGCAAAAGCCAATAAATAAGTAGTCAAGAACATGATAGTCAAGCATAAAGCATGAACATCCTTCATTGCCCAAAGGAAAGCATTCATGGAGCAACCATATGTTTCACAGTTTAAATATGCAATGAACACATGATATTTGCCTACAACAAAGATAGTCTTCTTAACACAGTGAACATTCCCTAAAAGTGCATTTAAGAATGCATGTATAATGAAGAAAGTAGTAATATCAACTTCAAAGTACACACTAGTAAGATACATACATACAGACACAGCCAATATAATCATCATACACTACAAATGGACAAAGATCACAATATCATATCTGGTAAAGGAATAAGCATGGATGGAAATTACAAAGATATTGTCATAGTGTTTTGGTGATATCGTGAAAACCCAAGAACTGAATTTTCACAATTTTTACGCAGCGATTAAAAGACTTCGAAACACAATGACCCAGAAAATATCGTTAAAACCCACTTCACAGATTTTTAGATACCCTTATTCGAAAAGTAAAAAGTTTTATAGTAAAGAAAAGTGTCAGGATGCAATGGTTTAGAACAGTCTCAGATATATGCCAAGAAGAAATAAGTGGAAAGGTCTCATAAAGAACAAAGAATATATACTGTTAATCAGAAATTTCATAGCAGCACTATTAAGAAGTAGTCATCAAACAACACAGACAGAGTACGAATACAAGACACATACAAAGGTTTTGATGGGAAGCCTAATGAATGCACGATGAAAAACAAATCGTATGTCGTTCTTTTCCTTTCAATAAGATAATAATAGAGATATGGAAAATATATACAGGAAAAGCATTATATTTGCATGATGTTAAAGCAATATATCTGCAAAATATTTTCCAAAGGATAAAACCAACATAATAGATGAACAAAGAGCTGCATACCGTGTCATTATCATGCAGTCACTACCCTATTAAAACTTCGAATTCAGATTCAATTGAAAACCTAGTTCAACCTCCAAGATATCAATACATGGTGGTAGAGCAGTAGTTTTCTCAACAAAATATAAAATGAATGAAAATGAAATGCCATATTTTTAGGGTTTTTTCCCTTTTTCCTTTGCATGCCCTAATTAATTCAAAATAGGCCTTTGTTTTTTATTTTTTATTTTCATTAAAAATGAATCATACATCAAAATAAGCCGAGGTCCATGACTTTAAAGTCATTAAACCTAAGATGTATGGTTAGCCCCCTCATGCAAGGAGGGTTAAAGGCTTTAATAAAAACCTTTTTATATTCTTATTTGAATTTGTATTTTAATATAATTTTATTAAGATTTAGTTTATAAAAATATTAATAAAACTATTAAAATAAAAAAATTATAACTTGTAAAATAGAATTGTTTTAAAGGGAGAATTAATATTTTATTTTTACTATTTAATTAAAATGAATTGTTTTAATTAAGTGATTAAAATAAAAGTATTTTTAAGGAAGAAAGCAAAAGTAATATTCCCTTTCATGCAGTTTTAGAGGGGAAAATATTTTTATCTTGAGGCTATATTCGGCAGAGATATCATGTAGTTTTCAGGAAGGAGGTGTTTCTTTTTCATGAGAGCTATATTTATCAGCTTGGCATGCAAATTTTCAGCAGGGGGTACTTTTTCCATGGACTATCAATGGGATAGCTATTTTTGTCAGTATAGACTATTTTTGGCAGGCTTATGCATGAGTTTTTTATGCTATTTTGGGCAAATTTGCCCAAGGCTTTTTCTCATGCAACTTTTCTTTTTAGGGTTTTGGAGGAGATATGCTTCATGATATCCATATATTCTTCTATTCTCCTTCTTTTCCCCTCTGGTTCTTTCTTTTTTTCATACACATTTTTGCAAAATAGCATTGTATCTCAACACTTTAGTATTTCAGTTTTATAGCAATTTTCCTATGATATTTCAAATTTTCATATATTTGCCTTGGTAATTGTGCATGTTCATTTGTAGATTTGATAGAAATTTACTATGTTTTAATTTAAAACCTTTGAATTTCAGTCTCTTTTATGTGCATGTATCTTCTACTTTTCGTATAATCATAGGTTTTAGGTTGTGTAAAAGGGGTATTTTGTCGATTTGGTTGTGAAAATGGTTTTCCTTCCAAGTTTGTATTCTCCTTGGACTTCCTAGGAGATATTTATGTGGTTGAAGAGTAAATTTCTTTGTGTGGATAAAGTTTTGGCATGTTTTTGTGACTTATAGGGCTATTATCATAATCATTTTTGGTGTATCACCTCCTAGTTTAGTTGCAGTTTTAGAGTATTCTCAGATTATCTCTCACTCTTTTCCACATCAGTAATTTAATTTTTAGAAGGGAAGCCAACCCATAACTCAAAGATTCACCTTCAACTTGAGAAACCCACAGGCTCAAAGGTGTTTCCATGTTTCACATGATTGCTTGGTTTCACACTTAGCATCACAGGTGCAATATTGCATGACAATAGGCACTAAATGGGTATTTTGGAATAAACTCAATGAGCTCGGTGAAGTTGTCAGAAATAAAGCAAGATTGGTATGCAAGGGATGTTCTCAAATGGAAGGAATTGATTATGAGGAGACTTTTTCTATTGTGGCTAGAATTGAAGTTGTTAGATAGCTACTTGCATATGCTACTTACAAGAATTTTAAAGTATATTAGATGGATGTCAAGTCAACCTTTTTGAATGGTGATCTTGAAGAGGAAGTTTACATTAAGCAACCAAATGGATTTTCATTATCAGATGAAGGAGATATTGTATGCAAATTTCAAAGAGAGCTCTCTATGGACATAAGCAAGCCCCTAGAGCCTGGTATGCTAGATTAGATATATACTTGACGAAGTTGGGATTTTGTAAATGTAATGTTCATAGTAATTTATACTTTAAGGTTGAAAATGATAACATTCTAATTGTTGAATACTTTGTTGATGATATCATTTTTGGAGGAGATAATGATTTGAGTATGAAGTTGGTTGATGATATACAAAAGGAATTTGAGATGTCTATGATAGATGAAATGAAATTATTCTTAGGATTGCAAATTACTCAAATAGGTAAAGGTATTTTCATTTCTCAATCTAAGTATGTGAAGGAATTGTTGAAGAAGTTTGGGTTAGCTGATTCTAACCCTGTTGGAACTCCAATGGTGACTGGATGCAAATTATCTAAGAATGATAAATCACATAAAGATATTCAGACTTTGTGTAGATCTATGGTTGGTGGATTATTGTACTTAATTCAAACTAGACTAAATATTATGTATGTTGTTTATCTTTGTGCTAGATTTCAAGAAGATCCTAAAGAGACTCATGTTACTACTATGAAGAGTATTTTTTAGATATTTGAAGGGGACTGTTGACTATGGTTTGTGGTATCTAAAGAATGATGGTTTCCTATTACGTACCTACATTGATGCTGATTGGGCTAGTGATATTGATGACTAGAAGAGAAGTACCGGTGGACCATTCTTTTTGGGAAAGAAGTTGATTTCATGGTCTAGTAATTAGCAAGATGCTATATTACTATCTATTGTTGAAGCTGAATACATTATTGCTACTAGAAATTGTACTCAGGTAGTTTGGATGAAGTAGATGTTGAAGGATATCATAGTGATTTATGATGAACCTACAATTATTTATTGTGATAATTCATAATTTAGTGTTGCATTCTAAAACAAAGCATTTATCAATTAAGTATCATTTCTTAAGGCAGAAAGCTAGTGATGAGGAAGTTAGATTGGAATATGTATCTACAAAGGATTATATTGAAGATATTTTCACTAAGCCTTTGCTTGGAGACACATTTGTCTATTTGAGAGACAAGCTAGGGGTCTTTGCCCCTCCTGATGAGAACTAGATGCATAAAGTTGCACCAATCTGATGGATTACATAGCCTTACCTTTTTATTCAGGTTGATGAGTTGGTTTGCTACTCAACCGAAGTAGTCAGTGTGTGATTTTGATGATCGGTTGTGAGTTTATCCTAAGGGGGAGATTTTCCTTCTTAGAGGATGAGTTTTGGGGAGAAAAACATGATTTGTATTCTATCTTTGGCATTGTTGTGAAAGGGGGAGAGAGGCATGTGAAAAACTACTTTATCTTTGGAGCTTTGTGTACATGATCTTAGGGGGAGTTTGTTGCAGATTGTTGGTGTTGATTCAATCTTTTACATTGATTATTTTTCACATTCATATGTTGCCATTGTTAGTGTAGGTTTTTTATTTTCCTTATGTTAGGGGGTATTTATTTTTCTATATAATAAGCACTATACTCTCACCTTCACTAGTTTAGTGATAGATCGGTGAGAGTCTTCTCCAAATTCTCTTCTTTATCTATATTTTTCTCTCATATCAGAATTATCTTCATTAAGATATTTTGATCCTTGATAATTCATTGCTTGGGGAGTTGCATGTGATCTATGACCGACATCAGATCCTAGCATGGTTCTTATTTTTCATAGAATCTAACATGGTATCAGAGCCTTGTTGTCTAGTATAGCTCATTGTTTTTTTTTTCTAATTTATTTGAGAGATTTGAGACTATTAGGTAGCTAATATTTTCCTTAAAAACAAAGGATTCTCTTCTCCTTCATTCTCGTGTGACCTGGAGAATCAGAATAGTTTAAAGGAAAATAGCTTCTAGTTAAATATGGTTTATATGTATGTGTTCTTGTAATATCTGGGTGATTGCACCTTTTTTGGTAACATTGGAAGCTTAATAAGCATTTCTAGTGTGTCTAGAAGGCTTGAGAAAGTCAAAAGTGACTTTTACTTCACCAAAATTAGAGTTTGGAGGACACAATAAAGAAATCAGAGTAAAATCTTTTTACTGGAGTTGTTTTCATTTTATCTTTAGTGTTCCAACTTTTATTCATTTTCAGGAAAAATGATTTTTGGGTTTTCTTCCCAGCACTGAAATTTTTTTTGGTTTCTAATGGTATTCGCATAAAATTAATATTTTTTGCATAAAGTGAGCTTGAACAAGGCCTAAGCCATTTTTCTAGCAGGCAAATTCAACAACCTTTCTTAAAAGTTGCATAACTTTTGCCCCGGGTGTCAGATTTTTGTAAACGAATACTTGATAGCAAGCTGGAAATGATCTCTCTCCATTATTACAGGTCAAATTGAAAAATTATTCCCTTTTCTATTAGATATTGTAGGTTGTATCCACTACTTCTTTTCTCTTTAACTGATCATATATTTCCCTTGCAACTTTGTTTTTAATAAACTAATAATTTTTGGAAAGGTATTTAGATGAATCGAGCAACTATAAGGCTAATTTTTTTCAAATCTTGTCTCAAATTATTTGTATTGAAATATATTTTTTGGCCATTGGAGCCTTAAAATAATTGTAATCTTATAAAAATCCTTATAAACACACTAATTATAAAGTGCCAACCGTCTGGGGGGGGGTGATTTCTGAGACTAGTGGAAAGAGGGGGTATCTCTTATGTCTTCTTTCTTGAACTTTTCCTGATTCTTTGCAATCTTCTTTTCTGCTATCATGGATGCATCAACAGTTCCACTTTTAACACCATATAATTACTTTGAATGGAAATCTAAGATGGTAATATATCTGAAAAGACATGGATATCATTGTGTTACTATGGGACTTGAAATTGAACCTCAAGATGTTGCATAAAAGATTAAATGGTTTAATAAATGTGATGAAACTTTTGGTACTTTATGTATCGCAGTCTCTCCTCACCTTCTTTTTCACATTAAATTTGCCACTACACCAAATGCAGTGTGGACCACTTTGTAAAACCTTGTTGGTAAGCAGGATGAGCTAAGAGGTCATTAGTTGGAGAATGAACTCATAGGGTTGAATCCAACCAATTTTGATACTATACAAGACTTATTCACTAAACTTAAGTCTATAACATTGTAGTTGGAATAGTGTGGAACTAAGAAAGATGATAAGAAATTGACCTTGAGTATTCTTTCTGAGCTTGGTCCCAACTATTCAGTGTTCGTTTCTACATTCTATGCTATGAAATGTGCCCTAGGTACCACATTCAAAATGCCTACTATAGATAAATTTGCTATAGAACTCACTGAGGAGCAAGACAAATTGGTTCAAATGGGTACAATAAAACCCTCTAAGTCACATGCTTTAGCTATAAATCAAGGCACAAAAGAATAGAAAGGGTCTAGTGAACAAGATAAGAAATAAAAGAACCAAGGAGAGAAGAAGAAAGATCAGAAATCTCCTACTTCAAAAGCAAATAATCAAACCTCTTCATCAAAAGGTGATCAACCTAAGAAGGAGAAGTTCAAGTGTTCTTATTGTAAGAGGACTGGTCATGATGAACATAAGTGTTTAAAGAAATAAATTGACCACCTTTCAAATCTTCTTGAAAAGAATAATATCAAGGTGCTTGATTTAGTCAAATAGATTCAATTAGAAGGATATTGTAAGGACATGGATAAGAGTAAAGGGAAAGGAAAGGGTAAGGCCCTAGTTGTTGTTGCTTCGCAACTTGATTCTTGGATAATTGACTCGAGTGCTTCACACCACATGGCTTTTTGAGAAGATGATTTCACCTTTTTAGAGTCATGTTCTATGCTTTCCATACTAATGGGTGATGATACTCCTATTGAAGTGCATGGGAGAGGGTTTTTTGATGTGGGCAAAGGAACATTTAAGGATGTCCTTTATGTTCCATCTTTATCAACTAATCTCCTATATGTTTATCAGATCACTCATACTAGTTTTGGCAAGCGAGTTGAGTTCACACCAGATACAGTGGTAATCATTGAAATGCATAATGGGTCTATTGTTGTTGTGGGAAAACAAGATCATCAATCCAAATTATATAAGTTTTCTCACTTTTTTTTTTATTCTCCTTTGATGGTTTTACTCACTCATGTATATGAGGTGAGTTGTTTGTGGCATCAATGATTTGGTCACTTGAACTACCATTACTTACAACAACTCAGTCAACAGGACATGGTTTCAAGGTTGCCTTCTATTCAATTTTTTGATGGAGTTTGCCAGGGATGTATTCTTGGTAAGCATCCTAAGGAGAAGTATGATAAAGGAAATGCATGAAGAGCTACATAGCTATTGGGGTTAGTACATAGTGACTTGGCAGGACCATTTCCACAACCATCTTTCAGTAGGGCTAGATATGTCTTTACATTTATTGATGACTTTTCCAGATTTACATGGGTTTACATTCTTAAACAAAAGTCCGAGGTATTTGAGAATTTTTTAGATTTCAAATATTTTGCAAAGAAACAATCTGGGAATTTCATCAAGATTATGCATATAGATAATGGGGGTGAATATGTTAATAATTAGTTTGAACAATTTTGTACTTCAAAAGGTATCAACATGCAGCACATGGTTCCATACAGTCCACAACAGAATGGTGTTGCAGAATGCAAAAATAGGTCTTTGAAGGAGATGGAAAATTTTATGATTCACTCCAAGTCTTTGGTACCTTATTATTGGGTAGAGGCCATCAATTGTGCATGTTACATCCAAAACCAAGTTTCTCATAAAGTTGTGAAGGGGTTAACTCCTTTTCAAGCTTGGATTGGTCGGAAACCTACAATTAAGCACTTTGGAGTGTTTGGTTCTCTTGCATGGGCCCATATTACAGTAGAGAAATGCAAGGCTATGAATCCGTAGAGTAAGCCTTGCATATTTTCTAGGTATCCAAATGATGTCAAAGGCTATAGACTTCTCCATCCCTCTACACATGAGTTGTTCATTAAGAGAAGTGTTCATTTTGAGGAGAGTTCTTCTATTTCTTCTCATACTACTTCTCCATCCAATATCACATTGGAGACATTTCATCATGATGACAGTTCTTCTAAGGATCTTAATCCTCCTAATCTTGATGAGGAGTCTTCTTTCTCCACTTCAGATGGTGGCATTGATGATGACGATTCACATTCGTCTCACTATCATCATTCAAAGGTTGATGATTCTCCCCCAGTCTCTCCAGCTTCAGTGCCTCTTTGGGCTCGACAAAAATTTGAGTCAACAAGAGATTGGCTTGGTGATCCATCAAATACTAGAAGAACTAGGTCACAATTTCAACAAGCTCCACATCTCTTCATTGCCTTAGCTTTTGATCCATAATCTTTTCGAGAAGCTTCAGGTGTTCCCGAGTGGGATGCTACAATGCAAGAAGAGTTTAATTCTTTGGAAAGGAAACACACATGGGATTTAGTTCCTCTTCCTAAGGGAAGGAAACTTGTTCGATGTAAGTGGATCTATCAAACAAAATTTTCAACAGATGGGTCAGTTGATAAGTATAAGGCTCACTTGGTAGGAAAAGGTTTTTCTCAAGTTCTAGGGGTTGATTTCTCTGAGACTTTTACTCGGGTTGCTAAGATGAATTCCATCTAACTTGTCCTTGCTATAGCTGCATCTCATCATTGGGAAGTTCATCAAATGGATGTGAAGAGTGCATTTCTTCATGGTGACGTTCAGGAGGAAATCTACATGGAGCAACCACAGGGTTTTTTCAGGATCTTTCATGTGTGTGTCGACTTCGAAAGTCTCTCTATGGCCTCAAATAGGCTCCTCGAGCTTGGTATGCTAAGATGGACTCCTTCATTTTAATAGTTGGTTTCACTCGATGCCATTGTGATCCTAACATATACATTCTGTAGCAGGATGATACTCTCATATTTCTAGTTCTCTATGTTGATGACTTGTTGATCATAGGGAGTCACTCATCCACCATCAAGGTAGTGAAAAATTCTCTAAATGATAGATTTCTGATGTCAGACTTGGGTCTTCTACATTACTTCTTTAGGATTGAGATCACTCGGTCATCTTCAGGCATCTTCCTTGGCCATCAAAAGTATGCACTTGATATGCTCTCCAAATTTTGTATAGCTGATTGTAAGCCTGCGCCTACTCCAATTTTATTAGGGGTAAGACTTGAGGCTAAGTGCCCTTCACCCTTGGTTGATGGCACCTTATATAGAAAACTTGTTTGAAGTCTTGTATACTTGACTCATACAAGACTTGACATTTCATATGTGGTGAGCATGGTCTCTAGATTCATGTAGGAGCTACATGAGCTGTATTGGAAAGTAGCTAAGCGGATTCTCCACTATATTTAGGGTACTCACAATTATGGAATTCGATATGCAACAGGCATGGATATTGACTTGGTGGGATATATGGATTCAAATTGGGTAGGTGATTCTCAAGATCACAAGCCCACTTCAAGGTATTGCTTCTCACTTGGTTATGGTCCAGTTTGTTGGTCGAGCAAGAAGCAACCTGCAATTGCTCTTTCATCAACAAAGGATGAGTATCAAGGGGCAGTTAATGCCACCATTGAGGCTATTTGGCTTTAGAATATTCTCACCGAGTTTGGTATTCCAGTCAGGAAGCCTACTATTATCTTTTATGATAATCAAAGTGCTATATAGATCTCAAGAAATCCATTTCACCAACAGAGGATGAAACACATTGAGATTAATATGCACTACATTCGAGAGCTGATTTAGGAAGGCATCATTGATCTTAAGTATTGTTCTATATGGAAGCAAACTATAGACATCTTCACCAAACCCTTCACTGAAATCAAGCTCCTTCATTTGTGATCTTTACTTGGGATGCGACAAGTGTCTACTTCAAGAGGGGCTTCTTAGTCCTTTATTCTTTCTCTCTATTTAAGGGGGGGGTATTCGTCTTATGGGGGGGCTTCTTCTTTTGGGTGGGATACCTATGTACATGGGTACCTAACATAGCCTCATTTGTCGGGACCCATCTTTTCACCCACCTAGGTTATGCTTAAGGGGGGTGTTAGTGTAGGTTTTTTATTTTTCTTATGTTAGGGGGTATTTATTTTTCCTACACATATATTATTTAAGATTTCTTAGGTTAATAGGAGTGGTTTATATAAGGACACGTGGTGAAATACCTCAGCTACATGTGTAACTCTCCACCTCACATTGGTAGTTGAGTTACACATCCTTTTTTAGCTTGTTGTGCCACCTCTCATAACCACTATTTTGTCATTTTCTAAGTGGGTTATGGGGTAGTTAGGTTTCTCACCATCTTTTGGCCTTATGTGCCAAATTTATCAACTCCTTTCCTATCTTCATGTAAGGAGGTTATGCCGCATGTTTTGGCATTTACCAAGAAGGTAAAACCTCCCACTTTTTATGGGGAATAGGAGTTAATGCACCCCTTGGATGTATATGCTTATATTTTTCTAAATAATAAGCACTATACACTCACCTTCACTAGATAAGTGATAGATCGATGAGAGTCTTCTTCAAATTCTCTTCTTTATCTCTATTTTTCTCTCATATCAAAATTATCTTCATTCAGCTATTTTGATCTTTGATCATCTGTTGCTTGGGGAGTTGCATGTGATCTATGACCAACATCAAATACTGGCTTAGTTCTTGCTTCTTCCAGAATCTAACAACCATCAATACCAAAAGGAGAGATTATTGGATATTGGTGTTGCTAGGATATGTTGTTGTCATTGATGTCAACATATTCCTGTGTTTTGGTGTTGTAGAGAGTTTTTTGGTGATCCTGTGATTGCATTGAGTTGATATGGTTGGTTTATCTATTTGGGATGCTAGAATACTTTTTTCCTTATTGGTTTCAATGATCTAGAAGTTTAATTGATCACATTATTTGATCTAGTTTGTAGTTTTATCTTTTTGTTTAGTGGTTGGAAGATTTTCAGATTTGAACCATTATACTCCACTATGATCATACCTTTGGTTGTGGATTTGGGAGAATGATTTAGATGTTCATGTGCATCTACAGTTCAGATGGTTTGTTATTTGGTGCTCCACAAGTCATCTTTATAGTCTGAATTATTGTTGTTTGGTGTTCTTGAGAATTAACATGTTGATTGATGAAGATTTGATTAAGTGGTGTTGGTGGAGCTATTACAGATGGTTCTAATGTGCTTTGTTGGTGTTTCCTGATTGTTTCCTATTTTTTTTGGAGGTCTTGATTGATCCTTATGTTTGGTATTAGTTATTTTATTGATTCAGTAATATTCTTCGTGTTATGTAGTATTTCTAGTGGTGTAGCTTGTTGCGGTTGTTCTTGGTGAGATTTTCGGTGGTGATACATGTTTGGAGATTTGGTTTAGGTCCATGCTATTTCATCTATGACCTTATATTGGTCTGGTGGTTTATTTATGTATCGTGTGATGTAACTTTATAATTGAGGTTTGAGGGTTTGGTCGACCGTGTAGTCAAGGTTGATGAACTATATAAATAGGTGCTAGATTCATGTAGTTTGGGTGTGGTTGTAGTTTCTACATTATTAGATATTTGTGTGTGTGCGCATAAGTGAATTTATCCTTTGGTATGGAGTATTGAGTAGAGATTGTTGCAAGGCAGACAAATGAGCTTAATCAGAACTATCATTAAGCATTACCAGATGCTATTTTTGTAGTTCAAGTAATCTGGATTGTAGTCCAATCATTATTGTAAGGTATTGAACCTTCCCCAAGGGTTGGAGACTTCTGGGTCATTATATCTTGAGCAATGAGCTCTAGGTACTGTTCCTGAATGCATGTGAATTCCCCATTGTAATATTTACACATACTACTACAGAGTATCATCTTATTGTGGGTAGGTTCCCACTATGACTTTTCCCTTAACTAGGTTTTCCATGTAAAAATATTGGTGTTATGTGTTTTTTTTATTGTCTTTATCTTTATTCCAAGTGCAATTAATTGGAATCTAAGATTGTGCTTAATTGGTTGAATCCGGTGAAAATTGATTCACCCCCCTTCTTAGTTTTCCTTTATTGTTGCTACCAACAGTACATGCCTTTTATCTATATACTTTACCAGGACTATGAGAATAATTTCATACACCCACTAAAGTGGGGACTAAGTATACTATCATAAATGGTATAGTTATTAAATTTCACACTAGGTTTTGACAAAGTTTGGTAGATGTGCCTAATTTACATGCCTAATTGTGCTTATTTTTAGGATCGTTTCTAGATGCACTTACAAACTTATGGCCTTTTATGTGGCTCATTTAATTAGGTTTAGAATACTAGTCACCTTTGAACAAACAAATTGAACTCAAATTGTGAAGAATGGATCTCAACTAAGAAAACAGAGAGAATTTTCCTTGTTTAGTTGGGCTTCCTCAAAAATTAATTTTGAAAAGGTGTAAGTTTTATATAAATGAAAATCCTATTCTCATTTCAATTTTCTATATACTCTAGCAAGTTAAAATAAGATTTTTATCATTCAGTCAAGAAACTCAAATCTAGATATGCAATCAAGGAGCAAAACATTCAAGCATACAACATTGTTAAAACAATCATGATAAACCACATTATATTTTCTTTGACAAAATAATGCACTAACATGTTGCAAGATTTCATTCTCTCAATATCAATCCTTCTATTAAATTCCATACCAAGGATTTCAAACTTGAACTAAAATTTGTTAATTCATTTCCATTATGGTTTATCTTTTTTACTCTTTAGGAAATGCACTCTTTTCATCATAAAAGTTGTTGTGGAGGTGAGAACAACAACACAGGGTTTGAATTTTCTAATCTCCTAAATAAAACAACCCTTGTTCTCTATTTTTATATGTGTGTATGTTAAAATCCAATAGTGAAAAAAATTAGGAGTCCAAAGCAAGTTGTTATAGGTTGTAATATATTTTGAACATGCAACAAACACCAAACTACTTCATTCAACACCTTTTGTGTTTTTTTATAGGTTGAGCATTAGGGAGACAATATTTTAGAGCCTCTTGACTATATTTTAGGTCACCTCCATCAATTTCAAATACCATTATATACTAGGGCTCACACATCACTTATGTCGAGACCATTCTACTCCAATTTTCAAATTCTAGTTCTATTTTGTATCCCTTTTATATCTGGCCTATTACATCTATTACTTTTTCTATAATATATACTACTATAAAATCTATCATTTTTCTATCATTAATCCTAGATCTCATACACACAATTCAAAATCTCAATTCTCTTGAAGAAAAGGAACAAAATTTCAACATTATTCTCTCTTATCAAGGTTTTTTCTAAACGTTTCAATGTTCCAATTCTATGTAATAGAAATTTGAGATCTTACTATGCATTCATAGGCCTAGGTTCTCATTTCCCAATATATCATTTAGTTATAATAATATGATATATTAGTGGATTGTAGAAATAATTACTTAAATTAATTAACTAATTTTTATTTAGTAAATAAAATGAAGAATTTCGAGTTGATAGTGAATTTTGAGTATCTAAAATATTAAATTTCTCATATGAATTTAATATTCAATACGATAAAAAAAGTGATATAATAAAATAAATGATAAAGCTTAGGAGAAAATATATAGCACTGATGAGAAATGAAACCCTAACAATATTTGGTAAAGGGTGATACAATTAGAAAGGATAGATATAAGACCCTAATATAGTGAAGGTAAAATCCTAAGAAGAACCCCAAGATGATGTAAGATTGGATGGAATCACCACAAATATAAAGTCAAAACATTATAAGCTTCTTCTAAGTTTAGTCTAATTTAATTAAATATGCATATACAACAGTGTAAATCAACTTGATCAATTTAAATTTAGAAATAACAAAGATAAGAGAAAGAAATAAAATAATAATCCAAAAAGTTTGTTGATCGAAGTAATGTTACCAGGAATGAATAGAAACTTGAGTTGAAAATCACCAAATATGAGAGGAATGGAATATCATAACATAATGCAAATTATACAAGTAAGAAATTATCATTTACCATGTACAGATTAATATTCTAACACTCCCCCTTAAGCTTACTTGTGGGTTTACATCAAACCCTTCAATGGGTTGTAAAACCATGATTTTTACAATGAATTTGGACTTTTTCTTTACAATGTGGCTTGTTGAGAATATCAACAACTTGATCTTCTCCTTTCCAATATACAAGAAAAATTTTCTTATCTTCAATTTTCTCTCTATTGAATTGATGATGAAGAGCAATATGCTTGGTCCTTGCATGGAATATAGGATTCTTTGCCAAGGTAATGCTACTTTTATTGTCATAATACAAAGGTTTTGATCTTATTGAGGTATCCCCAAGTCTTCAACAAATCTTCTTAACCATAAAGCTTCCATAGAGGCATTAGTACAACCTTTATATTCATTTTTTGTGGAACCAAGAGAACTAGACTACTATTTCTTACTTTTCTAAGAAATGGCACCTGATCCAATAAAGAAGCAATATCCACAAGTAGATTTTCAATCACTTAGATCTCCCCCTAGATCTAAATTAGTATATCCTTTTAAAATAAAACCACAATTTACATCATAAAATAAACCAGCATTAATTGTACATTTCACATATCTCAAACTTCATTTTTCAACTTTGAAATGAGTTTGTTGAGGTTTAGACATAGATCTAGAGACTAAACCAACACTATAAGAAATATCAGGCCTAGTAAGAGTTAAATAATTTAAACTTCCAAATAGTTTCCCATATAAAGTAGCATTAACAAAAGGAGTTTTCATATCAATCATTAGTTTACTGCGTAATTCACAAGGAGTAGACAATTTATTAGTATGATTTATCTTAAACTTATCTAAAAGATCTTGAGCATATTTTCTTTTAGATAGAAATTCCATTAGGTGTTTGCCAAATTTACCTATCGAGAAAACAATGAAATCGACCCAAATTAGTCATTTGGAATTCTTGATTCAATTGAAACTTAACTTCATACATCAAATTATTAGAAATTGAAGTGAATTAAATATTCAACATATAAAATAATTATCACAATATCATCTTCATTATGCTTAATATATAAATTACAATCATTTATGCTTCTAATAAAACCTTGAGAAATAAATAAGGCATTGATTTTAAAATACCATTCTCTATGAAATTTGTTTCAAACCATAGATAGATTTCTTTAACTTACAAACTAGGTGTTCATTACCTTCCTTAACAAAACCAAGACGTTGAGACATATAAATTTCTTCATGTGAATTACCATTTAGAAAAGCACTTTTAACATCCATTTGATGAATAAGTCAATGCATATGAGAAGCCAAAGTAAGAACTAGTTTAGTAGTTAGCATTTTATCTATAGGAGAAAAGGTTTCAGTATAATTGAGGCATTCCACTTGAGAAAAACCTATAGAAAGTAATCTAGATTTAAACTTGCTAACTTAATTAGTTGAATTGAACCTAGTTTTATATAACCATTTATAGGAAAAAAAATTCTTACCTTGAGGTAAAGGAATCAAATCCCAAGATTGATTAGCAATCAAAGCATCATATTCCTCTTGCATAGCCTTTTTCCAATGAGGTTGATTTTTAGCTTTCTCAAACAATTTAGGACCATTAATATTCACCATAGTGGACATATTGAAGCATAATTGAAATAATTTTATTTTCTATTCTAAGTCTAAGCATTCTAGATAAATAATCATCAATTTATGGAATCAAAGTTTTCAACTACTTAAGCTTCCATTTAGATGTAATAGAATTATCACTTGGAGAAGAATCATGAGGAGTAGAATTATCATTATCATTATCACTATTACTATGAGTAAGAGATGCCTTAGGAGGGTTTAGAGAAGGAGGATTTCCCTCCACAATCAAAACTTTACTTTGAGAAAATTCACTATCATGCACTTTAGAACAATCATGAGCACCATTTTCAATAATGCAAATATCTCTAACAACTTTACCTTTGTTAGTGATATTATTATAAATTCTATAAGATTTATAATATTCATCATACCCAATAAATATATGAGAAGAAGATTTAGAATCTAATTTTTTGCCTTTTTTATTTTAGTTTATGAACATAAGCAGTGGAACAAAATATCCTTAAATGCTTTAGATTGGCCTTCCTACCAGACTGAGCCTCTTCAATAGTTATACCCCTTAAAGCTTTGGAAGGAGTCCTATTAATAAGATAAGTAACACAAGCCATAACATCGGCCCAAAATTTATGATGCATAATCTTAACACACAATAAACATCTAGCCATTTCAATAATGATTCTATGATTTCAATTTGCTACACCATTTTGTTGAGGTGTGTACAGAATAGTAAGCTCGGGTTTAATAACAAAAGATTTTAAATAACCATTGAAATAAATATTCACATATTCCATACCATTATTAGTTCTAATAATATAAATCTTCAATCCATATTTCCTCTCAACAAACTTATGAAATTTATAATAAAACATCAAGAACTTGATCCTTACTATGGAGAAAATAAATCCAAGTTCTTCTTGAAAACTCATCAACAAATGTAAATATATACCTCAATCCTTGGATGGAGGCATTCTCCATGGGTCCCAAAAGGTCACTATGAATCAGGTGTAAATTATGATTTTCCCTCCATTCTTGACCTTGTGGAAAGAGCTCCCTATGCATCTTACCAGTCATGCATCTCGTGCATACAATTTTAGAAGGAGGAATACTAAGCAATCCTTCTACCATATTATATTTTTCCATCAAGGCAATATTGTTAGCATTGATATGATCAAGTCTTTCATGCCAAAAATTAAAATTAAATGGTAGTAAGTAAGGAATATTTTTAATGGGAAAGCTCATAAAACTTAAACAAGTTACCATTGTCCAACTTAGAATTAGAAATAACTTTGTTATATTTTGGATCAATCACATAACACATATCCTTATAGAATTCAATCTTGTAATCTTGACAAATCTTAGCAATTAAAACTAAATTAGTTTTCAATTTGGGAACTTAGAGAACATCATGCAATTTACCATTAGCTACATTCACATCTCCAATTTCTTCTACTTTACAACTATAATTATTATAAAAATTTGTATAAAAGAATCAGGTTGCATAGAAGTATCAAGTTGAGAGGCACCTGAATCAATAACCCATTCAAGAGGTTGTGAAACATTATAACTACAAGTAAAATCATGAAACTTGAGATTGATTCTCATTATTATTAAAAGAATTATTATTAGGTTTGTTTTATTGATTATTTTATGTCATTGCCTTTTAACAATTTTGCTTCTTAGAACAATTATTAGACCAATGACCATCTTTACCACAATAAGTATAATGAGGCCTTTTAGAAGAAGTATTCTTTTGATTATCATTGGTATTATTATGATAAGATTTAGAATGAGAATTAGATTTACTATTAGAATAATGATTATTATTATTAGATTTAAAATTTTGATTATGATTTTAGACATAAAAGCATGCTCACTACTTTTAAGAGTGCCAAAATAAATCAATTGAGCTTCCTTTTGACATAAAAAATAACGAAAAATATCATAAGTAAGTTAACTAGTTAAAGAAGGAATAGTTGATTGAGGATGAATATTAGTAATATTAAACTAGTAAAATCTTTTAGGAAGACACTTTTTATGAATAATCTAAATTAAACATATATTCTCAAGTTTAATTCCTAAATCATGCAATTGAATATTAATAGAATCAAACTTTAATAAATAGTCATCCATAGTTTTAAAATCAGTATACTTGAGGTCTTCAAGTTGACCCTAAATTTGGATCTTTATTGATTCATTTGAACTATCGTAGGTAGATTTTAGAATTTCTGACGCTTCATAGGCTTTTGTATAATTCCCAATGAAAATATAAAGTTCAAGAATGCTTGAAATACCAATGAGACCAAGGTCCTCCTTACTTTGAGCCTTCCATATGTCTTGGTTGGCTTGAGGTGCAGTTGAAGTTGGATGTGAATTTGAATCAATCACAACATCTGAAAGGTGCTTAAAGTGAAAAATAAATGAAATATGCTTTAATTTGAGTTTTGAAATTAAAATACACATTCTTGTAAAATAAATTTGAACAAATAGAAGTTAGTTGGAGAAAAAAATCTTTTACTTAACAAACCAAAATAGCCTCTTTTGCTTAAACAAGTGTAAGTTTTTTTATAAAACTTTTATAAGAGAAAATATTGATTTAAATTTTTTATTTAAATCACAAATAATTAATTTAAAGGCTTTGAAAATAAAAACCTTTAACATGATATGATTAAAAATCAACTTATATATATATAATTTAATAAGCTTACTATTTTAAAAGTTTTCGAATAACTTTAATAAAATATTTTCATGTAAAGAAACCTTCATGAAAAGATTTATAAAGATATTTTTCAAAAAAATTAAACTTAATTTAATACAAACTTAAATAAATGAATATAATTGAGAGGATTAAATAAAAGAAGATAATTGAAACTTTTAGCAATTAAAGAAACAATAGAAAATCTACACTTATAGATTAAATTATAGTTTAAATCGTTATTACTAAAAAAAAGACTTGGATGAAAGGAGCTAGCAAGTGTGTAGGGTCTAAAAATTGATTTTGTTATTTTAGTAGAGATTGTAGAGCTAAGCCTATAATGAGAAAAATGTAAAGAAGAGGTAGTGACAGGTAAGAACCCATACACAAGGTAGGAAAGACAATATGGCAACCTTACAAATTATATGCAAAGCAAGATCTAAAATATTGACAACTACAAATTAAAAAGCTAAACAGAGTAAACA
Organism: Cryptomeria japonica; assembly: GCF_030272615.1. Lineage (NCBI taxonomy): Eukaryota > Viridiplantae > Streptophyta > Pinopsida > Cupressales > Cupressaceae > Cryptomeria > Cryptomeria japonica. Next base: position 631,312,866 of record NC_081408.1, on the reverse strand, counting down.
TATTCTAAATAATTATGACAAGGAAGGACTAATTATGCAGGTTGAAACAAATAGGCAAAGAATCACATAGAAGAAATAATATTAGAAAGGCTGAAAAAATAGATAGCTATGGAAGTTTGGAGTGGTTTAGCAAAGATAGATTGATATAATATCCATAAAATATGTGAAAGATGAAAAAAAATTGTATGAACCTACACTAAAAATTCTTAGAGTTCTTTTTAATTCTTATAGTGATTGCTTCAAATGAATATAGATTAGAAACTAATAATCTAGCATAAAAATGCAAATTTAAACTATTGAAATGGAAATAAAGAAACTAGTATTTTTCTTTTATTATAACTAACAATTAAATAAAAAAATGATTACAATTAATTGTATATTAGTATTGCATGCAAAACTACTATCATTACATTGGAATAATAAATTGCTAAGAGATGAAAGATTTAACAAAAAGAATTTGTTAGTAGATATATAGAACAAAATTTATAGATCAAATAACAAAGTTTATAAGTTTTGCATGCAAACTTGTTATGAAGTTTTAAAACAAAAATGAATTTAATGCATGCAAATTTAATGAGAAAATTTAAACTAAATATTCTAAAATGTAGTTAGAGATCCCTACAGAAAAAAAATATATATATTTAAAATAAAATCTCTTCTCTTCTCTCAAAGAGTGTCTCCAAAGGTGATCTCAAAAGAAAATACAACCATCATCAACTTCAACTTAAACAAGGATTAGTAACCTACTTTGATATCATAAAATAAAAATAAGAGCAAGAAATTAAATAATAATTTAAGAAGTATGTTGATTGAAGTAATATTACTAAGGATGAAGAGTAACTTGAGTTGAGCAATCACCAAATAGGAGAGGAGACACATGATATTTTGAAAGGGGAAAAAGAAAAGAAAAAACCCTATATGAATTATAAATGGAAGGAAATAGCCTAGGAGAGAGAGAGAGAGAGAGAGAGAGAGAGAGAGAGAGAGAGAGAGAGAGAGAGAGAGAGAGAGAGAGAGAGAGAGAGAGAGAGAGAGAGAGAGCAACTTATTACAATATTATGTGAAGAAAGAGAGGAGAAACATCTCTTAAATAACTCTTTTGAAAGGGGAAAAAGAAAAGAAAAAAACCTATATGAATTATAAATGGAAGGCAATAGCCTAGAGAGAGAGAGAGAGAGAGAGAGAGAGAGAGAGAGAGAGAGAGAGAGAGAGAGAGAGAGAGAGAGAGAGAGAGAGAGAGAGAGAGAGAGAGAGAGAGAGAGAGAGAGAGAGAGAGAGAGAGAGAGAGCACGCATAAGAAAGAAGCTTATTACAATATTATGTGAAGAATGAGAGGAGAAACATCTCTTAAACAAAGATGAGGAGAGGAGTTACTTTGTAACTCCCAATTTTACGAATGTCAACATTCATAATATTTGAGTGCAATGTGTCAAAATCCTCTTAATGAAGAGATAACAAATATTTATTAATAAATAAATTCAAAGAAATGATTCATCCTCACACATGTGTGAGATAACACAAAAGGACAAAGAATTCATAGGTATTTCAAAGGAATATCCTAACATAATACAAATAAATAAGTAACCTTTACCAAGTAAACATTAATATTCTAACAAAGACACACCAAATTGTTAATATTTATTTATAAAATAAAATGTGAGGATTAAGCCATATAGGTTTAATAATTATGATGATCAATAGACTTCATTCCAAATTAAAAAACTATCTCTATAAAATGCCTTGAAATTATGATAGGCTCTAAATAGCGTGATGGGTTAAGTTTTCAGCTCCAAGTCAATTCTACATAGTGTAGATTTGTCTCAATTTCCACAAACCTAAGCTAGATAACTAAGGAATTCTTCTTTTTAATTCATGAAATTTTGTACTTTGTGTTGATTATGAGGGATTAGTAGTATTTAAAAATACATTGATGAAATCATTAGATCATAGAAGTCATATTTTTGTGGGCCAATCCCTTTGATTAAGTTACCTATACAATCATATTAGAAATGATTGAAGATAACACTCTTTAGTCACTGAAATGATCTAGATTGATTTGATATAGATTCAAGTTCCTTGACTACTCAAAAGTAAATCTTTTATAGATGAGAATGAATGCATACTAAATTCCTTTGGATGTCATTATATAGAAATGAATAATTTCAAAGGTTTGCTAAGTCAACTCATGATGAGCATGAAATAGGTAGGAATCGACAATTTTTAATTTGAATATTTTAATTTTAAGAGTCAATTTCATGAGTGAATTTAATCTCTTGTCATGGGATTAGCCAATGACAATAAAATACTTATGTCAATGTGAAAAATGATCGTCTAAATGTGGAAGCCTAATTAATCTTAAGTGTGAGAATATGTGAATAAAGATAAGATATAATCAAATATATGAAAGCATATTTAAATAAATAAATAAATAACTAGAAAAAAAATTAACTTCAAAACATAATGTATAATATTTTAATAAATAATTATAATAAACCAACTCATTAAAATAAACTAAATTTTTTTAAAAAAAAACATAAATATATAATTTTATTGTTATAAATATATGGATGTGAAAATATGAGAATATATGAATAATGATAAGATAAAGTCAAATATAGGAAAGCATGAGCAAAATACTAAAAAACAGATTTAAGTTCTTAAAATAATATATAATTAATTAATAAACAATAATTATATTAAACCAGCTCATTAAAATAAACCAAAAAAAGGTGCACATAAGTATGTAATTCACTATTTTAAAAAAATTAAAAGCATCTTCTTTTAAAAAGTAACAAATTTTAAAATCAATCCAAATTATTATGGAATACTACGGGAGAGGGACTAGTAGTCGTGAGGGATAACTTCGTCAACATGTAGTTGTCACATGGAATATTGTTAGACTTTTTTCTTTTTTTTTAGAAATGTAAAATGGACACTTAACTATCTATAACTAAGGTTTGAAAACGTCACTCATCGTGCAACTCGTCAAAATAACACATGTAGTGTGAAGTGTCAAAAAATGATTTTTTAAAAATTCAACCAAAACTTAATCTAAAAATCTCTAGTAGTTGAATTAAAAAATATCATTTGTAATAAGTACAATATCGTATTTTTATGTAAAATATAACTTATATGCAACTTAAATAGACCAAAGGCCTATTAGTAATTATAAGTATGTGTTATCTCTAACTTTTATATCCAACACCAAAGGACCAATATTTGAAAAAAAAAAAAAATTGTTGTTATGAAAACAACATTATTATATAAAATACAACTTATATTGAACACAAATGGACTGATTGTTGAACACTAAAACCTTTGGAAAATCCCCCACATTTCATATAAAAAAACATGGTATCTATTGTGTTCACCTTTTATAGTTGTGATAAGAAAAATTATTAATATGAAATACTCCAATGCATACACATTGCTACTCCAATTGTTGTACACATAAGAATAATATTTGTTCACTATGATAATAGTACTTGTTGAGGTGGGCATCTTATTTTATAAATGACAAACTTATAGAATAGATATGATATTTTATTTGAAACAAAAAATGATTTATTTTACTTGTTAATGAATGTATTTATACCTTTTTCATATAACATTTATAGGTTCTCTTGTGTTCAAGTATTGGTCTATTTTGACCAACATTTAGTAATTTTTTTATTTACATATAGATTATTTATTGATAATATATACTAAAAATATGTACCAAGACTAAATATCATAAACAAAAAATTGCTATAACGGACTATTAGACTCTGTACAACTACTGACCCCTTTCTATTATATAGGGGAAAGGACCCAGTAGTCGTGCACCCTAACTTCACGCTTCTCAAAATCCTACTTGGAAATTTCGAATCACTCCGATTTTTTTACAGCAGCTTACTTGGCAAGTCCCCTGCTTATAACTAAGGTTTCAGGGCCACATCATCAAATATGATGCCACATCAGCATGCTTTTTGCCAAGGTGTCCAAAACAGCCCCAAAAAAAAGTGAGACCAATAGGCGTGCATTAGAGACCCCAATAGTCGTGCAGCCGATGTGGCATCACCTGATTGGTTACTTTTTACAATATTAGTACATTTCTTAACAACTATTGGTACATTTCTTAACAACTGTTGGTACATTTCCTAACAAAAATTGATATTTTTTGTTTCAAACAATAGGTTTTATTTGTTCAATTTTTGGAACAAAAGGTATCAACAACCCTCACAACAATTGGAACATGCTCAACTACTGGGTCCTTTCCCCTATATAAATCTACCTAGAATGCAAGAAAAACTTGGCGATTAAGTTATTTATCTATAAACTATTTAGGGGAGGAATCTGTACCAGGTACCCGTTGAAGTATTTTCTTCAGGCGGCCCCACAAACCCGTCCTTCCCATTCTCGACAAATTCCGATGGACTTCCCCGCAACTACGAATTTCAATTTCTTTAAGAAATTTACAATAAAGAACAGTATATGGAGCATTTGGATTCTTATATGCTTTGGAAACAAAGGGAAGATCATTGGAACTTACTCAAGTTGAGCACTAATCATGACAAGTGGAATATGTGGCAATTTGTTTTGTTTTCTAGCTATTGTTCGAAGAAAGGAAACTACCTCGACTGAACTAAGTGTGTCTTTGTTAGAAATTATGTTATTTCATTTGTACTCCACGTGAATGTCATATAAAATAATAATAATAATAACAGTTATAATCTTTCTTGATGAACACTCTTTTGACCCGGTCAACTCCTAAAGCTCTTTCGTTAGGTAATATATCATAAATTTTTCCCTCCGGCGCTTACTGTTTAACGCTAACATCACAGTAGTCGCTCACTTAGGATTCAACGTTGGCCACTCGATGATTGCTAGCCATTTATTAATATGCAACAAACTGTCACCGTTGAAACGAAATTTCACTCTCAATAACTCGGTAACTTAACATGCGATATCTAGAGAAAAATTAATGTTTATTTCAAAAATCTAGAAAGTATCATAGCAGAGATAGAGATAGAAGGATAAGTGGGAGCAACCAAAAGAAGCATTTAATGAGGGCTTGGCATCAGATTCGTTTCAACTTGTCAATGTCTTTATAAAGTGAAGACCATCTACAAATGATCTGTTTTCTTATATTTTGCCATTGCTTTAATTCTCCTATCCATTTTCATTAAACAAGTTGGTTTATAAATTGTATTATGTAATTAAAATGTTAATTTTTTTATATAAAATAAAATTATTGATTTAGATTGCTTTTAATTTATCGAATATTATGATGGTTTATTAGGATTTAACTATACAATTTTTGAACTCAAAATCTTTGATTCATATTTTATAAGTAGTGATTAACATGAACCTATCTCTCTTATTGCAACTAGGTGATGTTCACAGGGACAAAGCATCAAGGCTTCCTAGAGCTTCACTTATCCTAGTACTATTATTTTAGTGTGCTTAATCATAAAATTTTCCTGAAGAGCATGCCCACTTAGCCTACTACCCAGTTTACAAAATCTTCAACAACTATTGTGCTTTAAGAGCCATTCATTATACAACCCCTTTATCCTATCTACTGACAAGTATGAAGTATTCTTGTTAGCATGGCAAATTATGATGGTTTATCAAGATTCAACTACATATTTTTTGGTCAAACTCATTGATTTTTTAAATTTCATGAAAAGTGATTAACATGAGCTCATCACTTATGAGAATAAATAGTTCAACTAGTAATCATTGGATCTAGATAATGCTCATAGGGGGAAACATCAATAATTTATGGTATTTTACACATCCCAATACTACTCCAACTCAAGTTCACTTAAACATGGAATTTCTTCACTAATCAAACTCAATTAGCATATTATAGCGTCATAAATTGTATACCTTAACAATTTCACGCTCTATTTGGATCCTACTTTAGTGTGATTTCTCCTAGATTAATTTAAGCCTATTTGTGTTGTATGCTACCCTGAATCTTCATCATTTATCTCATGACATAATTATTGTCAAATGTCAAAATTAGGATACAATCTAATATCACAAACATTAACAGTTGCATTCTCCCTTTCAGAGAGAAAATTTTGAAAGGACTAGGGTGTCCAACTCCTTAGTCCCAACAAATTCACTCTAAATTGTGGCCACTTTAAGTTTCACCTTTATATTTTGAAATCTAGTCTTAATTTTTGTTTTTAATTTTTTTATGTTGACCTTTTATAAAAAATATCCTTGTACTATTGATATAAACAATATATTCTATCATTCATTAGATCTAAATTCTTCTATATTTCTAAGAGTAACCATCACAATTTGAATTCATTAAAGAGCAATCAGATCATAAAGAACACATGATACAAGAATTATACATTCAAGTATAGATTCATATTTGCCATTTATTATCATTGTGGTATTGAACTAACATTTGTAGGACTTGCTAAAGTGAATTGTATGATCACCTTTATTCGGAATCCTATGAGATGACTTATACCTAATGAAATATTGTCATTTAGGAATTTATCCGTGGTTTAGCCTATTTTCTTGTGAGGGAAAACACTCTTTTTATCATTATAGTTGTTGTGGAGATGGGAAAAGCAACACAATGTTTATCTTTGGCAAGACCCTAAATAGCACAATTTTTTTGCTACTTTTATATGTGTACAAGTTTATATCTGAGAGAAAAATACTACCAAAGTGTAGAATAGATAATTATAAGTTTCAATAGACTTTTAATGGATGAAAAATCCTAAACTAATTCACCATGCTTTGTTTTCTTATTATTATAGGCTAAATTTTTAGGAGAGTGCATCAAAGCCTCCTAACTATATTCCTCCTCATATTCTTCCATTCTGAAAACCCTTAGATTAGGACATCCAAAATGTATGTATGCCACTTTTGGCTCCCAATGTTAGAACCAGGCTCCTCTTTGTATCTCCTTTCCAAATCTATATATTTCCTTCATATTCGTATTGTGTTAGCATTTCTTAATTTAACCACATTTAACCTTGTTCATTCAAATACACTCAATCAATTCTTACAACATGCAATCATTATAAGCGTGAGTGTATGTGACTCTTCCTTTTAAACATCAAGTCAAGCGCACTCATGCATATAATACTATATGTGAAAGTGTATTAATCTTATGTTAATGGATGTGTACTCTAATATCATATAATGTATTTTGGTGAACCCAACATAGCTTATAGTCATACATTTTTCATTCATTTGCATTGCATTGAAATTGAATTTCTTTGATCAATTTTGATTTATTCATTAGATACTTGCATAAATTCATTGATTAAGAAATTTTGTTACAAATGTGGCATATGTTATAGTTCAGAAAGAAATTTTGGTTCATTCAAGATCTCATTGTTTTCTTGATTAGTTGATTAATTAATTAGACATCATAAAAAAAAACTTTTTAAATTATTATTTCTTTTCCATTTCATGCCATCTGATTAGGAATAATATGGTTGCCTTCAATCAACTTATCTGTACATTTTATTGTTCTTATTTCTATAATAAATTAATTTCATAGATGTGATAGTGGCCTAGCTAATCTTATATCACTCTACCCCTCTCCTAAAATTAATCCTACCCATAATAAAATCGTACTATAACATTATGATGTCACTAACACTTTCCTTAATGTCACTTTACCTTCTATTAACTTAAATTATATCACTTCTATATATTAATATTTGAGGAATCATGCTAATATCTTTCACAAAATTTATCCTACTCGTGACAATATCTTAGAGAAAGAGGATGATATGGTTAACACTATTCTCAATTCTCTCCCTTATAGAGATGAAACAATACTGAATAAAAATCCTAGTTGAAGTCTAATCAATACAATTTATGTTTTTTGTCATGCACACCAACTTGTGAAACCGATAATTATTGTTTGCCTTTGTCCTAATGTCCTCAAATTCAAATTAAACCTTACTATTAAAGGAATATGCAATCCTCAACCACAAATTAAACCAATGAATGTTCTTCAATTTTGTTAAAAACCCATCTTAACCCCATTTACTCTCTAAACCATATAAACTAACTAACTAAAAACAATAAAATTAATAAAAATGTGTCACATCAACTTGAACATTACTATGCAATCACTCACACAAACAAACGTCATAGTAAAATGAAAAATAAAAAAGAAATAATTATTCTTCCTCCTCAACCTTTTCTTTATACCCCAATCTTTCTCAACACTTTTGTAAGTAGTAAGATCTTATTAAGAAGGTTCATGATTCCCCAGCTAAGATCTTTGTTTGGGAATCAATCCAAATTTTCCTACATACCATAGGATACTCCAAGGAGCCTAACAAAAGACATTTGTTCTACCTTATGTGAGACCAAATGATGTAGCAACCATATTAGATTGTAGGCATCCAACAAAATTAATATTGTTTTTTTCCAAATCAATGTAGATACCTCTCTTGTTCAATCATATTCTACCCACTCTCTCTCTCTCTCTCTCTCTCTCTCTCTCTCTCTCTCTCTCTCTCTCTCTCTCTCTGTGTGTGTGTGTGTGTGTGTGTGTGTGTGTGTGTGTGTGTGTGTGTGTGTGTGTGTGTGTGTGTGTGTGTGTGTGTGTGTGTGTGTGTGTGTGTGTGTCTATATATATATATATATATTTGTAGTTTTGACAATATTGGTAGATAATCGTTAGGTACAATCACATTACCTATTTCGGTATGACCTTTGACTTTACCCATGCCTATCCATGTCTTTCCCAATACTCTCATAGATAATATTGTTCTAGGTAGACCATGAATTCATAATATTTAAGCAATCATGTATACTCTCCATTATAAAATAAAGTTTATATACAACAATAAACTATACGCATTAGAGGTTTATAAAAATCATAACATTATTTATAAACAAAAGTATTATTTAAATATCCACATATTTCTAGGATTTCTTCTTTAACCAAATTAGAAAGATCACCTTCTATTCATATTCCTTCATTAGCTAAGATGCCTTTTTCCTTGATAATTAGGGTTTACTAGACTTTACACCCTCCTTTATTGGAGAGTACAAAGTTTTACGATCTACACCTAAGGTCTCATATGAATCTTTTGTTTCATTTGTCCACTCTACTTCTAAAAATATGCTAACTTCATCTTTCTTCTAGTATATGGATTGATTGTGATTAGGGCTCTTTAAATTTCAGCATGCATGGAACAATTGAATTTAATACTGAACCTTCTAATATTGACATCTTAACACCTAATAAGGATCTACATTTGTACAAAATAATCAATTCTTGTTACACTACCGATCCTACATTTTATTTAGGGGGTTACTTTTAAAATTATTTGTAAAATTGGATATAATAAAAATGGTTTAGGGTGTATGGAATAAGGCATTGGGACTCTCGTAAAAGCTACACTTCACATATCTAAAGTGGGTTTAGGGTTTTTAACTTTTGATTTATATATATCATCTCCTTTATTTTCTAATACCTCTACGTCTTCTTCTTATTATTGGTCAAACCTTTCTCTATAAGAGAAATGACTACTTCCTAATCCTCACCTTCTATCTAAACAAGAGTATATTATTTGAGGCTTCTCAAAGCCCACTTGATTACTTGTCCTCCAATATATAAGAAATATTATATTAAAGAAATAAATCTTTATATCATCAAGTGTTTGGTCATGCCACTAATGAATATCAAGACTTGAAATTTAAAATATAATAACTTATTACATGTGATATTATTCATAGAACAAGCGATAAAGGCTTTCCCCTTTGTCTATACCTTTTAAATATATATTTTTATTCGTATTATGACATTCCTTACTATGCAACATTTGTAGCTCTATATGGGGGCCCAGTGTGACTCATAATGAAATAATCTCATTTGAAACCATTAATTTTCTATGGTAGCAACATAATAGTGTAGTGTCGTAAATTGTACACCCTTGCTAGGGTGGTACAATTTCACACTTAGGTTAGCACCTGCCTTAATGTGTGTTACATCTTGCATTTCTAATCCCCATTTAAGCATTTAATTAATTAATTTAATTAAATATAAGTTCATGTTTCATCACTTTACATATTATAAAGTTGATCCCTTTACCCTAAGCATGCCCCTTTTCATCTTGTTCCTCCAATGAATCACTTAATAATAAACCCTAATTATGTCTTATTTTGACCGTTTAGTCTTGATTTCACATATCAAAACATTTTAAAATCAGATATAACTTTGGGATGCACTCTAATATCATCATATCTAATGGCCCCAAAAATTTTGTGAAAAGTTGGTTGGACCGTGGTGGGAATGTACATGGTCCGCGGCTTTTTCCTCAAAATTTTGGGAGCACAATCCTATAATGTAATAATTCTTAACCCCAAAATGTCTATGGAAAATTAAAATCCTAGGTTGACCTAAAATTGAAATTTAGATCTAGGGTTTCATACTTAAGAGCTCTCTTTCTTCATTTGAAGGGGTCTTCGGCTAACAATCTAAGAGAAGGTTTCTAGAGAATAAGAGCCTTTATTGCAGAAAAAGAGTAGATGTTTAAAGTATTCAACAAAATTCAACATTCATCCATCAAACATTCACCAATCATCATTCATCAAACATTTAAAAAAAACTGTTTATGTTGGCCTGAAATGTTTGCATATCTGTTGAAGGTCTTTTCACATTGCCTAGCCTCAGAAATATAAGCTTCACCAAAGATGATGGTAGCATCAAAAAAAATTTGATGGGTAGTCGGGTTTAAAGAAGAAGCTCATTTGAAACCTTTTAGAACTCCCTCGCATCTCAATTTTCTAATATTTCTTCGTAAAACTTCAGCAACAATAATGAAAAGATAGGGGGAGAGGGGGTCACCTTGGGAAAGCCTTTTGGCACAAGAAAAGTAGCCCTTGTGATAGCCATTAATGAGGATTGAGAATTGAGGGGTGAAAAAACATTGCTCAATCAGTTCTAAGAATTTTCCCATGAATCCAAATCTCTTAAGAACTTTAAAGAGAAATTCTCATGACACTCTATCATAGGCCTTAGAAATATCCAGTTTTAAAGCCATTAAGGGTTTCTTACTACTATCCATGGACTGAACAAGCTCATGAGCCACAATGACTGCATCTAAAATGTGTTTTCCTTCCACAAAACCTTTTTGATGTTTGGAGATCATTTTATCAAGTAGAGATTTTAACCTATTGACCATGGCTTTCGAAATATTTTTGTAAACTGTATTGCACAAACTAATAGACCTAAAATCTTGGGTGGAAACAATATTATCATTCTTTAGAATTAGAGAAACAAAGGTGGCATTTAGTTGTTTATGGAGGTTACCTATTCTGAATAAGTCTTTGATGGCATTGAATAAGTCACTCCCAACTATATCCCAGAAGTCTTGAAAGAAAGTAGGTGAAAATCCATCTAGGCTTGGGGCCTTATTAGGAGAGAAAGAAAAGAGAGCCACCTTCACCTCCCACATGGTTATTCTTTTATTGAGTTCCAAGAGATCCAAGTCTTGAATGACTTTGGGTATAACATCCAACATATTGTTCATATTATTATTGGTACTCTGAGTCGAGAGTTGACTTAGTATAAAAGAATCAATTAAGAGAGAAGAAATATCCTCTTCATCATCCACCTTAGTACCATCTTCTCATAGAATATATCTTATTTTATTTCAACTTCTATGTTTCATAGTGGATAGATGGAAAAACTTTATATTTTTATCCCCTCCTTTTAGCCACTGTAGCCTCGATTTTTGTTTCCAGAATAATTCTTCTTTTATATTGAGAGCAAGCCACTCATTTCTCAGATCTAATTCCTCCTTGGAGTCTTCCTCCATAACCTATTGTTATTCCATTCTAGATTGGATAACTTGTAGATTATTTGTTATGTTCTTCTTTTTCTCAAAGATATTACCAAAGGAATACCTATTCCAACCCTTAACTTTATCTTTGAGGATCTTGAGTTTTTAGGTAATTTTAAACATCGGGGTGCCCACAACTGGAGTATTCCACCATTCTTCAACAAGCCTTATGAAATTCACATGTTGAGCGTACATCAACTCTTACCTAAAAGCGTAAGACTTTCTAATCCTAGTCTCATCCAATCTTAGGAGAATAGCATTATGATCAGATCCTGAGTAAGGAGAAGACCAAAGATAGAAAGAATCAAGATAGTTCTAATTAGAGGAAATCAACACCCAGTCCAGTCTCACTTGAATCAAATGCACCCCTTGCCTATATTTGTTGGTCCAGGTAAATTTAGACCCATTAAGAGGGATGTCCAAGATCCCAGAGGAAGAGATGAACTTAGCCAATTCATTAATACTATCTGAAAAGTCTTCATTACCACCAGCTTTCTCTGAGGGGTAGAGGAGAGAGTTGAAGTCTCCAACAATCATCCATAACTCATCAGCTCTATTTTCAATCTGTAAATGTATGGATCTCCATAAGTTGGCTCTAATATGGCAGACATTTGGGTCATAAACATTAATCAAAAGCCATTGTAAATTTCACTTAATATTTCACATTTTAACAATAAGAAAATTTCTTTTAGAAGAAACTAAAGTTCCTTCAAACTGATTAGGGTTCTATAGGGTAGCAATTAGTTTCCTGAATCATAATAATATCCATCTTTTGTTCCACAACATTATATTTTAGCATATATTGTTTTACAGGGTTGTTAAGGCCCCTAGCATTCAAAGAGATAATAATCATAGAAAAATAAGTCTTAAGAACCCTACTCACCTGAATAGGGAATAAACCCCAACACTTTGGGTTAATTCCTCTTCTTATTATTTTTTGGGATTCCATCCAAGGTTAACTGCTTTACTATTGCTACCTCCTTATCCACTTCCTTCTGTCTAGAGTCTTTATTGGTAGGGCGGCCCATTTTGGTGTTGCCTCCCACATCAGTTTTCTTCTTCTTCTTTTTGACAAGCACTTCTTCCCATCCTTTGTATTCTTTTTCATCCTCCTCAAACCAAAGTTTTGTCTTAGTTTGTGGCAGAGTAGCAGAGAAACCTAACATCTATAGATTTTCTTTTAGATTACCAAAACCTCCGTTGAACATTTTCTTTGGAGTCACCATCAAATTATTCCTCACTTCCACACTTGAATAAAAATAAATAGTTGGCAAATTTTCCTCGGGAAATGATTAATTTTGGTTTCTTTCCTTTTTACTTTGTTCCTTGCATTCCTATTGGTTTATGTCTATAATTTAATCCCACTAGTAGTTGAGGGATTCAAACTCTTAGGTTCTTCCAAGGGGATAGAAGGACCAACCCTAGGAAAATCAACACCAGATGTAGAAGCCAAAAGGTCATCCACACTCTTCTTCTTATCTTTGAACAAATTAGCCATAATATCCTCTCGCAAGGGTACAAACAAATTTTGGGGGGCTTCACCCAGAGAGGAGACTCCCTTTGGACCATTATTAGCCCAAGGTGGTTCCTTCATATTCTTGTTCTCCATCTGGTGGGTCTTCTCAGGGTTAGAGGTTAGTTGTTGTTTATTGGTAGTGTTTCTATTGCAAGACATACTCAAATGACCATATCTTCCACAATTTTGACAGAAAGCCTTCGCATTCTCATATTCTATCTATTGAACCCCAGACCCAACTCTAGATTGTAGAGTAATTTTTGTGGGTAAGAATGTATTAATGGCCACATTGACACAAACATGAGAAAACAAAAGCCTTGACTTACTTTGTGTAATGCTATCAATAGCCAAATACATATTAAATGAGTTCGCAATCCCTTTCAGAATCTCAATGTTCCAAAATACTAGAAGGAGTCTCGACACATGGATCCAGGTCGAAGCTATAGCATAAATATCAGACCAAGGGTCAAGATTCGGATTCCATTTACATAGCGAGAGGTAGTTTGAGTATCCAAAGACCCAGGATACCTCCATGAGAACATGAGATATGTCATCTTGACTTGTGAAGCTAAAGAGGAACAGTCCACTAGCCATGACATTAGAAGAGACACTCCCCTTTAAATTTTGGTTAGAGGACACCCATTTCTTCACCAGTTCTAGAGAAGGTCAAAAGTCACAAACTTCCCCAGCAAGGATAGGCTTAGTTCTGTAATAGAATTGTTGACTAAAACATCTTGTACTTCAACTTTATTTTCACTAACAACACACATAGTCAGAGGGAAAGGTCCTTGAGGGTGAATCACCATTTTGGAGGGACTTTCAAATTTTAGTTTATCAACATATGACCTCGATTTAAGTTCAACAAAGATATCATGATGGTACTGAGGCACAAAGATGCGATAGGAAGAATCTGCCACCAGAGGATCTTCCACAAGAGAGGAACCAATACGTGATTCAAAAGCATGTGAGCCTGGTTGGGCCCCTTCCCTATTCTTAAACATTGTAAACCCCAACCCTAAAGGAGGGGAAAGATACAAGATCCCAAGTAAATGATAGGGATCAGGGCACGAGAGACAAAAGGGAAATCAAGGTCCCGCCATTAACGTAGCAGAGCTTTCTCAATAGTTTTTGAAGAGAATAGAGTTTTCACAAAAAAATCTTGTTAGTAGATATACTAGGACAAAATTTATAGATAAAATAAAAAATTAATTAATTTTTCATGTAAGAAATAGTAACAATAAATTGATTAAAACTATCAAAAGAAAGGTATGTTAAAAAAACTTGCTGCAAATTTTTTTTAAAATTAGAATTTAATGCATGCAAATTTAATGAGAATATTTAAACTAAATATTCTAAAATATAGTTAGATATCCCTTCACACAAAAATAATAGTAATAAATGTTTAGATTAAAATCTCTTCTTTTTCTCTCAAAGAGTTCCTCCAAATATAATCTCATAAGACAAGACAACCTTCATCAACTTCAACTTAAACAACGATTAGTAACCTACTTTGATATCATAAAACAAAAATAAGAGCAACAAATAAAATAATAATCCAAAAAGTTAGTTGATTGATGTTACTAAGAACAAAGAGTAACTTGAGCTAAGAAACCACCAAATAAGAGAGGAGACAGATGAGATTTTGCAAGGGGAAAAAGAAAAGAAAAACCCCATATAAATTATAAATGCAAGGCAATATCCTAAGAATATGAGAGAGAGAGAGAGAGAGAGAGAGAGAGAGAGAGAGAGAGAGAGAGAGAGAGAGAGAGAGAGAGAGAGAGAGAGAGACTTATTATAATATCATGTGAAGAATGAGAGGATACGCTTAGACTCTTAAATAAAGATTAGTGAATGAGTTACTTTTTAAGTCCAAACTCTATGAATGTGCAATGTGTCAAAATCATCTTAATGAAGAGACAACAAATATTACTTTGTTGGTATTTTGGTATGGTTTTGTCATTGATGTCAACACCTGCTAAATACACCTACTTTGGAGATCCAACAACATTCACTGGCAATCAGTAAACTATTCAAACAATCACCGGTATATGGTTAACTGGCAGGATATAATGTTCACTGGTACCTGAAATGACATGGAAGACACTTGGTAATGTCGAAGACATCATGTGGACACTTTTCCTTGAAGTAATATCATTGGTATATTCTTATTTACATATTTGCTTTTACCAGCAAATAGGTCTAGGTTGTCTAGGGTTACACCGGCAGGTTTATCTTTTCCAGATCAGCATGGCACGCTATGGAGATGATTTATTATTGTTATAAAAGCATTAAGCCAACATTTTCAATCGGTTATTGCATCGGATATTCTTTTATTTGTAAAATGTTTTATTGTAATATCTTGTAGAGATGACCTACTAAAATTGGTCTTAGGGTATGGTATAAATGTAAGATCTTATTTGTAAGATCAAATGGGGAATGCGAAAAAGATTTAAGGAAGGATATATGCGAGATCAAGCAGAGATATACACGAAGACATCATTTGAAGGTGAAGTTAGGTTTTTGTAGAAGCATATCAGCATTGCATCGGTACTGAATCTAGCATATGAAGATGCTATTTTGTGCAGTACATTCTCATTGGATTTAACCATCCAACTATAGTAAGTGTGACTCCCATTTATGTTTGAGCAGTGAGCTCTAGGCTGTTGGCCTTTCTGCATGTGCAGACCCCTCTTTGTACACTTACTATCTGCAGTAGTATCATCTGATTGTGGGTAAGGTTTCCCACCATGGTTTTTCCCCTTATAGGGTTTCCACATACAAATATTTGTGTCATGTGTTGTGGTTGACTTTGTGCTTATGTTTCATGCATTAATTCTTATCAGTATAGCATTTCCTGTTAACACTGTTTACCGGCACAATTAATTGTCTTACCGGTATTAAGCAATAAGTTGGTTAATAAGATTTTGGTTTGAATTTATTAGACAACTGATTCACCCCCCCTCTTAGTTGTCCCCAGGACCTACATTCCTTAACAAAGAAATTCAAAGAAATGAGTCATCCTCACACATGTATGAGGTAATGCAAAAAGGCATAGAACATTTAGGGACTCCATAGGAATCACCTAACATAATACAAATCATACAAATAATCTTCCTCCATCCTAAAGAACAGCCTTGCTTAACAACAATATTAATAGCTAGGACCTCCATATGATTGTTAGAGTGCTACCCAATATAAATAAAGAATAAAAAAATTGCACAACCATCATCACCTCTACCTATACCTCCAATACCTACATGTCCAGGATTTCCACAAGAAGAGCCATTGGTCCATTTGTATTAATTTTTAAGATTCCCATTGGAGGGGGGAATTCACCTTCCATCTGTACTTATCCACTGCTTCACATGTCGAGATCTATTTCCAGGAGCACAATCTATTTTAATGTTTTCCAATTGCATATTCCTTACAATAGAATAATCACCCAGATCAACAAATTTTAGACTAATTGCACTTAGGAGAGATTGTCTCCTGGAGCTTATTAACTATCTTCGGCCACAGCTAAGGACTCCCTACATGTGAATCACAAAATACCCTTTGATTCCTTTCCATCCACAGATTCCAGATAATAAGGGCTATCCCAATAGCCCAGGCCACTTGAAGAAAAGAGATCATTGCTGGGGGTCTGCCCAAGCTATCCCCAAAGTCAATTAAGGAGGTAGCATGAAAACAAGCATGTTGCCAAGCCTCCCACCACATGTGCCAAATCTCCCTAGAGAAAGGGCATAGAAAAAGAAAGTGAGAGCAGTCTTCCTCATTATGCATACAAAGATAACAGATAGATGGTCCTTGGAAGCCTCTCTTATGAAGATTCTCCCATGTGAGGCATTTCCTCTGAGTAACCGGCCATAAGAAAAAATTACATTTCGGCCAAGAGAAGCTATTCCAAACCTTCTTCCATTAGGGAACATCCATCAGGCCATGCGATTTCCTATCAAGCGAAGCATAACCTTCAACAACAGAAAACTTGCCTTTTGGGTTAGGACCCCAAGCCAAAATATCTCTCTCCTTGAGGGAACTACATAACTTACCCTCCAAGATATTAACCAACACCACACGATCTTCATCCAATCCCCCCAAGGGCCATTCAATAGGATCCTTCTAGCAAGTCACCTCAACCTATCCAATGCCCCTAACCGTTTTAAAATTCTCCACCTTAACCCATCCAACATCAGTAAAAATGTTGCAAAGAGGCTGAAGTTGTGGATAACTAGATAGAATAGGAGAGTGACGCCTTAAAAGAGCTTCAAAGGTTAAGGCATGGAGGTTTAAGAATTATGATGAGCAATAGATTTCATTCCAAAATAAAAAACTATCTCCCTATAAAATGCTTTAAAATTATGATAGGCTCTAAACATTGTGATGGGCTAAGTTTGTTGCTCCAAGTCAATTCTACATAGTGTATATTTGTCTTAATTTAAAGAAACCTAAGCTAGATAGCTTTGGAATTCTTCGTTATAATTCATGAAATTTTGTACTTTATTGACTATGAGGGATTTGTGGTATTTAAAAATACATTGGTGAAACCATTAGATCAAAGAAATCATATTTTCTTTTGTCAACCATGTTGATTAAACTGCCTATACAATCATAGTAGCAATGATTGAAGATAACACTCTTTAGTCATTGAAATGCTCTAGAATGATTTGAATAGATTGAAGTTCCTTGACTTCTCAAAAGTAAATCTTTTCTAGATGAGAATGAATGCACATTGAATGCCTTTGAATTTCATTATATAGAAATGCATCATTTGAAAGGTGTGCTAAGTCAACTCATGATCAACATGAAATTGGTAGGAATGAACATTTTTTTATTTGAATTTTTTTAATTTTACAGGTCAATTTCATAAGGAGTAAAATTGATCTTCAGTCATGGGATTAACCAACAATATGCCAATGTGAAAAATGATTGTTTAAATGTGGAAGCCTAATAAATGTTAAATGTGAGAATATATTAATAAAGATAAGATGTAATCAAATATATAAAAGCATGTTTGAATAAATAAATAACTAGAAAAGAAATTAAAATTCAATACATAATGTATCATTTGTTAATAAGTAATTATAATAAACCAATTCATTAAAATAAATCAAAAAATTAAAAAAATTAACATAAATATATAATTTTACCATTATAAAATATATGAATATGAAAATATATGAATAAAGATATAAAATTAAATATAGGAAAGCACGTGTAAATAAATGAACAAAATACTAAAAGAAACAAATTTAAGTTCACAAAAGAATATATCATTAATTAATAAATAATGATTATATTAAACCAGCTCATTAACATAAACGTTTTAAGATGCACATAAATATACAATATTAATCATTATACATTTACAACTCACTACTTTTAATAAATTAAAAGAATCTTCGCTCAAAAATTAACAAATTTCAAAATCAACCCAAACTATTAAGGAATACTACACCACTTTGGAGTGTTTTTGTTTCATTTCACGATGCTTTCCAAAGGTATAGAAATCTCTTTACGACAATTAACAGGGACCGGCAAGTTTGTTGTTTTTTATTTGTACGGAAGTTTCGAAGGTGTAGTCTGACATGTTTGGAGATCCACGCAAACAACAAAGAGATCAATATAAAAACGATAAGTACAGCCAAAATTAAACAGCATATGTAAGCTTGGTGAATTAAAAATCATTAGGCCGGTTTTAGTCTGCTTTTCCAATTATGAGTGAATGATAGACATATTGCAGCCTTATGGCAGTTGACCCGTTCTTTCCTTACTGGCATGATTTGTTTCAGAGAACTGTAGGACAACTGTATCTGAATACAGAGATATTTGTGATACATTATTCATCTTGAAGTTTCCGACAGGTCCCTTTCCATTGTCTTATTGTTAATGTCCTGGTCTTTGCGCTGGATAATAAATATACCTGGAATGCAAGAAAAACTTGGTGATTAAGTTATTTCTCTATAAACTACCTATTTAGGGCAGAAATCTGTACCAGGCACTCGTTGAAGTATTTTCTTCAGGCGGCCCCACAAACCTGTCCTTCCCATTCTCGATAAATTCCGATGAACTTCCACGCAACTACAAATTTCAATTTCTTTAAGAAATTCACAATAAAGAACAGTATATTCAAGGGAATTCAAGAATATTCATCAAATACACCAAAAAGGACTTATCAATAAGACGTTAGGACGATTGACCTCTTGCCGTGCCTATATTACATCTGGAATCTATTCCCCTGAGTGGGTAAGCACTGGGAGTTGTGAAAATTAGGGTAAAGGATGCCGCTCAGGGTGCTGTCTGCGCTGGACTCGGCGCGTACGCAGTTGTATCACTTCAGTGCGATATTTATCGCAGGCATGGGGTTTTTCACCGATGCATACGATCTCTTCTGCATCCCGCCTGTTTCAAATCTACTGGGAAGCATCTACTATGAAGATGAGATGCCCATTCGTGTGAAAGCCTCTGTCAATGGAATAGCTCTATGCGGAGCGTTTGCAGGACAACTCTTTTTCGGTTGGCTTGGAGACAGAATGGGACGAAAGAGGGCCTACGGAATCACTCTAAGTTTGATGGTCGCGAGTTCGATCGCTTCTGGCTTCTCAATCGGCAGATCAGCGGAAGGTGTAATTGGAAGTTTATGCTTCTTTAGGTTCTGGTTAGGGTTTGGTATTGGCGGGGATTATCCTTTGTCTGCAACAATCATGGCCGAATATGCAAATACCACAACCAGAGGAGCTTTCATCGCTGCTGTATTTGCGATGCAAGGTCTTGGAATTCTGGCGGGCAGTATAGTGGCTCTAATCGTGTCGGCTAGCATGAAGTCAGCAGTGGGCGATATGCCGTCATTCGGGTAAAAGGACGTGGTGTGGAGAATAATCTTAATGCTAGGAGCCGTTCCCGCTGGTTTCACATATTACTGGCGGATGAAAATGCCGGAGACCGCCCGCTACACCGCTTTGGTGGCAAACGACCCAAGGCAAGCTGCGGTGGATTTGTCGACAGTTCTTAATCTCAACATTGAAGAAGATGAGTCGGACGATTCAGGCACTCAAAGTCTGCGCCCACAGTTCGGGTTGTTTTCCATGGCTTTCGTGAAGCGGCACGGGCTAGAGTTGCTAGGCACGGCAACGACTTGGTTCTTCGTGGATATTGCATCCTACAGCAGCAATCTGTTTCAGAGCGATATATATAGAAAGATCGGATGGATAAACTGTCATTATGAGAATCCATTGGAGGAAGTTATTAGTACTGCAAAGGCACAGGCATTGATTGCATTGTGTGGGACTCTGCCGGGGTACTTATTTAGCATTCTTCTGATAGATCGTCTCGGGAGGTTTAAAATTCAGCTGATTGGGTTTTTCTTTATGTCAATTTTCTTGATCGCCCTAGCCATTCCTTACAAAAATTATTGGGTTCACTGATCCGGTGGATATTTTCAGTGAAAATTGAAGTGTCTCTAAATCTCCAAATTTTTGCACCATCAGAAAGATCTCAGTGTCCTGATTCCAACGCAACTTGAACAGAGCAAAACGGAGTCCGTTTGTGCAAGTTATGGTCGGTCAAAGTTGGGTCAAACCTAGTACAAGGGGCGTCCAAAAAGCGAAAAAAATGATGTCATCAAAATTTGTCAAAATTGACATCATCGCGTAGAGCTCGTCAAGACGATTCCAACGATATGCTATTTGTCAAAAACAGAGTTCGTATGCTCGAGTTATAAGTAGTCAAAGTTTGGTTGACTCAAGAGCACAATGATGACGTCAGCATCCGTACATGATGATGTCAGCATGTTTGGTGGAAAAAGAAATATGGATTAAACCATATTGTTAAAAGAAAATACGTATGATTTAAAAATTAAAAGATTTTTGTGATTTTAAGGAGGATTTGGTGGGATTTTATCCCTTAAAATTCTCTTCCCTTGCCCATAAAACAAGGAGAGGAAAAAAACCCCGTAAACTTACATTTCAACAAAATAACCCCTTTAACCACCTTTCTCATATTTAAAGGGTCTATTTTAAAGAATATCCAAGGGGATTATTATGGTGGTTATTTGGTTAGTAACCAAATTTTTATTAACCAAACAAATTTATTTTGTTAGGAGGATTAGTTTTATTTGTAAGGCTTATAATTATAAAAGCCAAAATAGGTTATTTTGTTATTTAAAAATGGGGCTATGTAATTATTATGTTGGTTATATGGTTTTAAGCCATTTTTGGTCAAAATTATGTATAAAAGGAGGTGATTTTGTATTTGGAGGGGCAATCAAAAAGTTGGAGAATTATTGTAATTCTTGAAGGAGACTTGTAGAGAAATTGGTCTTTGTGAAGTTTTGAAAGAATAGAGAGGTCTTGTAAGGAGATTTTTGAGCCATTCTTGTACGTCGGAGTTTTGTTGCTGCCGAAGTGCTCCAAGGAATGGACTTGGTGCATTTGTAATTTGATTTTGGAGATTAATCGGATCGGTCGTACTCTATTGGGGCCGACCCGGAGACGTAGTCACGTTGTGGCAAACTCCGTAATCAAACTTTGTTTGCGCCTTCTATCTTCTCTCTCTCAATCTTGCTTATTTCACCTTAAGATTTTAAGTTTTGATGCATAATTTCATTTATGTATAAATGCATTAAGACTTCCGCTAAATTGATTTTATTTAAGCATTCCATACTGCAATTAGTCTAGATCCGTTTTCAGATCATTCACAAAGCTTGTCCAGGTGGCTTTTTGGCGATCTATTCTATGACATTTTTCTTCGCAAATTTTGGGCCCAACACGACGACTTTCATCGTGCCGACGGAGTTGTTTCCTGCTCGGTTGCGATCGACGTGTCATGGTATTTCTGCAGCCGCCGGTAAAGCAGGCGCTATAATTGGAGCATTTGGGTTCTTGTATGCCTCTCAACCTAGGCATAAGGAGGATATTGATAAGAACCCTTATGTTTGCCCTAGCTCTTATCCAAAGGGCATAGGTATGAAGAACGCCTTGATTATTCTAGCAGTAGCAAGTTGCTTGGGCTTCTTTTGCACATTTCTGATACCGGAAACAAAGGGAAGATCATTGGAAGATAATGAGGTGGAGTTGGAAGATAATGAGGTGGAACTTAGTGAAGTTCAGGCCTAATCTAGAGACCATAGTGAGAAGGGGAACATGTGGCAATTGTTTTTTCGTTTTGTTTTCTAGCTAATGTTCGAAGAAAGGAAACTACCTCGGCTGAATTAAGTTTGACTTACGTTATTTCATTTGTACTCCACGTGAATGTCATATAAAATAATAACAATAATAGTTATAATCTTTCTTGAGGAACACTCTTTTGACCCGTTCAACTCGCATAAGATTCCGTTTGAGTGGTTTATGTCCAAGTGTAGGTCACAGCTCTTTCGTTAAGTAATATATCATTTTTTTTTTCCCTCCCGGGCATATTGTTTAACGCTAACATCACAGTAGTCGCTCGCTTACGATTCAACTTTCGCTACTCGATGATTGCTAGCCATTTAATGATATGCAAGAAAATGTCACCGTTTAAACAAAATTTCACTCTCAATAACTTGGTAACTTAACATGCTATTTCAAAACCAAATTAATGTTTATTTAAAAAATTTAGAGAGTATCGTAGCTGAGATAGAGATAGAAGGATAAGTGGGAGCAACCGAAAAAGGCATTTTATGAGGGTTTGGCGCCAGGTTCGTTTCAAATTGTCAATATTGGTGGGAGTTTATAAAATGAAGACCATCTACAAATGAGCGTTCTGTTTTCTTTTATTTTGCGATTGATTTAATTTTCCTATCCATTCTAATGAAACAAGTTGGTTCATAAATTGTATTATGTAATTAAAGAGAATTTTTTTTAATATAGAATAAAATTATTAATTTATATATCTTTTAATTTATCAAATTGTAAGAATATATATATCTATTATGATAGTTTATTAAGATTTAACTATACAATTTTTGAACTCAAAATCTTTAATCCATATTTTATAAGTAGTGATTAACATGAACCCATCTCTTTTGAGCATGAATGCTCAACTAGTCAACTTAGTATTTATTACAACTAGGTGATGCTCATAGGGGCAAAGCTTCAAGTGTTGAAATGTGGCAACTGATCAACAAAGTACTGTACACTCAGCATGTATCCTTGCTGGGGCTTGGGGGCGGCAGCCCCCAAAGCGGGCGAAGCCCGCTACGGGGGTTCGGGGGCAGTAGCCCCCGAGAAATTTTTTTTTGCCGTTCTTTGTTGATGAAAACCGACATTGTAATAAAACCCTAAAAAGGCCGACTTTGTTTTATTGCCCTAAAAATGCATGTTATAAGCGGCTGGGATGCTTAAGGCATTGTAATGTTGATGTACTATTTTTGCTGGATAATAAGAAAGATTGGACGGCTGTGTATGGTGGACGTAACCCATTCTGGGTGAACCACGTTAAATCTCTGTGTTATCTGTGTCCTATTTTATTCCTTTATCTTTTGTATTTAAATCTTCATATAATTGTTAGTTCATATTTGCTTCGGATCTGCTTGAAACCCTAACATCAAGGCTTTCTAGAAGTTCACCTATCTTAGTACTAAGTTTTTTTTAGTGTGCTTAATCATAAAATATTCCTAAAGATGATGTCCTCTAAGCCTACAGCCAAATTTAAAAAATCTTCAACAACTATTGTGCCTTGAGAACCATTCATTATATAACTCCTCTATCTTATCTATTGACAAGTATGAAGTATTCTTGTAAGAATGTCAAATTATAATGGTTTATCGAGATTCAAGTACATAGTTTTGAGTCAAACTCATTGATATGTTAAATTTCATGAGAAGTGATTGACATGAGCTCGTCACCCATGAGAATGAATAGTTCGCCTAGTACTCATTGCATCTAGATAATGCTCATAGGGGGAGGCATCAATAATTTATGGGATGTTACCCATCCCAATACTACTCCAACTCAAATTAAATTAAACTTGGAATTTCTTCACTGATCAAGCTCAATTAGTATACTGTAGTGTCATAAATTGTATACCTTAACAATTTCACACTCTATTTGGAACCTACTTTAATGTGATTTCCCCTAGATTATTTTAACCCTATTTGTGCTCTATGCTACCTTGAATCTTCATCATTTATCTCATGACATAATTACCATCAAATGCCAAAATTAGGATCAGATCTAAAATATTGCAAGCCTCAACAATTTCATTCTCCCTTTCAAAGAGAAAATTTTGGGAGGATTGGAGTGCCCCACTCCTTAGTACCAACAAATTATCTCAAAATTGTGGCCACTTCAAGTATTGCCTTTATATTTTAAAATCTAGTCTTAATTTTTGCATTTGATTGTTTTATGTTGGCCACTTCTACGAATTTCAATTTCTTTAAGAAATTCACAATAAAGAACAGTATATTCAAGGGAATTCAAGAATATTCATCAAATACACGAAAAAGGACTTATCAATAAGACGTTAGGCACTCAAAGTCTGCGCGCCGAGTTCGGGTTGTTTTCCATGGCTTTCGTGAAGCGGCACGGGCTAGAGCTGCTAGGCACGGCATCCACTTGGTTCTTCGTGGATATTGCATTTTATAGCGGCAATCTGTTTCAGAGCGATATATATCATAATATCAAATGGTTGAAGTGTTATTATAAGAATCCATTAGATGATGTTTATTGGTCTGCAATGGCACAGGCATTGATTGCATTGTGTGGGACTCTGCCGGGGTACATATTTACCATTCTTCTGATAGATCGTCTTGGGAGGTTTAAAATTCAGCTGGTTGGGTTTTTCTTTAAGTCAGTTTTCTTGTTCGCCGTCGCCATTCCTTACGAAAGTTACTGGGCTCACAAAGCTCATAGACATGGATTTCTGGCGATCTATTCCATGACATTTTTCTTCGCAAATTTTGGGCCCAACACGACCACTTTCATCGTGTCGGCGGAGTTGTTTCCTGCACGGTTGCGGTCGACGTGCCATGGTATTTCTGCAGCCGCTGGTAAAGCAGGCGCTATCATTGGAGCATTTGGGTTCTTGTATGCCTCTCAACCCAGGCATAAGAAGAATCCTAAGCTTATTGATCAGGACCCTTATGTTTGCCAAAGCTCTTATCCAACGGGCATTGGTATGAATAACGCCTTGATTATTCTAGCAGTAGCAAGTTGCTTGGGCTTCTTTTGCACATTTCTGATACCGGAAACAAAGGGAAGATCATTGGAAGAAAATGAGGTAGAACTTACTCAAGTTCAAGCCTAATCATTAGAAGTGGAATACTGAGGCAATTTTATTTTATTTTGTTTTGTAGCTAATGTTCCAAGAAAGGAAACTACCTCGACGGAAATAGGTGACTTTGTTGGAAATTATGTTATTTCATTTGTACTCCACGTGAATGTCATATAAAATAATAATAATAATAGTTATAATCTTTCTTGAGGAACACTCTTTGGACTCGTTTAAACCGCACAAGATTCCCTTTGAGTGGTTTATGCGCAAGTGTAGGTCACAAACTCTTTTGTTAATTAATATATCATATTTTTGTCCCTCCTGCTCAGACTGTTTAACGCTAACATCACAGTAGTCGCTCGCTTATGTTTCAACGTTCGGCACTCGATGATTGCTAACCATTTATTAATATGAGAATATGCAAACAAACTCTCACCGTTGAAAGAAGCTTCACTCTAAATAACTCGGTAAACATGCGAGCGACCGAAAAAGCATTTACCAGGTTCGTTTCAATTTGTCAATATTGGTGGGAGTTTATAAAGTGAAGACCATCTACACATGCACGATCTATTTTCTTCTATTTTGCAATTGTTTTAATTCTCCTATCCATTCTCGTTAAACAAGTTGATTCATAAATTGTAGTATCTAATTAAATAGATAATTTTTTTATATAGAATTAAATTATTGATTTAGATTACTTTCAACTTATCAAAGTGTAAGAACATATATATCTATTATGTTGGTTTATTAGGATTTAATTATACAATCTTTGAACTCAAAATCTTTGACTCATATTTTACAAGTAGTGATTAACATGAATCCATCTCTCTTGAGCATGGATGTTCAACTACTCAACTTAGTATTTATTACAGCTAGGTAATGCTCATAGGGACAAAGCATCAAGGCTTCCTATAGCTTCACCTATCTTAGTACTACATTTATTTCAATGTGCTTAATCATAAAAATTTCTTGAAGATCATGCCCACTTAACCTACTACCCAATTTACAAATTCTTCAACAACTGTTGTGTCTTAAGAATCATTCATCATATAGCCTGTTTATCCTATCTATTGACAAGTATGCAACATTCTTGTTAGCATGCCAAATTATGATGGTTTTGTTGAATGGTTGAATAGACAAGAATACTGAGAGGAGGGGTGAATTAGTATTCCGACAATTCAAAAACTTTTGTAGATATATTAACCTTAGCAATTAATTTCAAAGACATGAATCAACAAATGCATAATAAGAAAACAACATAACCACAAACAGAATACCAAATTTTATACATAGAAAACACAAATGGGAAAAACCATCGAGATGGTTAACTCTCAAGATAATATAACTAGTTATATGGTGTTTACAAAATGGGTGGCTCACTATCAGATGACTCATTGCCAGAATACAAAGAAACTCACTGTCATAATTCTCATTGCAATAGATATAAATGAACTAAGTAAAGTTGGAAATCCAAATGCATGAAGTCAGATCCAAGATAAGCTTAGATATCAACTCACATAAAATTACACCTGATCTGGTAAGGAGTCTCCCCAAACTATCCACAACTACCTATAGCGGATCTGGTAAAGGATTACTGCAACACTGTGACTCTACTCCACTAAACCAACTGCTTGTAGTAGATCTGGTAAAGGATTACTGCAACACTATCTGCACTCCTTCACTCATATATCACATTCCACTGCCCTCAAACTGTAACTACTCTAATGTCTATAACTATGTTATTCACACACTTCATACTCTATTATACATACTACTCTCATCATTCCACACACTCTTGCACATCACTGTTAGACAGTTCAAATAATTGGAAGACAACTGAGAGCGGGCGGTGAATCAATTTTCATAGATTACCGAAACCTTAAGCAATTCAAACTTTAATATTGAAATGCAAAACATTAATACCAGAATGCTTAAATCAAATATCGAAATAGCATTTAAACCAATCAAGCATAAGCAATAATCACAGAATAAATACCATCCACATGACACCAAGATTTATACGTGGAAAACTCAGTAAAGGAAAAGACGACAGTGGGAATCTTACCCACAATTAGATAATACTTCTGCAGTAAGTATGTGAATTACAATTGAGGGCCGTGCACTTGTAGGAAGACCAACAACCTAGAGTGCACTGCTCATCACAAAAGAAGTCTCCTTGACTACATAAAAATCTAGACTACAATCTAGAGAAGTGTTGAATTGCAAAAATAGCATCTCCTATGCCTGCGTACAACTTTGGTTAAGCTCAATATCAGAGGACTAAATCCTCTTAAACATAAATCCAATTCGATCTCCAATGATCGACCAAATCCTCTACCTAAATGATATTACATTATTCACACATTACATATCCATTTGCATACAATGATGATCTACAATGAGATCTTACATCTATATATACTGTTGGATTGTTGGCATTAACAAAACCGGTCAATCCAGAGAACCGGTATATGTGCTGAGATCTGTCATTGATGTCCAACACTTACCGGTGAAGTGGTATAGGTCGAGTGGTGTTTTTTTTCAGTAAGGCAAAGTGATGACTTACAATACATGGAAACAACTTTGGTATTGAATGATCAAAGGTTCAATCAGCTAAAGGAAAGATAGACTAAGCCACCTGGTCTATCATTCAGGAAGATTGATCACTTTGATGATGATGATCGATCACTTTGATGATGGTGAAGTCACAAAAGGAGACTCAGGCAAGAAAACCTATATGTTTATACAAACTGATAACTCACTGCTAAACAAGGGAAGAGACTTTGTGCTAGCACAACAAACCGACAATAAAAAGATGTATCGATAATATAGAAGTGCAGTGGCATATCAGTACAACAATATGACAGAAGGAAGATAGGTGTGTTACAAGTGTGGTTGCCGTTGCACCAAAAGATCGGCCTATCAATGCCCGATACAACCACTAGACTTATAGAATCCACAGGAGGCTATTAAACCATGTCGTGAATTCCTATGAGGGACACTGGCCCACTCCCAACATTACTTTTTGTGGCCTACGTGATTCGAACCTATGACCAAGCTTTGATATCACTTGTTACAAGTGTGGTTGTCGTTGCACCAAAAGATCAACCTCTCAATTCCCGATACAACCACTAGACTTATAGAATCCACAAGAGGCTGTTAAACCATGTCACGAATCCCCATGAGGGACACTGGCCCACTGCCAACAAGGTGATCACCATAAATCTGAGACAGTGATCGGTTATTTAGTTGCAGTGGCAAAGGATGATTTGGTGAGCTTATGTCTAGGCCAAATCATATGTTGGTTACGTCAATTTTTAGTTATCATGTAGTCAAGCATGACTACATGTGGATTTTCTGGTTCACACTTATTTGGCTGAACATGACTCAAAATTTTCTATCCTTGGGAGATGCGGTGGCATAATTTGTTAAATAGTTGGCAAAATTGTTGTAAGGCACACAGAGAAAGAGTGGGATATTTTGAATTTGAAATCTTCCAAAATCCATGATCGGTTTGATTAAGGGAATGCTTGAAGGTGTCCGCAGAAAATGTATAAAGTGTTCTTGAAGTTCATTCAGAAAGTTTTGATTGTGAAATTTGTAACAAGGAGATTTTGTTGAAGGTGATCCAAAGTGAAGAGTAGAGAGAGAGGAAGTGTTAAAAGGTGTTAGCATAATAGAGTATGTTTGAGGTAGATCGACTAAGTGTAGAGTCGAGAGATAGTGAACCGATAGAGTGCAGAGTTGAAGATCAGAGGACTGGCAGAGTGCAGAGCATAAGGTTAGGGGACTGATAGAGTGCAAAGTTGAAGGTCTAAGGATCGGTAGAGTATAGTGCTAAGGGATAGGTGACCGACTGAGTGAAGAGCGGAAGGTGTAAGAAGGAAACCGATGTTGTGCAAAGAAGACACAAATAGTGCATATTGAGTGTGATGCATATTGAGATCTGATCAACCTATCAGTAGCTAATTCAGTAGATCATCCATCTATTGCTTTCTAACAACTACAACATAAATCCCTTAATCAGGTGGACTTTAATAGGTCCCTATTATAAAATCCCTTAATTGGGTGACATCTTAACTGATGTTCTAAGTCCTCTAACTAGGATACCTTTAATAGGGTAAAGTCGCTAACCTACCTTGATCAAAATCCGTTAACCGGGTGACACCAAATAGTGTCTTTGTAATGTCCTAATAGGGTGGCTCCTCACAGGGCGTACTTCAGAAGAGTACAGATTTTTTGAGTTCCAAACAAGAGAGACTTCAGTTTAAGGGTCTTCACTGATTTAGATTGGGCTGGAAACATTAATGATAGGAAGAACACCAGTGGAGGTGCATTATTTCTCATAGATAGGATTGCATCTTGGACAAGTAAGAAACAAAACTGCATTTCTCAATCCATAGCTGAAGCTGAGTATGTACCTGCTGCAATCAACTACAGACAAATAGTTTGGATCAAGCACCTGCTTGAAGGAATACAAGAAAAAGTGGTTGGACTAGAAGTGATTCATTATGATAACACCAGTGCCATTGACATATCCAAGAACCTGGTGATGCACTCCAAAACGAAGCATATAGCCATCAAATATCACTATGTAAGGGAACAAGTTCAAGAAAAGGAAGTGATGTTGGAGTACATACCAACAAAAGAGAAGGTGCTGATATCTTCACCAAGCCACTATAGAAGGACACCTTTGACTATCTCAAAGGTAAGTTGGGGGTTATGCCCCTCCATTCAGTAAAGTAAGCAAACACGGTTCTACATCAATCTGGTATGATTTCAAGTTTTTTAAAACAACTAGATTGATGAGTGTGGACTACTCCGGTTAGGGGGAGCAGTCTTGTAAGTGTTCAGAAAGGACTCTTTGGCATTTCTATCAAAGAGAGAGATATGATTATAGTGCTTGAGCATTGGCAAGAAGTGATTGAGCTAAAGTTACTATATTAGAGTATGATCAACGACAGGGGGAGATATTCATTACTTAGGACAAAAGTAATGACTGAATTGGTAAAGAGATGAAGGAACATGCAACTAACTAGCCAGATTTTCAAGTATTTTCCATCAATGCCAAAGGGGGAGATTGTTGGATTGTTGGCATCGACAAAACTGGTCAATCCAGAGAATCGATATATGTGCTAATATTTGTCATTGGTGTCCAACACTTACTGGTGAAGACGCTAACTGGTAAAGTGGTATAGGTCGAGTGGTGTTGTTTTTCAGTAAGAAATAGTGATGACTTACAATACATGGAAACAACTTTGGTATTGAATGATTAAAGGTTCAATCAGCTAAAGGAAAGATAGACTAAGTCAACTGGTCTATCATTCAGGAAGATTGGTCACTTTGATGATGGTGAAGTCACAAAAGGTGACTCGGGCAAGAAAACCTGTTTGTTTATACAAACTAGTAACTCATTGGTAAATAGGAGAAGAGACTTTGTCCTAGCACAAGAAGTCGGCAATTAAAGGACAAACTAGTAATATAGAAGTGCAGTGGCATACCAATACACTGGTATGAGAGAAGGAAAATAGGTGGTCACCATAAATCTCAGAGCGGTGATCAGTTATCTAGTTGCAGTGGCAAAGGATGAGTTGGTGAGCTTGTGTCAATGCAAAATCATATGTTGGTGTGCATGTTTTTGGATGAACACGACTCAGAAGTTTCTATCTTTGGAAGATATGATGACAAAATTAGTTAAACACTTGGCAAAACTATTGTAAGGCGTGCAAAGAAAGAGAGAGATTTTGAATTTAAAATCTTTTGAAATCCATGATCAGTTTGATTGAGGGAATGCCTAAAGGTGCCGACAGAAAATGTATAAAGTATTCTTAAAGTTCATTCAAAAAGTTTTGATAGTGAAATTTGCAACAAGGAGATTTTGTTTAAGGCTATCCAAAATGAATAGCAGAGAGAGAGGAAGTGCTAAAAGGTGTTAGCACAATAGAGTGTGTTTGAGGTAGATCGACTAAGTGTAGAGTCGAGAGATAGTGAACAGACAAAGTGCAAAGAGGAAGATCAAAGGATTGGTAGAGTGCAAAGCCTAGGGTTAGGGGACCGACAAAGTGCAGAACCGAAGGTTTCAAGATCAGTAGAGTGTAGTGTCGAGGGATAGGTGATCGACTAAGTGAAGAGCAGAAGGTGTAAGAAGGAAACCGGTGCTGTATAAAGAAGACACAACCGGTGTGTATTGAGTGTGATGCATATTGAGATTTGATCAAGCTATCAGTAGCTAATTCAGCAGATCATCCATATGTTGCTTTCTAACAATTGCAACATAAATCTCTTAACCTAGTGGACTTTAACAGGTCCCTATTGTAAAATCCCTTAATCGGGTGACATCTTAACGGATGTTCTAAGTCCTCTAACCAGGCTACCTTTAATAGGGTAAAGACACTAACCGACCTTGATCAAAATCCCTTAATCGGGTGGTACCTAAAAGTGTCTTTATAATCTCGTAACAGGGATGGCTCCTCACATGGCATACTTCAGAAGATTACAAATTTTGTGAGTTCCTACTCACACCATGGTTTTCTTCCTTTTGGGTTTCGACGAGATAACTTCTTGGTGTCATAGTCAACTTTTTATGCTTCCTTATTTTACTTTAGTGATTAATTATATTGTTGTATTTTAGATCAATGCATATTTAAGTTAAAAGTTAAATTGTGAAAATTTGATAAAGTGTTGATTCACACCTCCCTTCTTAGCACCGGTTGGGACTAACATATACAAACCCTCGACCATAAATAATCAGGTCAACCACCAAACAATAAACCTATTACATAATTATAAAAGATGTTGGCCTTATACCAAAAAAATAATATCCAACACATAAGATATCCCAGAAACACATCGAGAGGTCCAATCCACACGTTACATTAAGTCGGTCTATAACCCAGATTAACCAGGACCCAGTATAGGTCCACACGCTAAAGCAATGATGTCCATCTACCAAGTCTCAAACATGGTCATGAACAACATCCTAAAACTCCACCAGAAATTGTACCAACACCACTTATGCAATTCATTAAAGATCTTTATCAAAAGCTCTACCGGTGAAACCCTAGCCGGAACCACAAGCCAATCTTCTAAGCAAACAAGATAGCATCCGATCACCAGACCAAACTGAATATGAACATGAGTATCATGAATAAGGCAATTCCATAACCAAATCATACAAGATCCTATTGGATAATGCCAGATCCAAACCAACCAAAAACTACTCAGCCTACCAGGACCAGAAGGGTATCAGTAAAGCATCCAAACAACTAGTGTTGATATCAATGACAAAACATCAATGCAACACATAATCAATTCCACCAAATTTCCAACAATCTCCTCCTTTGGCATTAATGGCAACACTAGATGTGAAAAACATCTAAGTACCAAGAAATTTCAAACAAGTCTCCCCCAATGGAAGACAACCAACAATCTCCTGCTCAAAGATATAGCAATGAAGTTTTGAAAAAAGACTAAACTCCCCCTATGAATAATATCTCTGTAAAGAACAAAATTATAGATATATCTCTCCCCCTGATGTATATGCCTCCTTAAGTTTTTCTTTTTCACATCAATATCTCTTTCGCTTTGACATCAATGCCAGAAATTTGACAAAAATATCAAAGAAAAAACATAAACCACTGAATCACAAAGCTTTCTACTCCCCCTAAGTAGTAGCATCCCCACATCAGTGCTGAAATGAATAGTATCTCTGATAATGCATATCAGATTGATGTCAAACCGCATCAATCAAGTCTCTACTAGAGGGGCATAAAATTTCAATCTATCTCTAAAATATTCAAATGATTCTTTAGGCAAAGGTTTAGTGAAGATATTTGTAATCTTCTCTTTAGTGTTCACATAAACCAATCTAACTTCATTTGATTCCATCTTTTCCTTCAAAAATTTGTACTTGATAGATATGTGCTTTGTCTTAGAATGAAATACCAGATTCTTTGATATATCAATAGCAGTAGAGTTATCATAGTGAATAACTATCGGTCCATTACAGTCCACCTTTATATCCTTCAACATTTGCTTCATCCATAAAACCTATGTACAGTTAGTAGCAGCAGCAACATAGTCAGCTTCAGTAGTAGATAAAGAAGTATATGATTGTTTCTTGTTGATCCATGAAACCAACTTCTTTCCAAGAAAGAAAGCTCCACCAGAAGTACTTTTCTAGTCATCAACGTCTCCATCCCAACCAACATATGTATATGCACATAATGTAAAGTCATCATCCTTAGGGTACCATAAACCACATTATGATGTACCTTGCAAGTATCTAAAAATCCTTTTCATCACACTTTCATGATTTTCTCTAGGATCACTCTGAAATCTTGATACAATACAAACAACATTCATAATCTCAAGCCTAGTCTGAGTCAAATAAAGTAGACCTCCAATCATAGATTTGTATCTTGTAGGATTTATCGATGCAAAAACATATTTTCTTGTCAATTTCTCACTTGTAACCATAGGAGAACTAACCGGTCCCATACCAAATTTCTTCAAAAATTCCCTAGCATACTTATTTTGATAGATGAAAATACATTTGTTAGTCTGAGTAATCCGCAAACCTAAGAAAAATTTCATCTCACCAATCATAGACACTCAAATTCTTTCTCCATATTCTTATAGAATTCCATGCATAACTTATCTTCACCTCCAAAAATAATGTCATCAATAAATACTTTAATAATCAGTATACCATCATCAATGAACTTATAATATAAATTATTGTCAGCATTACCCTTAGTAAAACCAAGCTTTAAAATATATTTATCCAACCTTGCATACCAAGCTCTACGTGCTTGCTTCAATCCATATAAAGCTTTCCTTAACCTGCAAACCATGTTTCTATTATCTGATAGTGAAAACCCATTAGGTTTCTCAATATAAACTTCCTCATCGAGATCCCCATTCAAAACTGTACACTTAACATCCATCTGATAAACTTTGTAGTTCTTATGAGCAGCATATGCAAGAAATAATCCTATAGCTTCAATCCTAGTTACAGGTGCAAAAGTCTCTCCATAATCAATTCCTTCCTTCTAAGAATATCCTTTACAAACCAATCTAGCCTTATTCCTTACAACTTGACCATCCTCATTCAATTTATTCCTAAAATCCCATTTAGTTCCAATAACATTCTTATTTTTAAGCCGGGGAACCAAAGTCTATGTTTTATTTTTTTCAATCTGATCTAATTCTTCTTCCATAGCTTTCAACCAATATTTATCTTTACATGCCTCAATTACTGATATCATTTCAACTTGTGAAATTAAACATACCTCATTAGTTGCCAATCTTCTTCTTGTCATTACTCCATTGCTCTTATCCCTAATGATCTGATCTTTTGAATGATTCAATCTCACATACCTAGGAGTCCTTTGACTCTCTGTTCCTCTTCTTGGTTATTCAGTTACTATAGAATTTTTTGATACTGCTAGAGTAACTGGTTCAATACTCTGTTCAAGTAAAGGTGCTACCAGTTTAGATATAGTCATTTCCACTACCGGTTACTTCTCATAAACTCTAATTTGACCTCTATTCAGCTCATCCACTTTGACATTAATTGTCTCCACAATTCTTTGCAATATCTTGTTATAACATCTATATACCTTGATTTCATTAGAATAACCAAGAAATATGTCTTCATCACATCTAGGATCAAATTTGTCAATGATATCATCTCTCCTAATATAACATTTACTACCAAAGATTCTAAAATACTTAACTATAGGTGTATTGCCAAACAATAATTTATTACGTGTCTTACCGGTTACTCCTTTGATATGCACTCTATTGAATGTATAAAATGTTTTGCTCACCGCTTCTCTCCAACAGATATGAGGTAGAATATCTTCCATCATCATTTATCTAGCAGCATCCAAGATAGTTATGTTCTTTCTTTCCACAACCCCATTTTGTTGAGGTGTTCGTGGAGTAGAAAATTGTCTTCTTACACCATGCTTCTCACAAAAGTTATTAAACTCTCTGAATGTGAATTCTCCACCATGATCCAACCTCAAACATTTAATCTTCAATCTTGTTTGGCTTTCCACTTTAGTCTTAAATATTTTAAACTTTTCAAATGCTTCAGATTTTTCCTTTAGAAAAGTAACCCAGATCATTCTAGAATAATCATCAATGATTAGCATGAAATATCTATCACCTTGAAAACTTTTAATTTTAGCAGGGCCACACAAATTAGTATGAATAAGATAAAGAGCATCATTAGATTTATCTTGTATACTCCTAAAAGAGGTTGTGACATGTTTAACCATTTGACATTCTTTGCATACCGGATTATAGTGCTTCATAATCTTAGGTATATCTCTAACTGCCTTAGTTGAACTGATTTTTACAATACAATCAAAATTCACATGACATGGCCTTTTGTGCCATAGCCAACTCTCATCAATTTGTGTAATCAAACATGTCTTCTCAGTGGAGTTCAAATGAAATATATTACCTTTTGTCTATGTACTGGTTGCAATTGCCAAACATGATCTATTAATGATTATGCATTTTCCATCCTTGAACTGTAATTGAAATCCCTTATCCACCAATTGTCCTACACTCAAAATATTATGCCCTAAACCTTCAACATAATAAACATTGTTAGTATTGTTCTTAGCATCTAGTGATATAGTTCCTTTTCCTTTGATCATACATGCTTTGTCATCTCCAAATCTAACTAGACTACCATCAAATTCTTGCAAAGATAGAAACTTCTCTTTATCTCCAGTCATATGATGTGAACAACCACTGTCAATTACCCATTCATCCTTGTCTTCAATTTTAGTAGCAAGTGCCTTCTCTTCAGGCACATTCTCTTCCAGTGCCGGAACATTTTCCTTGATAGACAGGAACACCCATTCCTTCCCATTGCCAGAACCACTAGTAGAGTCTTCTGTCAATTCATCATCAGAATCAGTAAGGGCTTCCTCATTCGCTATGTAGCATGATTTGTCTCTATTTTTTCTATACTTATACTTGTTCTGATATATCTAGGGTTAGGCTTAAAAGATCTTCTAACTCTTTCTTCAAATCTTGAATTCATTTCAAGACATCTAGATGCAAAATGACCAATCTTATTACATGCAAAATATTTAAAATGTGCTTTTTCTTCATACTTACTTCCTACCAATCCTTTAGGTACTCTTCTAGCAAATAGGGCTTCAAGTTTCTCAAATTTCTCATCTTCTCTCTTCATATCTTCCAATTCCTTTACATATAAAGCTTTCCAATCTTCCTTATTGGTTGATGATGTAGATGCATGAAACTCAAGTTCAATCTTCATAGCTCTAGAAGGTCCAAGTTATTTAAGCTCAAAGGAAGATAATTTCCCAACCAAGGTATCTTTGTTGACAGATGTATTATCCATTATTCTCAACTCATTAATAGAAGTATACATCATTTTGTAAGCCGGTGGTAGGGCTCTCAAAACTTTAGAAACAATTTCATCTTCACTCAGAGTTCCACCACATCATTGAATTCTCATAACAATCTTATTTACCCTTTCCATGAATGCAATAATCCTTTCATCTTCTTTCATCTTCTGGTTTTCATATCTTACCCAGTAACCATCAAGTTTAGCAATCTTCATTGTAGGGTCACATTCATGAAGAGTCTCCAACTTATCCCATATAGCCTTTCCAGATGATTTGTCAACTAATCCCATTATTTACTAATCAAAAAATGCATACAAGAGGGCTTCTCTTGCTCTACAATCATTCTGAAGTTCCTTATCCAGGTTTGTCAAAGGAGGATTGCCAGATGTCAGATTATAAGGTGTGACACCATTCTGTGTGATCTACTAAATATCCTTGCCAAGACATCTCAGATGAGTCTCCATTCAGATCTTCCATATTGTGTAATTTGTTCCATCAAGCCTAGGAATATCTCTCCAAAAGATAACTCCAGGTGAACTGGATGAACTTGAACTCTTAGTCAGCATAGGATCTTCCTCAAGCGGTTAAGATTTTTGTAGAGAGGACCAAATCTCTAATACAAATTGTTAGATAGTTCAAATAACTAAAAGACAACTGAGAGGGTGCGAGGGGGGGGGGGGGGGGTGAATCAATTGTCATAGATTACCGAAACCTTAAGCAATTAAAAACTTAATACCGAACATTAATACCAGAATGCTTAAACCAAATACCAAAATAGAAGTTAAACCAATTAAGCATAAGCAATAGTCACAAAATAAATACCATCCACATGACACCAAGATTTATACGTGGAAATCTAGGTAAAGGGAAAAAAAATGGTGGGAATCCTACCCACAGTCAAATAATACTTCTGTAGTAAGTCTATGAATTACAATTAAGGGGCTTGCACATGCAGGAAGGCCAACAACCTAGAGCGCACTACTCATCATAAAAGGAGTCTCACTGACTACATATAAATCCAGACTACAATCCGAAGAAGTGTTGAACCTCAAAGATAGCATCTCCTATGCCTGAGTATAGTTCTAGTTAAACTAAATACCGAAGGACTAAATCCTCTTACATAAACCCAATTTGATCTCCAATGATCGACCAAATCCTCTGTGTAAATGATATTACATTGTTCACACATTACATTTCCATTTCCATACCATGATGATCTATAATGAGATCTTACATCTATTAGTACAAACCCTCAACCATAAACAATCAGGTCGACCACCAAACAATAAACCAATTACATAATTAAAAAACATGTCGGCCTTAGACCAAACAAATAATACCCAACACAAGACATCCTTGAAATACATCGAGAGGTCCAATCCACATGTTACATTAAGTTGGTCCATAACCTAGATCAACTTGGACCCAGTATAGGTCCACACATTAAAGCAATGATCTCCATCCACTAAGTCTCAAACATGATCACCAACAACATCCTAAAACTCCACCAAAAACTGTACCAACACCACTTATGCAATTCATCAAAGATCTTCATCAAAAGCTCTGCTAGTGAAACCTTCGTTGGAACCACAAGTCAAGCTTCCAAGCAAATAGGATAGCATCTGATCAGCAGACCAAAACCAACTTACTAAATATGAACATGAGTATCATGAATAAGCCAATTCCATAACCAAACTGTATCGGAGCCTACCCGATCATGCCGGATCCAAACCAACTAGAAGGGTGTCGATAAAGAATCCAAATAGGTAGTGTTGATATCAATGACAAAACATCAATGCAACATATAATCAATTCCACCAAATGTCCAACAATCTCTACTACACACATATGGGTGAGTTCATAATAATGGTTCCCACTTTCACCCACGAAGGAAAAACATGATTGTAGGAAAAAAAATTCAGAGGGGGTTCGAGCGAAGTGGGGGTGTTCGAACGAACTAGCCCCCACTTTGCTCGAACTCCCTCTATTGAGAGAACCACCTTTAACACTTGTTTATGTCAATTTTTAATTATATTGGGGGGGTTTGCACGAACCCCCCTTCATTCGAACCAAAGGGGGGCTTCACTTGAACTCCCCTTTGTTCGAGCCCCGTTTTTTACACTTCTCTGAAACTTTCTACAAATTTTTGCAGAGTTTTGGCCTTCAAACCTCTGGTTGAAGGCTCAAATGGAACAATCTTGAGAACCCAAAATGTAGTATGGTATTACTCAAAGAAAGATTTCTAATGACTATAATTTTATTACATATTGAGTTTATTATGAACTTGTTTTTTTAATTTTACCAAACATAGGTTTTTCACCGAACATGAATTTCTATGTTCAACACATTGGGAAAAATAGTAAACTAATTCAAAAAAATTATGAAAAATATCTATGCCCTAGGTATTGATGTCTACTTTCTAGCAAAAAAAATAAAATTGAATTTTGATATATATAGAACAACTTATGTGATCAAACGTACACCTATGTCTAAATTATAATGAGTCCGACTTTAAAACTTAACAAAATGAAAAATATTCAACATCTCACTATCAAACTAACTACATGCCATGGGTATTGATGTTACAAATAAAAATTAGAAAGAACTGATTCTTTTATCATTTATAGAAAAAACGTTATGCGTTTTAGGATGCACATCACTCTTAAAAAATGTTGTTTGCTGTAAAAAGCTACTTTTCAAGGGAGATGGAAAAATTAATACAATTTTCTTCAAAAAAATTTGAAACAAATATATTTAATATTTGAAAACAAGATGTTACAAATCTCTAGTTTACATCATATTCAAATTCTTAATGCTTTAAAAGTTATAGGTGTCAGAAAGTGAAGGTTTTTTTCAAAATGCTCATCTAAGTATCAAAGTTGGCTAAAAAGTGGGAACCAATATTGTGAGTTCACCCATATCTATTAGACACATATATGTTGGAATTATAGATGAATTGATTATGTGTTGCATTGATGTTTTGTCATTGATGTCAACACTAGTTGTTATGGTTGGTTACCGACAGATAGGTTTTAGTTACCGATAGAAGATCTAGTGTTACTGGCAGAAGAGACTATCTGTTGGACACTTCTAGCATGTTTGGATTAGTGAAGTATGTTTGATTTCATGTGTTACATGTTCCTTGTGTATTTTTTGGTCAGATGGTATTGACTTGGTAATCAAATGCTATCATACACTCTTACCGACATTGGTTTAAGGTTTAACTGACAGAGTTTTTACTGAGGAATCTTGACATGATGCATTAGTGGTGCTGGTGCAGCTTCTAGATGGATTTTGGGATGTTGAAGATGTTCTTTGATCATGCTTCAATTGCTTGAAGACATTGCTTTGGCGTGGTGGACCCAGAATAGGTCTAGTATCTATCTAGGTTATGGACCGGTATCATGTTAACGTGTACTCTACACATTATCAAAATGTTTCAAGATGTTCTATGGATTGGTTATTATTGTTTCGGTCTTAAGCCAACATGTCATATCATTGTAATATGGATTTATGTAATGATCTTATTGTAATATCTTTGAGGTGGCCAACCTATTTGGCTTAGGCCTTAGGGTTGGTATAAAATGATGTAAGATCTCATTGTAATAGTTGTGTCGTGGTCTTGGAATGTAAAATGATATGTGAATGAAATTTGGTCGATCATAGGTGATCAAATTGGGATTAAGGAAGAGGTCAAAGGCCTCCGGTATTGAGCTTAACCGGGACTGTAATTAGGCATGGTAGATGCTATCTCTAGTAGTTCATTATTTTGGATTGTTGTCCATATATCTTGAGGTGGTTTTAACCTCTGTAGTCAGTGAGACTATTTTGTAATGAGCAGTATGCTCTAGGCAATGTGCCTTCCTGCATGTGCAGGCCCCTCATTGTAACACATACTTTCTGCAGAAGTATCATCTGACTGTGGGTAGGCTTCCCACCATGGTTTTTCCCTTTTCGGGTTTTCTACATACAAATCATGGTGTTATGTGGTATGGTTTCTTTGCATTGATTATCTATTTAATTGCTAAGTTGCATTGTTTACTAGTATCTCTTTTTGCTTTACCGGTACTTAATCTGGTTAAAGGTTATCAAGTGGATTAAATGTTATAATCTGTTAACAACTAATTCACCCCCCCCTCTTAGTTGTTCACCGATTATCCTAACAATATATACCAGTAAGAAAATACACCGAGATAATATGTTAGCCAAGATAATATGTCAGCCAAACACAAATGATTTACACAATAATGCATTACTTGGATGAACATGTTATCAAAAACATGCTTTGACCAAAAATAGGATAATCAAGTCAGTCTCCACTGATCTTCTACATGCTTCCTTCACATACTTTATATACAAAAACACATGCTTCAAATATCATAATAGAATAAGGTTTTGTCAAACCCATAGACTCAGACACATAAGTATAAATTCCAAGCACAACAACTCCCAAACTTCAAGATAAATATGCCAC
Source organism: Cryptomeria japonica (assembly GCF_030272615.1). Classification (NCBI taxonomy): domain Eukaryota; kingdom Viridiplantae; phylum Streptophyta; class Pinopsida; order Cupressales; family Cupressaceae; genus Cryptomeria; species Cryptomeria japonica. The sequence continues at coordinate 631,271,460 of NC_081408.1, read as the reverse complement.
AGATGGTAGAACAAAGAACCACGCAATATAATCATCAAGATAGCAATACAAACTGATACAACCGATATGATTGATATAATAGGTACAACTAAAACCGGATTAGGATACAAACCATGACAAGCCAAACACAAGATTCCGAAGAAGAGGATCTTCTATAAATAACTCCAGTAGATCATATATGCCTTATTGCTTCATATCACATACATACCTATCTTCAACTATTGCTCAACATCACATACATACATATCTTCCACTATTACTCAATATACCATATTTGGTCCTAATCAGATTATTTGCTTTGAAATTGATGACAACATTCACACAAATCTAATAATCTCCTCCTTTGTCTTTGATGGCAAAACATCTCTGAAAGAATAATGTCAAAATTTTTTTTGCATATAACTCCCCCTTTCTCATATATCTCCATTACTCTACCTTTCTCCTTATTTCTCTATTTACCTTTATTCATTTACCTTTCTCCCCCTTTTATGTGAAAGACAAGGGTTCCTTTGATGAAAAAGAAAGAAAGAAAAATAAATACATTCAATAACAAAAATAATGTCAAAATTTACTTCAATCAAAAAATTATTAACTTTTTTTCTTCCCAAGTATCTACTTGCATTTCTCCTTAAGCTCTGGAAGGAGAACCTTTCAATAATCAACACATAATATAATGCTAAGAGGTAAACTTGTACACTCCACCAACACATCAATAGATTGAGAAAAAATATTTGCAATAGATGGTTTCTTCTCATATTCAATTGCATCACCAAGCAATACTAAAAAATGTTCTAGTTTAGGCTCAACAATTTTCTTAACTTTCTAGAAAACATTCACATAATCTTCCTTCTACCTCTACATAGATAATAGTTCACACTATAGCAAATTTACATTTTTCTTTTTCTCACCATCTCTGTCAATCAGAAAGTCAAATGTCTTACCCAAAGAATTTAGTTCTTATTCAATAGATTCTACTTTTTCTTTATGATTTGCCATAGCAGCTTCCCATTGAAGACAATATAGGTAAACTCTACTAGCACTATTGATACAATCTCTCCTCTCTTTTTACGCATGATGATAAAGTCATTTTAGCATCATCATATTTTTTCAACATATCATGCATGTTATCTACTTCATCGTCTTTTTCCTATTCTACAACTTCCAATTTTCCCTTAACCAGAAGGGATTCTAGATCATCCAACTCAATTACTTCTTCTTGTTTTTTCTCTTTCTTCTTATTCTCAAATTCTAGAGAACCAAAGGACACAATCTCCTTTTTCTTCATCTTTCCAAAGGCCAAATCCTCCTTAGTCAAACCAGTAGCAAGGGATACAAGATCGATACTCCCCATCACCTTATATGATTTAAAGTAGGCATCAACAACTTCTTCTCTCTTTTCCAATCTATTAAGATATCAAAAAATCTACATAGCAACTAGGACTTTAGATTCCCATATCACATTGTCCTTTAATGATGAAGATCCCTAACAATACATAGCCAAACATACAAGCAATGATCCAAACTAGAAGGGGTAACCTTGATCTTTTCTCATTTTGACATTCTATAAAAAATATTGTTTATCAATTCAAACAAATTGAACACATCTTCCATAGAGATTGTGTGGGAAACATATACTACAATAGCTGAATTGGAACTTTCCCTATTTCTTAAATGAATCCTATAAGATATACCACATCCAAATACCTCACAATGGGATTAATGATTTTGTCGATCAACAATGTTGTTTGATCTCTCATCACATTATTTAGGGTTTAAGCTCCTTGTTCTTTACAATCCTCTTAACTGATACACTCCCTTTATCGCACAGACCAGTACTAGTTGAAATAATATCCTTCATGATAGGATAGGGTTTTTCCAACATGATATAGTCATTTTTCACTTGACAAGTAGGATTAATCTAGTCATATCCTCATTGTCAAACCATTAAAATTTGATCCACAAATCTATTCCTTTATGACCTAATTCTTTAACATTCTACAAATCTACTTCCTCTAAACTACTTTCCATCTTTCTAATAATTTTTGTGTGAGAATCATCTATCCATACCTTTTCGAAAGTCTAAAAAACTTTTTTTGCTTAATTCTCCAATAATTATTGTGGATTCCATGATAAATTTCTCTACTCACTTCTCTTCACTCTTTAACTACTTCTCCACTCATTAAATTATTTTGTTTACACAATGATGAAAAATGATCTCAAATTCCCCAGTTTATCTTGCTAATTCCTTTCAAGGTTTTGACACCAAAAAGTGCCTTATTGATGCCATCAACACAAACATTGAATTATGGATTACATCTCAAACACAGTCATGTTGGACCAATAGTATGAACTACTTTGGAGACAGGGGGTCTGAATGATTTTCCTTAGAAAATTCCCCTTGATCCAAATCAATAAGTTCAGTTACTAGAGGAAGAGGCATGTGCATTGGATTTCGGTACACTAGGTTTGCTCTCATTATTCACATTATTTTTTCTCCATACCATGACTTCCTTTCGCTTTGATTCACTAGCCTTTATCACATTTTTCTTCATAGGTTTATCCATACCAACTTTTTTTCTACAGTCATTAGCATAACATCTGGATTGCTTGCACTTATAACAATTGATGTGCCTTTGCATTGAATTTTTTGAATGTGTTATGGGTTTGCACTAATTAGCTTTGTGACCATAACCATTGCATAGATGACAATATCCATGAAATTTACCATTCATCTTATTCATTCCCACTAGATAATGATTCTGACTCATAACATGATTTCTATAGTAATTTTATTTATGTCTAGACTTCTTGCAATTGTAACATTGAATACTCATACAATCTATCGCCTTATGACAAAATTTATTACATTGAAAATAATAACCATTAATTGATGGGTACCTTTGTGCATTTGGTGACAAACTAATAGTCTCCTTGCATGAGGTCTTTGATACCGAGTTTTACTTGCATCTTCAAGTTTCTACTCTACTTAAGTCTTAACTTCCTTTTCTTTGTCTTTATTATCTTGATTTGGGAATTCATGAGATTGAAATCCTAATCCAATCTTGTCTAAATGAGCTTTCTGCTTGTTAATCAGATTTTGCAATAGTTTCCTAATTTGAAGAGCTTTACCTTTTGACTTCAACTTTTTAAATTTTTGTTCTAGCTTCTCACATTCTTTAGTCTTCATCTTGATTGATTCTTTTAGGGTTTCTTCTATCTTGTTCTTCTTCTCAATTTTTAGCATCAGATTCTTCAACGGTTTCATTTCCCTTCTTCAACTGATTGTTAACTTCCTTATGTCTTAACTTGATATTCTGGATCTATCCTCGCAATTTCACTGTAGACTTATTTGTTTGTCTAATGTTTTCTTTTTAATTCTTCATTCACATATTCCACACTTACTAGATTTTCAAGATCTATCTATAATTCTTCATCTAGATGATATTCTTTGGTCATACTCATCGGAGCTATGGTTTAGCCAACAAGTATCTCCCTCAAGCGGTTAAGATTTTAAATAAGGGACAAAGCTCTGCTACCAATTATTGAATGGTTGAATGGACCAGAATACTGAGAGGGGGGTTGAATCAATATTGTCACACTTCCAAAAACATTGTAGATATATTAACTTAAGCAATTGATCTCATAAACCTGAATCAACAAATGCATAATAACGAAACAAAATAACCATAAATAGAAAACCATATTTTATATGTGAAAAATCCAAATGGGGAAAACCACAAAAATGGTTAACTCTCAAGATCATATAAATAGTTATATGGTGTTTAAGGAAATGAAAAATGAGTTAGACCAAATAGAGAAAACGAGAATATGGGTACTTGTTCCTAGACCTAGTGACAATAATGTTATTGGAGCAATATGGTTCTTTAAGAATAAACGTGATGATAAGGAAAATTTAGTTAAAAAAAAGGCAAGACTTGTCTACAAAGGATACTCTTAGAATGAGGGTATTGATTTTGATGAAACCTTTTCTCGTGTAGCTAGACTTGAAGCTATAAGGATTTCTCTAGCCTTTTATATTTATAAAAATTTCAAAGTGTTTCAAATAGATGTTGAAACAACATTTTTAAATGGTGATCTTGAGCAAGAAGTTTATATGGAACATCCTAAAGGTTTTGAATGTGAAACTAAAGAGGATAATGTCTATAGACTGAAAAAGGCATTGTATGGCTTAAAATAAGCCCCTAGAGTGTGGTACTTTAAACTAGATAAGAATTTGCAGCATGATCAAGGATTTACAAGAGGTGTGGAAAAAAATTTGTATTAAAAAAGGAAAGGTGATAATATTATTGTAGTTGTTGTCTATGTTGACGATATTATCTTTGGAAGAAATGCTTATGACACGTGCTCATATTTTCAAATGGATGAAATAAAACTAGTTGGAACTCATATAGAAACTAGCTGTAAATTAGGTCAAGATGTTGATTTGCCTGATGTAGATCATACTATGTCCAGGCCTATGATAAAAAGTCTTTTATACTTGACTGCCACAAGGCCTGACATCAAATACAAGATGTATGCTTGGTGCCCATATTTCAATCCTCCTGTGGTGGCGAGAAAAGCGAGATCGAGTGACTAGGACCTAATCCCACATTTCCCAAAACATTGGGAATATGAAAGAGCCTAGGGATGTAGATCACTTTGGCTACTTCTTGTGAGAAAGAGAGAGCTAAAGATTACCTCTTAGGGTTTTTATTCCTCTTGTTGTAAAGGATGAGAAAAAATAGGGTTTGAATGATCAACTAGACTAGGAGATGAAGAATAAAGCGTAAATGAACTCAAAATTGAAAAAATTTGCAGATCTGAAACTAAGATACTGAAAGCATGAAAGGGGGAGGATTATAGATGTCTACCTAATGCTGCAAATTGAACAAAACTGACCAGGACTAGGGTGCCATGCCACTATCCCTAATGGACTGATAGAGTTGTAACTGAGAAGCTCCAAATTTGAGATCCTGAAGCTGCAACCTATCAAATTTCAATATAAAGTGGAGGGACTAGAGTGCCACACCCCTGTCTTGGGAAGGACTAGGGCGCCACAACCTTGTCCTTGATAATTTTCTGCACTTTTGAGACTTCTGGGTGGTGTTGATGCCTTTTATTGAGCTGAAAGTACTTTCGAGTACCTGCTTCTGCACCTACAATTGAAAAGGGAAGGTTTCAGTAGCTATATAGGGTTTTGCCTCAGTCAAACCACTATTTTGGTGATTTCCACCTCCATAAAAGCCTGATAACATACTGAAAATGTGTGTCCTAGAACCTTATGTGTATGCAATATCCTAAAATGAAAGAAACTAGAGCTACCCTATGCATGAGAGTAAACCCTAGATGTAAATGCAAATGTAAATAACAATATTTCAAACCAAATATGCTAAATGATCTAAATAATGAATGTAAATATGCAAATTGATGTATAGAAACTTGTACAAAGACATGAAAATAACATGAAATCATACCAATCCCCAACGGAGAGATATTGCCACTAGATCTCCTATTATTTTTCAATGTCTTCAAGGCTCTTAATTGATGATGAATGCTTGAAAAATGTTTGATGAATGTTGTTGAATGTTGTTGAAGACTCCACATAGGCTTCTCTTTCACTACATAGAAGGCTCCTTGTGCTCCAAAAACCTACTCTTAGATTCTTAGGAAGATAGATAGATAGTTCTTAGTCCCCTTCAAATGAAGAAAGAGAGCTCTTATCTATGAAACCCTAGATCTTAATTTTGACTTAATTCCATGTTTAGGCCAACCTAGGAATTGAATAGCCTACCAATCTTTTGAGGTTAAGCATTATAATATCATAGAATTGAGAAAAAAGTCGAGGACCATGTGCACTCCCACTACGGTCTGACCAAATTTTCACCAAATTTTAAGGGTCATTAGATATGATGATATTAGACTGAATCCCAGAGTTACAGTTGATTTTGAGGTGTTTTGATATGTGAATCAGGTCGTAAAGGTCAAAATAGGACATAATTAGGGTTTATGATTAAATTATTTATTGGAGGAATAAAAAGGGGCACACTTAGAGTAAAGGGCCAAATTTTATAATGTGGGGAGTGATGAAATATGACTTTAGATTTTATTAAATTAATTAATTAATTAAATACTTAAAGGGAAATAAGAAATGCAAGATGGAATACACACTAAGGCGGGTGCTAACCTAGGTGTGAAATTGTACCACTCTATCAAGGGTGTACAATTTATGACACTACATTTAGCCCCCACTTTAGTGGTCATATGACACTATGTGCATATGCAAGCTAAAGTAAAGAAAAGTAAACATTCATTAAAAAGGTTATATCCAGAAGTTATCTGATGAATCCCCCAGTGGTATCAGCAGTACATAGTTAGGATCCGCACCCTACAAAAACACATGTTAGATAAAATCACAAAATCACCTAAATGCTCACTAAGGAAGGTGATGAAAATTTGAGGGTAGCTATATGCCCCCTCCTCTTTCAGCTTGCTAATTTTAGTGAGTCGAAATAGGGTATCATGTTTACCACGTCGAATTGTGAAAGAAGATTGATGACAAATGCTCACAAGAAGATTTGATACAATATCAAAAATTAATGAATAATCATTTGGTAAGAAAGTTAAATAAGCCTCAATTCCAACACAAGAAAGAGTGTGATGATTTGAGAGCTCTCTAACATAAGATGAAATATTTAAAAGGAAAGAAATGCAAAGAGAAGGAAGAAGAGATAGAAAGCATGAATACACACTTTGGTGATCCATGAGAAGAGAAAATGAAACATGGACATCTTGCCTCTAAAAGTAGGTGATCCATGGAGAGGACATGGAAAACTAGTCCCGAGAGTCTGTCTGGGTGATTCATGTAAGGGAGGAGAGTGAGAACACTGTTAGTTCCACTCAACCTCGTGCATGTGTGTGTAAGTATAACAAGGATACCTACCTTCAAAACTAAGAAGATATCTATCATGCAACAATGTCATAAATCCAAGCAAGTGAGGGAATACCTTTCAAGTAAGGACAAGATAATTGAAAAGAGATATCTTGCTATATAAGTATACAGGAGATCCTTGGAGGAGAATAGATCTTTGTCCAAAAGACATCTACCTTCAAGAGGAGTTGTCTTAGACAAATATAACATCTTCTAGAATGAATGAATGTAAGATTTTTTAAAAGAGTAGAGGATTAAGATGACATCAAAGAGAGATTATTTATAACAACACTCTTTTAAAAGAAGGAAAGAGATCCCCATCAGGGATATGCACATGCACAAAATAGAAGGGATTATTATAAAATATACTCCTCAATGAAATAAAGAAATTGATGAATGTTCAAAGACTTCCAACACTAAGGAGGAGGTCCCAATTAAGGATATGTACTTAAGATGAACATTAGGGATTCTTGTTCCAATATAAGAGAAGGAATTCAAATATGAATACACCTCTACAATCAATAAGAAATCCTTATAGAAGACACTACTTCGCAAAGGGGAAATTTTAATCTTAAGAATGAGAGATGTTTGAAATGACTCTTATCCCCCATATATATAGGGAGAAGAGATGAGATATAAATAGGTTATTATGTTGCTTCCAAAAGTATGATTGCATGTAAAATTGTACCATCATGAATGACAATGAGCCCCTAGTAAGTGAGCTACCAATGTCACGTAATTATGAGCAACATAATCGCCATTATTGTTTTATAAATACACGATAGATTGAATAAGGTATTTGAATATGACATGTTAAATGATCTACTATAAGTGAGATTAGAAACATGTATAAGATGATTAATGTTAAAGTCTTTAGAAAGAAAGAAGTTTATAGGAGAAGAATAGGCCACTAATTCATATTTTTCTTGCACAAAAGAGATGTTAGGAGAGGGATAAGTGTAATTCTTTAGAGCCTTATTCCTAGAAGAAGGGATTTTAGAATGAGTAGAAGATAAAGTCTCATAAGTGGGATTAGAAATCTCTTGAGGAGATTCATAAAGAGATTTGTTCATCACCAATATTTCCTTATGAGGTGGATGAGTGTTGAAAGAAATAAAATATGATTTAAAATGAATTATTTTTCCATAATCCATGATAATTTCTATTCTTGCTTCTCATTTTGATTGTGTGTAGTTGTTTGCATCAGCGTTTTGGATCACACTATGTGATCCATCATTGGGATGAAAGAATGCTCAAAACATTAGATGATTTAATTGAGGTGAGGTCATCATCACTACTAAATATAGCATGAACACATTGAGAGATGGTCTTTTAGATGCTTTGGTGGGCTTAGAGGGGTTATATCCAAGTCAAAATTAAGCTTCATGTGTATTATGTTCTAAAGGAACTTTAATTCCTTGTTCATTTGCACCACAACCATTTCCAACATAGCCACTCTTAGCTAAAATGTGAAAACCAGGACCATAAAGAGATGCCAAATTAGGCAGAGATGGTGATGCCCCATAGGTCTCAGTGCTATATAAATTAGAGGAAGGATTTGAAGAATTATTTGAATTATAAGCAGCCACAAAGTTGTTACTTAGTTTCTTGGACAAGGTGGGTTGCTCGTTAAGTTCTTCTTTAGATTTCTCCTTCTCAGTCTTAGATTTTTTCCAAGATACTCTATACTCTCCTACAAAATTAGGGTTAAAGTTCAGAGATCCCCAATCAACATCTAAGATCACTCGTTCGGGGGAAAAGATATCCTTGGGAGGAGATTCCGATTGAGTAGGAGAATCAGGAATACTAGAAGGAACAACACCATTAAAGGAAATATATGTATTTGAAGAATTAGAAGGATTGGAAGAATAATGGGAAGTAGTTGAACAAGAAGATCTAGATTTTAATGGTTCTTGAGGTTTGGCAGCAAACAAGATATATGTTGTATTGTTATCAATGAATTTGACCTGCTAATGCAAATTATAGGGGACAAATTGCATGCTATGAATCCAAGGTCTCCCTAATAGAAGGTTATATGTCAAATTACTAGGCATAACATGAATATGTGTAGGTAACACAACAAGACCTACCCTAATAGGAAAGGTTATGACACCTAGACATTTTTTAGCCACATTATCAAAACCTCGAATAGTAAGAGAAGAAGCTTCGATAAGAGAATGATCCACATTAATCTTATCCAATAAGTCCACACTACAAACATAAAGACCATATCCATTGTCCACAATGGTTTTTCTTATAGCACTATCATGGATAATAACCACAATCATAAGAGGATCATATTGATTTTGGATTTTACGAGAAGGTAACTCATCTTGTGTGAATACAATTTGAGATTTGGATTTGTTTGTAGAATCAATCAAAGAGGATATGTTATTAGGTGTCACTGTAGGTGGGACATCTAAGTTTTTCAAAGAATCTTGTAACATCCCATGATAAGTAGGTGAAGTTTGAACCAAATCCCAAATACAAATCTTAGCAGGAGTGGCCTTAAGTTGTTCAATGAGATCATACTCCTTGCTAAGATTTTATATATGAGGTGCTTGTGGAAGAATAGGTTGAGAGGGAGAAAGTGAAGTTGGGATAACTGGAGGAGGACTAGGTTGCCTATTGTTTCTTGTGTTGTAAGTATGAGAAACCGTATTATAACTCTCTCTAGTAATTTTCTTTGCATACTCATAAGGGCTCTTACAACCTCCTTGCACAATAATAATAGGATTATTAGGAGTGCAAAAAGAATCATTAGCATAACCACCTTGAACCACTATGATAGGATTATGTCGAGAACTTTGAGATGGACAAGCACCTTGAACTATTAAGAGGGGTTTATTAGGTGTTTCATTCACATGTATCAAATTGATTGAAGATGGTTGAGAATATCAAAGGTGTCCTTAAAAGAAGAATGAACAAGATTGTTGGAAGAATTGTTGACAGTCTCTCCTTGCAATAAAATATTATCATGGATAAGACCAATTTTAGGAGACTAGGGGTAGGTATTGATGTTTTAGGAAAGGTCATATCATCCTCTATCACCAAAGGATCTACATGGGGAATAAAATTTCTAGGAGAAGGATCAAGATTACTCTTTAAAGTCTCACCTTTGAGAGGGAGATCTTCAAAAAATATGTTAACCATCTTATCTTGAATTGGGGTATCCTTATGAGTAGAGGCAAGTTGAGGATAGGGAGATGCTTTACCTTTAGAGAAAAAATGATTGAGACTCATGGAAAGTGAGATGATATCAAGAGAGTTATCAATCATGATTTTATCCCCTTTGGCTAGGGTTCTCTCATGGGGGAGAGAATAATCAACACGTTCTTCTATTGGTTCATCCCAAATAGTGAGGTCATTAGGAAAAGTATTAGAAATATCTTGCACAAAGATGTCCTTATTTCTATTGCTAATTTTGGGAGAAGGGACAACATTGTTCATTGAATCTTCATCCCTAGGAAGGAGAGAATCACTACATGTATTTAAATCATCCCATTTACTCAAAATGTCTTCAATAAGATCTTTATGGGAGAGAGAATTAAGGAAATTTATTATGAATTTCATCTTCTTTCTCTAAGGTATCTTTATAGATAAGACAAGCTTTAGGAGAAGGGCAAGCATTTCTCATTAATGCATCATCTCTAGTGGGAATTTTGTTGGAATGAAAAGAGGAAATGCCATCACTAGGAAACATAGGGATAATTTCATCTTCTAGAAAAAAATTAACCTCATGGGGGGAGTATTCTTTAGGAGGGAGATGAACATATTTCTCCAAATATTCATGCTTTGGAAGGATATCTTTGGAAGAAGTGCTCATAGCCTCTTATTGTACTAACATGCCCCCATTGGTAAGACCAAGTTTAGGAGAACATAAGTTAATGTCCATCAATACCTTTTCACTTAGAGAGGTATCATGTAAGGAAGGTAAAGTAACATTAAGAAAAGTGTTTATGATATCATCCTCTTCCTATAAGATAGCTACATGGGAAGGGCACATTTTAGTAGAATTGTCAAGATAACCCTTCAAATCTTCATCCTTGAATAGAAGTGTTTTGAAGGGATTGGTAAAAACTCTTTTAGGCACTAAAATATTGTCATAGATAGGAGGAGGTTATTTAAGAGATAAAAAATTTGAAACAAGGGAAGCTAACCCATTATCACATTTATGAAATGAATGCGTCATGACAGAAAAATTCCTCTTTCAAATCATAACACATACAAAATAGAAGGAAATGTTCAATTTTAACCAATGAAAGCACTCTAAATGTTGATTTAGAAAAATAAATTTATTGAGTAAAATGTGTTCCTACATCAAGTCTGAAATTAATGATCCAAATCAAGATATCCACAAGTTCAATTTTGGATTGAAAAATTAGGGTTTTACAAAAATTAACCTCTAAATTTTGAAATTTGCAAGGAATTGAATTTGTAAATGTAAATTTGAATTTGGAATAGAAAAAACACTCAGATCTGAGAACATAAATCAGAAATAAAGAAGGTTGAATTCACATCGGGTTCACCAAAATGTGGGGGTGGGAAAAGCGAGATCAGGTGACTAGGACCTAATCCCAATTTTGCCAACACATTGGGAATACGAAAGAGCCTAGGGAGGTAGATCACTTTGGATAATTCTTGTGAGAAAGAGAGAGACAAGGATCACCTCTTAGGGTTTCTATTTCTCTTGTTGCAAATGATGAGAAAAACTAGGGTTTGAATGATCAACTAGACTAGGAGATGAAGAATGAAGCAAAATGAACTCGAAATTGAAAAAACTTGCAGATCTAAAACTAAGATACTCAAAGCATTAAAGGGGGAGGATTTTGGATGTGTACCTGATGTTGCAAATTGAAAAAAAATAACCAAGATTAGGGTGCCACTCCACTGCCCCTAATGGACTAACAAATAGTTGTAACTGAGAAGCTACAAATCTGAGATCCTGAAGTTGGAACCTGTAAAATTTTATTACCAAGTGGAGGGACCAGGGCACCATGCCATTTTCCTAGGTAGGACTAGGGTGCCACACCCCTATCCTTGATAATTTTTTGCACTTTTGAGACTTTTGGGTGGTGTTGATGCCTTTTCCTGTGCTAAAAGTCCTTCTGGATACTTGGTTCTACACTTGCAACTAAAAAGGGAAGGTTTGGGTGGCTATATAGGGTTTTGCCTCAGTCAAACCCCTATGTTGGTGATTTCCACCTTTGTAAATAGATGATAATGTATAAAAAAATTTGTGCTAGAACCTTGTGTGTATGCAAGATCCTAAAATGAAAGAAACTAGAGCTACCCTACACATGAGAGTAAACCCTAGATGTAAATGTGAATATAAATAACAATGCTTCAAACCAAATATGCTAAATGATTTAAAGCATGAATGTAAATATGCAAATTGATGTAAAGAAGCTCATACAAATACATAAAAATAACATGAAATCATACCAATACTCTTGAAACAATTTCATCTTCACTTAAGGTTCCTCCACAACATTTAATACCCAAAACAATTTCATTAACTCTTTCCATAAAAGAAGAAATCCTTTCATCTTCTTCCATTTTCAGATTTTCATACCTAACCCGAAAGCTTTGAAGTTTTGCAATTTTGACTATGAAATCTCCTTCATTCAATGTTTCTAGATGATCCCAAATAGCTTTAGCATTTGATCTATCTGATAATCCCATGATTTACTAATCTGTTAATATGCTCAAAAGTGCTTCTTTTGCTTTGCAATCATTTTCTTCATCTTTAGCTTTGTTTGGTGGATTAGGCTGACTGGTTGTAGGAGTTGTATGCCATTATTTGTAACATCCCAGCTGTCCTTTCCAATACAATTCAGATGTGTCTCCATTCTGATCTTCCATATTCCATAGTTGGTTCCATCAAATTTAGGACTGTCCTTCCTAAAATAGTTAGTAGACATTGGATCTCCTCTAGCTGTTAAACTTTTGCAAAAAGAGGACTAGGCTCTAATACCAATTGTTAGGTCCCGGAGACAACTGAGAGGGCAGGGGGGTGAATCAGCTGTCCAAAAAATTCAAACTAAAAACAACTTAACCAACTTTAATGCTTAATACCAGTAAACCAGCCTTTTATGTCGGTAGATAGTTTTATCAGTCAATTACAATATTGGTAAATATTGATGCATGAAATAGAAAGACAATAACATCGGCAACACATAACGCCAATGTTTGTATGTGGAAACCCTGTAAGGGGAAAAACCACAGTGGGAAACCTTACCCACAATCAAATGATACTACTGCAGATAGTATGTGTATATAAATGGGGTCTGCACATGCAAAAAGGCCAAGCGCCTAGAGCTCACCGCTAAAACACAAATAGGAGTCACATTGACTACAATTGGATGGTTAAATCCAATAAGGATGTACTGCTCAAATTAGAATCTTTCTATGTTGGATTCAGTACCGATGTAGTTCTGATTGTCTTCAAAAAACCCTCCTTCAACCTTCAAATGATATCTATGTGTATAGCTCTGCTTATTCTCGCATATACCTTCACACAATTCTTTTTTGAATTCCACACTGATCTTACAAATAAGATCTTATATTTTATATCATAACCTAAGACCAATTTTAGTAGGTCGGCTCTAAAAGATATTACAATAGAATCAATTTACAAATAAAACAATTTCTGATGCAATAACCGATTCAACATGTCAACTTGATGCATTTTTAACAATAATAAGACATCTCCATAGCGTGTCGTGCTCATCTAGAAAAGATAAACATGCTGGTGTATAACCTGGACCTATAATAGCAAATATGCAAATATGAATATGCCAATGAACAAATCTCCAAGACAAAGTGTGCAAACGATGTTTTTGACATAACCAGGTGTTTTCCATGCCATTCCAAGTGTTGGTGAACATTATATCTTGTCGGTGTACCAGATACCAGTGACTGTGCATAAGTCACTTGCTTGCCTGTGAATGTTGCTAATTCTCCAAAGTGCCATAGTTGATAAGTGTTAGTAGGTGTTGACATCAATGACAAAAATATACCAAAATACTAATAGATGTTGCCCTACCATGTGCATGCTTCTTCTACATGTGGCTCGTTCCTGTAAATTACAATGAGAATGATAATGTACATTCTTCCTACCTACACTCCACCACGTTCAAGCCACTTCACATGGTAGACACGCGAGCAGGAGGAATATTTACTCAACTATTCATTTCCTCCAACCCACGTCCCCAATCGATTTGGAGGGAATAAGAAGCAAAAAACAAATAGTTACTTAACTGTTCTGCAAACACCAGACCAGGAAATAGTTTTCTACTGTTGGTTTAAACATTATATACTTATAAACAAGGATTTATTCTCTCGGCTAGGTATGGAGATGAATCTTCTACTTGTTAGGTGGTTCCAGATGGGATATGCTAGTGTCAGATCAATGGCTTAATCAATGACATCAAGTCCCCTCCATGCCCACCGATTAGAGATGGGGGGGAAGCAAGGGAGGTGGGAAGGGTTCCTTGTAATGAGTAGAAAACACAAGGGAGGGGATGGGTTTACGATCGATCTCATCTTGAAATGCTATGATCTAGGTCGGGCAAGCGGGAAAGCAATGGATTGGGTGAGCCGGGGTGGGAATAAGAAGTGTCTGATCCCATTGCAGGTCAGGAACTATAGAAAGCCTTTCTATTTAAATGCTAAACCTATACACCCCTAACAAAATGCCAAAAATCTTACAAATGGGCCCAAAACATGCCCTTATTACATTAAATAATGCCTAGACTTGAAAATGCCCCTAAACAGATGGCAAACACAAAAAACATAACAAAATTCCTACCATGAAGCTGGAAAGTTTCACGTCGCCTGGTATCCTAGTATAGCTTCTCCTATAGCACCACTTCATTCCATAGCTGGTTCCCTGTAGAGGCAGGATTTTGTAATGGTAGAGGCGGGATGAAGAGGCGGGATTTTGTAATGGCAGAGGTCGATGGGACGAAGACGCGGGATTTATGAAATGACTTGGTCTTTTCTTTTTTTTTTGAAGTAATGCACACGGCCATCGAAATTTTGATGAACACGGGCACTTTTTCTAAAAAAACCCAAATGTCATTGCCAATTCCTTCTCCATCGAAACCAAATGTTGCATTATCATCGAAATTCTGACGAAATCGGGTATTTTTTCAAAAAAAAATCAAATTTGATCACAATATACCTTCTTTGTTGGAAACCTTTGTTGGAATTTTATGCCAAATGTATTAGTGTTTGCTTGTGAGCATGAGTAGATATTTTTCTTTGTCACTTTCAATGAGTCTTTCCACAAGTTTTTGAAATGAAGTGCTTTCTTGACACTCTTGGAGGAGTTCCTCAGAAATTTCAGTCTCCTCTAGATTTGGACGTTCGAAAGGATTTGATAATCTTCGATTCATGTTGGACTTTGGTTGCATTTTGCTTTGTTTGTTTTGTTGAGAGCGAGTAACAATAGGCATCTAATAAAAACTTTCTATGACAAAAGAAACGAACTCCTCTTGAATGTTTTGTTCAGGGCTTGGTGGTTCAAATTGGGGTATGTTGTAAGTGATGCACTCTTCGGGAAAGAAGGCCAGATTGATCTTTCCTCCTTGATTTAGGCATTGACTGAATGCTGATTTTTGACAGAATGCTCTACTCCTCAATGGTTCCTTGTCAAATTCATTTGTTTTGTCTTGAAGATACAAGCACATATGACGAAGAAATGTTCGATGAAATTTGAAGAGTTGGTGATTGATGTACAAAAAATTTATTCCATTTGGAAAGTTTTAGAGAACTGGGTTTTTGTTTCCTCAACATAGTGTTATGATAAATAGTCTTTCTTCTCAGAATATGAGGATTAGTCATACACAAGCGATCAATGGTTTCATTTGATTTGTTTTGGATTCAGTTTAGCTTGTTTTGGAAACTCAAGTTTTACTTTATCAAATGAAGGTTTAGATGCCCCCTCATGACAAAGCGTGCCAAATGATATGGAATACGAGCTTTCCCGATATGGAAAATCGATTTGACAACTTGGAGTTTTAAAACAAGTGTGTTTTTGGATAGAAATCCGTTTGATTGAAGGACTTGTTTGATACTTGTGATGATGTTTCCAAATTTTGATAGGAGAGATGTGTTATCTTGTGACTTAGTTTGTAGATTTTGGACAGCTTTGTTCATGGAAAACCTTCTTTGAGAATAGTTTTTGATACTCTATTTTTGATTTTCTGTTTGATGAAGTTCAGGCTGAGGAAGGAAAGTTCCCTAAAATGTTTTCAAATTTTTCAAAAAAGACCTCTGTTTTGCCCCCTATTTTCCTGGTTTTGGCTATGCGCTAAGACAAAGACACAATGCACTATAGAAAGTCCTTAATGCGCTAGAGAAAAGACCCCACGCACTACGTTGCCCCTTGTGATGTGCTAACTAGATTGCTCTGATTTTGTCTTGGTTCAAAAGATTATGCACTAACTTGGGCCATTACTGCGCTAACTATTGATCTCTACACGCTTAAGTTTGATGTTCATGTGCTAAGTTGATGCTTCAACATGCCAGACTGTTTTCAAAAGGCACTACTCTAAACTGCCAGTTTTGGATTTCTATGAAGCACTAATGTTAAGACTCAATGCACTAAGGTGAAGGTTGAACACGCTAAAATATGGTATCTATGCGCTAAGAGGTTGCTCTTATGTGCTAAACTGTCCTGATATTTTGACTTGGTTGTTTTTTTGCAATTTTTGGAATTTTGTTTTGATTTTTCAGTGATGAAAGATATTTTTATGAAGTAACAAATAAAGACACAACACCAAAGAGACAACCATTTTGCTTAATCTAAACACTGAGTGTATGTTCTGCGAGGATGTGTTCAAATCTTCAATGTTTTGACTGGTTTAGATACAACATGCACTTCAATCAGACTCTTTATTCAAGGGTTATAAGAAATATCATAGCCCACTAGTCTTGATACTCCGTTGGCTCAAATAGTCGTGGCACCCCCTAGGGGGTGCCCATTTTTTTGCCTTTTGCCAGAAATTAACCCAAAGTGCATTGATTCACAATTGAGTAGTTATCTTGGGAGATATATGATGAGCGATCTTGGGGGTGGATTCTTCCCCACCCTTGCACTATGATATTGCAAATTTTTGGATACTAACTCGGCTCAAAGTTTCTATGCTAAATTTCATAATTAGGCTTCCCATTCGGCCATCAATGATAAAATCCCTCAGGAGGCTTCCCAACCTTTAGAACAAAGGCTTTACATATCTCAAGGATACTGGGGGAAGGCTAATCGCTACGCGAAACTGTTGAAAAGGATCCCTTTCCACATTTGATTATAGTGGGTTGGAACACTTGGCTTGAAAGTCATTTCCCACTTAGGTCATTCCCTTCACACCAGCCAAAAATGGCTTTAAGAGTTTTTCAACCCCTCGGGAAGGCAGGCTTGCTAAAGGATTTAATGCAATATGATTGAAAGCATAATAGTGGTCTGGCTTTTTGATCACCCAGTTAAGGGGAGAGCATATTCCTTCCACTTTTGAGACAAGGCAAACAAGGTTCTTTTCAAATTTTCATGGCAATGATTTGCTAAGATCTATATGGAGATGTTGCTCCACAAAAACATGGTGTTTATTTTACTCCTTTAAAGCAATGATTTTCTAATCTATGAAAAGAACTTTGTCAACAAAATAAATTTGATGTTTGGTCAACAAAATAAATCGATCAAAAGGGGAAGATCTTCCCTCTTTAGTTGTGACTGACTTTGGACATGTGTGATTCTTTTATTTTCCAAAAATTATAAGTGGATCCTTTTATGCACCAAAGGATGGTGAAGTTCTTTTTAGGCCCCTTTGCTTGCAAAAAAATGAAAAATTGCCTTGTTCTTTTTAGAGCCTAAAGTGAAAATTTGTTTTCCTAAGAAAAGCACAAATGATTTGTTTTTGTGGTTCTTTTTATAGCCCAAACAAGGTGAGTTCAATTTTATCCCATAAGAATTAAAAGACTTTAAATTTTAACTAACTTAAATAAGTTAGTAAAAACTTAAACTATTGTAACTCTAAAAGTAAAACTATGCTCCTCCCTGCAAGAAAATGTTAAAGATCCTGCAAAACACCAACCAAAATAGTTAGAAAAATACAGGCTCTTGTGGACTTCAACAAGTCTAAATTTAGGCTCAGTTACAATTTTAGTTTTTGCCTTCTGCTTGTGATGCACTACAAAAAATACTATAAGTGCTACAGAATAACTAGGATGCGCTATCGGATAGACCTGATGCACTGAACTGTTTTCAGAATGCTCTGCACTGTTATTTCCCCATGTTGAAACCTATAGGAAAAATGTTAAAAATTTGATGCGCTAAGTGATGGTTTTCACGTGCTAGGGAATGAGTCCCACCCGTCGAATAGTGAGCTGAATGTGCTGGATGATTAATCAGATGCACTAAGGGATGTTCCCCATGCATTGATTCCTGTTTCCCACATACCTACAAAAGTGATTATTTTCAAAATCCGATTTGATTAATGGGGTAGTGCCCCACAGTGGGTGCTAGAAATGTGTGCAGGAAAAGCGGGTCAATGAAACTTCAAATGTGAAAAATGCATTCAAAGAGACTTATCCACACACCCATAGGACTTCTTGGTGCAAGTTATGAAGTCATGGTGAATGACTGAACTTCCCAAGGTGGGTTCCATGGTTCTCTATCTCATAAGGTCCCTCAAGCCAATGCCTTTGCTCTCAGATCGCTGTGAAAAGTGACTTAGGGATGATGAATGCAAGAACAAGGGATGCTTTAGATTGATTTGACTATGAAATGCATCCTATCTATGCATGATTCTACAAATGCAATAAACTAGATTATAAGATGACAAGGTTAGTAGCAATACTATCCTAACATGATATACTAGTTAATGATGATAAAGAAAGTAGCCTAAAATGCTTATTAGATTAATTCCTATTACAAAGAGAAGCTAAATGTATTGATAAATTTGAGCATAAATGAGATACTAAAAGCTTGTATGAATCCTGAAAAATGGAGGAATGAGAGCTCTATTTATAGTGAAAATGGGGCTATGGATGGTTAAGATTAAAGGAGTTAATCAAGGGTCAGGATTGAAAGTTAATCAATCCATGTTTATAATTCTCACCAATGAAATGGTGACAATTGTCAACAAGAGACTTCTTGAGAGGAGATGTAAGCATTAAATGCTTGATAAGACCTCATGGTTACCTTAGAAGGTAAGGGTTAAGGTTAGGTCAGGGTTATCCAATGGATAAAACTTTTACCCAAAGGATAAACTCTTGTGCAAATGTTAAAGGGATAACCATGGTCAAAGCAATGAATGCTTGATGAGACCCCTGGGTTAGATGAGGGTTAAGTTAGTCAAAAAGTCTCTAACCATGCCATTAAGGGTTAGTTAACCATTAATGGTTTGAAGACTTTGGGGACAAATTTGTAAGAGTCCTTCCAAATTTGGGGGTATTCAACAAGTTAGCTTGTTGAAGGCATAAAGGCTTTAATGCCTTTTGAAGACTTTACTCCAAATTTGAGAAGTGACCTCCTCAAATTTAGGGAAAAGGAATAATGAATGGGTTTGGGTTAATTGATTAGGATCAGATGGATTCTAGAAGAAATTAGGAATAGGATTAGGATACAAGTGGGAGATGTAGGAAAATGCAAGTGGATGAGGGATAATAGGATTTAATTAAAATAAATTGCTTTATTTCAATTTGGTTGCAAGTTGGGGATTTTAAATAAATTAGATTTATTTAATTGGGGTGAACTATTTAATTAAATGTAAATTTAATTAAAAAGTAGAGAGAAGGGATTTAATAAAATGATTTATTCAATTAAATGATATAAAAGGCTTAAGTGAATTTAACTAAATAAATTGAATAATTTATTTAATTAAATAAAAGAATGTGAATGATTTAATTAAATTAGATTTAACTAAATAGAGGAATGAGAATAAAATGAACATTGAATATTCATTTAGGAATATGATCATTTTTATACGTCTACAGTACCCTTAGCTAATTTGACTGTTTTGATTCCATTTTCGGGACGAAAATTGAAATTTGAGATCATTTTGCTAGTCAATTTGACAATTTGGACCACTTAGTGCTTTCATCAACTACTCATTCTCTTCTTCAATTTGCGCTCAATCTCTTGTCAATCAATGCTGAGTCTCAATTTTATTCCTCTGAATCACTTTCATGCTCAAATCATCATCATTGCTAAAGTAATTATCTATCATCATATATCGTTGCTATCTTTCAATTTCTCTCTCGAGGGGGCCATACTCGTGACCTTATGACCTCACATCTTCAATGTTGAGAAAATTTTCAAATCTTCATCGAAAGTCGAGAAAAACATCTTTTCCAACTAAAGAAAATCAAATCCTCATCACTATGGGCATCTCATCTTCATCGCTTTATATCAAGTTGAGATCTCTTGATCATCTGAATCAAATCAATTGCTAGGGGCATATCCGTTTCATCGCTTCAAATAAAGCTAATATTTGTCTTCATCTGAATCAATCTCTTAACATTAATCAGTTTCATCACTTTTCGTCAAGCTGATTATTCATTTAAACTCAATCAAGGGTTTAAAGAGTATCTTTGATCATACTCAATCTAAGCAGGGGTTCAGTATTCGTTGCTTTGGATCAAGATGGACAGTTTATCTTCACTCATCCTATCTTGATCAATCAAGTTCAAGTTATGTATCTTCACTCTCTATTGGTCCTAGTTCAATCAAGTTCGGGATCGGTTTCGCTTTAATCAACTCTGTTTAGTTTAATCACTTTAAATCAAGCTAGACAGTTTATCTTCACTTATCGTGTCTTGATCCATCAAGTTCAAGATTGATTTTATCATCACTCACTGTGTCTAGATCAATCAAGTTCTAGATCAATAAGATCTACTTCTTGATCAATCAAGTTCAAGTTCAGTATCTTTTCTTTTCTATCGTTCCTATGTTCAATCAAGTTCAGGATCGGTATCTCTTTAATCAGACTTCATTCAGCTTCATCACTTCGAATCAAGCTAAACACCTCACTTTTTATCTAGTTCGTGATCAATCAAGTTCAGAACTGGTATCTCCTAGACATCAACTATTCTTTGAACCAACCCGCTGCTCACACATTAATTTAAAGAGGGGCAAATGTAATACCCTAAAAATGGTCATCTAAACCATGAGCCCCTAATCTCGACAACATCACCAAGGTCCTAACCAAAGACAATTAAATAAATCTTTTGCACACAATTAATTCTTTAAACATCAAATGTCACATGGCAAAATTAATCAACCAATATTAATTAAATATTTATTTAATTAATTAAATCAATCCAAGTAAATCATTTTAAACAATTATCTTATTTATTTTATTAAATATCCTAGCATATTTAATGAAATAAATCAATTTGCCAGCAAATCTTCAAAAAAGGAAATAAATAAAAAAAATGAATTAATTGACCAAAAAAAGAATTAAAATTGAGAAAAGAAATGAATTGGAGATAATCTTGAAAAAAAAATTAAAAATCGATAAATAATCTCAAAGAAAGCAATTAAAACAATTAAATATTAAAATTGAATGAAATAGAGAATAAATCAGTTTTTTCTGCTTTTATCTTAATTTTAGTTCATTTTCCTTTAAAACTGAGAAAAGCATCCAATCACATCAATTCACCTGGATTGTGCTTCCTCTTGGAAAATCTTGATGGCTCATCATCATTTGATCTCAGTCGTTGGTTTCTTTCTGAATTTTCTATAAATTTAGGCTCTCATCTCTCATTCAAGGATCCTACAGAATATATTGTTATTATGATATTTCTGCTCTAGGCTCATTGATATTTGTGCATTTAGATATTCACATATTAGTTATTGCATACATATTTAGATCATTTATCTCAGTTATTGCTTAAATCTTGTTAGATTAATCTTGCATCCATCTAGCTTAATATCATGCTCATATAGATTAAATCGTTCATTTTGGTGTTGTCTAGTCATTGAATTGCTTATACAAATTGGAGAGCAAACTTATACTCGCATCTTTTAGAAGGCAATGGGTCGATTTGTTATGGTTTCCATATTCCTGCTTATATTTGTCTAACCATACATGTAATGACTTAATTGAAGTGTTGTGTATTCTAGATACAGATACAAGTCCACTTTTCACACACACAATTAGATTTAAGTATTTTCAAGCCAAGATTTATAAATGAAACAAAATTGGCATGAAACCAAATCTATGAATTTAAAATTGAAAATATATTTAAAGAGAAAAAATGTTTGTAATATTTATAGATTGAGTTTAAACTAAATTTAATCCACAAATATTAAAAAAATATTAACCTAAACAAAAAGTTGTTAGAATAGACAAAAAAATTGAAAAAGATAAAAAATAATTAACCTAATGATTAATAAATCAACATTACCACTTAATATAAAGTGGTTAAGCCTTGGATTCATTAGAATTTCTTAAGCTTATTTAATTCAAGTGATTTGGTAAGAATATTTGTGGCTTGGTTTACAATGGAACAATAATTTAGTTGTACACTATTATATTTCCCATGGCGTCAAATCAAATGAAACTTGGTATTTATATATATTTTTTATCATGTAAGATTGAATTTTCGATCAATTTCATTCCATATTGATTGTCAAAAATGACTTGTGTGGGTGAATTTTCTTGTTTCTTATAAATTTGTGAGAATTATTGAAAGCCATAAGATTTCTTTCATTGCCATAGAGGCTACCATATATTTGGCTTCTATAGAGGATGGAGATGGAAATGGTCTCTTCTTATATTTAAAAGAAATAAGAGTAGGCCAAAGATGCATTAGAAACTAGATGTATAATTGTCATCTTCCAAGTCATCTACAAAATTAGAATCTAAATATAAAAGAAAATAAAGGGTGTTTCCTTGGAGTATTTATGCTCATAGTTTTGAGTGCATTTTAAATAGAAAATAACCCATTTGGTTGATAAATAATGAATTTTTCTAATTATTTCATCAATTTAAAAGTAACTCTAATAGAGAAATAAATATCATGGTAGATAGTTATTGCATTAATCAAACTACCAACAACTTTCATATACAAAGTAGCATCAACCAATGCTCTAGAGTTATTTGATGTTAGTTTTAAATTTTCATCTATAAGAGTACTAAGTGGTTTGTAGTTATCTATACAAAACTTATTGAGAAATTCACCAATATAGTATGGTATATCTGATGTATATGTAATGTATTATCATCATGTTATATATTGAGTTGTTATTGAAGGATATTGGAGGTATCCCACTCAAAGTGGGTTAGGAGGTTATCCCCTTGAAGTGGCATGTTATTATATAATACCTATAGAATATTTACTATAATATTCATTTTTTTAAAGTTATTTCATTTCAATCAAACTCAAAATTCTTGAAAGTTTACTTCAAGGTATGCTTGGTGAGTTTTTCATACTAGGCTTGGGGGAGTCATTTTAAACCCTAGAATGAGTTGACGATATTGTATGCCTAGTGTTCTTTACCATTGAATCATTATCCTTCTACTTAAGTTATATATACTATTTATTTGAAATCATCATTCAAGCATGAAGTTTTAAAGTCCATTTTTTGAACGCTCCAACTATTTTTTGTTAAAAGAGACCTAACACATGAATGGTAATCCATTTTGTTGTAGGTATAAAAGTGTCATCATAATCTATGCCTTTTTCTTTCCCAATCTTTTATAGTGAGTTGGGCTTTATATTTTTCAAGTGAACCTTCTACTGTATATTTTTTCTATGTATTTACTTCTTCCAATCGATTTAGAACCAAGTCAAGGATTGACCAACAACCATGTACCATTTCTTAGAAGAGAATCATAGTCATGTTGAAAAACTTGCCTCCACACTATTGTACCCTTATTCTTTATAGGAAGTTGGTTTTGAGTCCATTATGATACTGTGTTCATCAATAGACTCCAAGTTACCTTCAATATTAGATTGACCATATATTCATATAGCCTTTCTTCACGTCATTTATCTCATTTTACTTATTTTGTCATGTCTTAAATCTTTCAAAAATTTCAAGACTTCTTTTCTAGATCACTTTTTAGAATACATTGGTTGGAACAAATTTTCTCCTTTTTCTTGATTAGAACCTCTAAAAGTGGTTGATTCTTCTAAAATCCTATGTTTGTCAAAACATTTAAAATAATTCTTAGAGGGGGTTTCTTCTTATAGATATAGAGATGGAGAACCTTGATTTACTATTGGAGAGAAGACTCCAATCCAAGACCACAAATATTAATATATATCAATATAACCATTACAAGAAGAAAACAATATTTTACTAGAAATAATGATGATATTGAGATGAGAAATAATGTAGAGAAGCCTTGCTTATAAAGCCAAATGAAATAGATAGGAGATCACAGGATATGGATATGTGTCTCAATCATATGTGAATGTAGGTAGAGTTCAACTACTAAAAACTACCCAACAATAATTCTTAAATACAAGGAAAATATTAGTAAATAATATTTATCTAAATATATAATTATTAAATGATGATACATAATAAACTTAAACATGAGTTAATATGATAATTCTATATTTACTCTAACACCCCCCTTAAGTGAAACTTAGGAAGAAGAATTATTATTCAATATGAGATGCATTATGGATCTTGACAACAAAGCCATGTTAGAACCCATGTAAAATATAAATAAAAAATATTACAAATAAAAGAAAAGGAGAAACTTTGTTTGACAAAAATCCTCTGCAAGAGAGACAAAAACTAAGATGCTGCATGAAAGAATCAATTACACCATTGAAGGACTGCACACATCATGTATATGCAATCAAGAATCTCCCCATAAGAAGGAAACAAGGAGACTAAATAGCTCCCCCATAATGAGCAATGTCCTACAAATAATAGGATCGACAAAAATCGAATCTCCTGGCCAAATATAATGTCATAACTTATGAAAATGCTTTTTAATTCAAAGGCATGAGCCTTTGCAAGTAAGAACAACAACTGTATATTGATATAACTGACAATAAAACCTAAAATTTATAGAGATGCACCAAATTAAATGGTACAAATATATCTCCAATCTAGAACTCTCAAGACCTCAACAAAACTAAGAAAAAACTTTTAGTGGAAGGAGGCACAACATTGTCCACTTTGATTCCATGTTGGTGCAAAATCCCATTTCCAGAATCTACAACTTGCAATATAACCTTCATAAAAAGAGAGAAGGAAAGTTATTTCACCAAATAGTGGATTGTATTGAGATGGGAAATAATATACATAATCCTTGCTCATAAAGCTGAAGGTGGTAGGTAGGAGATGATATTGTCTCAATCATATGCAAGGGTAGGTAGAGTTCAACTACTAACAGCTACCCAAAAATAATTATTAAATCAATAAAAATCTAAGTAAATAATATATATTTAAATATATAATTATTAAATAATGATGCCTAAGTAAATATCTAGTGCATTGAATGTAGAAACACTATAGCTTGGTCAAAGAAATCAATAAAAATTGGTACAAAATGATTGATTTGTTTCTTATTAATTGGTAGGTAAAATCATGATGCTTTTTATAGGAAGCCCTTCAAGAAACTTCTATCGAAAAGACTTAGCTTAAAATAGAACCACTAGCTATGAAATCTAACTCCATTGGCTCTCCTTAAAAATTTCATCAGCACATCCCTTCAGAATATTTCTTTCACACAACTTAGAAAATATGCCTTGTCTATCATTTCATTTAACTTGTACATCTGCTAGGTTGAATCATCTATCCTAACAATTGTTTGCTATTGTAGACTCCATTCACCTTCATTTTAGAAGAATTAAGGAAAAGGTCCAATACCAAATGAGATAAATATTGTTTGATGATCTAAAGGGAAAACAATTGATGATATTATTTGATGGAAACAAAAAGCATTTAAAGAATTTTAATATATTTGTAGTTATATAATTATAAAATCATAACTACATAATTATTTTGTAGTTATTTAACTATTAATAATGTAATAATGCTTAAATTTAATTGTTAAACTAATAATATGAGATCTGAAAATGTTCTACAAATGAAGAATATGCAAGAAGGAGAAGGATAATAATAATACACTTATAAGAAAAATTAAGATTGAGGAGGATGGGAATAAAGGAAAAAGTAAAATTAAAAATAAGGATGAGAAGGGTTGAAAGAAGAATAGAATAAAGAAGAACTAGTAGAGGAACAAGACTGTCAATAAGAAAATGAAAAAAATGGAGGAGTATGAGTAGAGGAAGAAGGAGAAGGAGAAGAGAGAGATGGATGAGAGGAAAAAGGACAATGATTAAAATTATCTTGTCATGCATTATCACTACTTAGATAAATTGAGAAGTGGTTCTCTTCTTAAAGGGATTCTAGTTAATTGATTAAATCAAGACATGGGTACCATCTACCACCCTTTAACTCTTCTTTCAAAGTACACAAAAAGGTTATAAAAATGGAATAGCATATTCATCACCATGGGCTAAACTCTAGTATCAAGGAGAACAAGGGAAATAAATAAAAATAGTTTTGACTTAGAGGTAAAGTGAGAGAGGGACTGAACCCTTGACAAAATAGGCATTAAGGAAGTAGAGAGGGGTATCACATGGGTTGAGAAAAGTAAGGAAATTAAAAGAATAAAGAATAGAGAAGGACTAGAAAACAACAAGAAGAAATGGGAGACTAGGAAAATTCCAATCAACACAAAAAAAGAAACTAATGATTATCTAGGAGAATGAGGCCCTTCACACCTACCGTTCCTTATTAATAATTTCCAATTTGTCAATGAAGGATGGTTATTTTATTATATTTTCCTCTTGGGTGGGATTTATGTGTAGGTTTTCCTTGTCTTTAATTTTCTTGTTGGACCTAAGAGGTAGAAAAACCAACCACTAGCTCAACTCTTTTACTCCTATCTTTCTTCTTCTTCTCATTCCTATTGAAAAATATGAAGTGGGACATCCATATTTTTTAGCATATCATTGTACTATGCTACAATGTCATGCATATTTTTGATAATTTATTTTTATTATATTGGAGACTACCAAAAGTTTCCTTGATGTTATTCCTTTTCTCTATTGAACCAATGTAACAACCTTGATATTCCAACATAGATAAGTTAGCTCAAAGATAGTGCTACCTAATTTAGATGCAAAGTGAAGAAACATCTTTGAGATAAATTTTATTTCTAGATGCAAAGTGAAGAAACATCTTTGAGCTAAATTTTATTTCTAGAGCACATATGTGTAGAAACTAAGAATACGAACAATCCAAAAGTACCTTATTAAATCGATGTTTCTTTCCATAAATGAAGTTTCTAGATGAGAAGATGAATATTTTATGCAATAGAATCCGTAATTTATTATGATTTAGGATAACATTGATTTTATAAAGAAGGGGTAATGTTATATACCTAAAGGTGGAAAGATTGATTGTTTATTCATTCAAATGTGGTTGAATTTATAAGAGAATAAATAATGTGCAGTTGAATAACTTTGTAAGAGAAATTGTATAACTCTTTTGTATAGTTAGGTAATGTAACACACTAACATTAACCACCCTTATTACATTGTTCCTACAAATATACTCCTAAAACAATGAACTTCAACTTTCAAAGGGATCCTCCCTCAAGGCTTACATAATAGTTCTTGCTAATTACATTAAAATACATATTTTTGAGAAGATATCTTTTTCAAGAAACAAATAACGAATCAAATGAAACTCAAAAAGTTGCACCATGACCCAAAAGCTTGACCTTCATAAAGTTGTAGCTCCAAACGAAATTCTTTAGCTCTAAATTTCAAACTCCCAAATCATAGACATTGAATTATTTGATAATAATCCATATTAAGTTATGCACATACATGACTCAATCATGTTTTCTCTAGCCCTCATAAGTGTTATAATTATCAATCAATGTCTCATGAAATCTCTAGGCAACCTTCCATATTGAGTTTAAAACCAAACACCTCAACTATCTCTAAAAATAAAACTCCCAAATGTATGTATTCTTCAATAATATTAGTGTAGCATCCTAAATTGTAATCCATTACAATTTTGTCCTCATTTGGGCCCTCACCTTGGTGTTTGTGTCTTGAGGCCTGATAGGAGCCATGTTTCTACTCACACCATTTAAATAACTCAAAATTTTCATAATACACACCTTTCTCCCAAATTTCCTATGTCCTTGATTGGTCAGGACTAGGGCACTAGTGCTATGGTCCTCAAGGACTAGAGCACTAGGACCTATTTTGGGGCCTCACAATGGCTATTTAATTTGAGCAGTAATTTTGATCTCATGGTTGTTGATGTCAGAAAATTAATTTTCTTTCGACAAGTATAAAAGGAGGTCTACCCCTCTCATTTTCACATACACATTCATGAATTCAATCACACTTATCAAGCATTCATTCAAATTCAAGTGAGTAAGCAATCGATCTTCTTTCAAGAATTATAGTAGAAGTAAGGTCAAGATTCACCCATTAGAGATGATATATGTTCTATGTTTATGAAGACTTCATGAAACCCTAATTCCTTGTGGAGACAAATTAAATCCATAAAAAGGTATATCATATGTATTTCAAACATTATTCAACATTTATCTCAAAAGGAAATCATTTCCATTATAACAATTCAATTACATTTCATTTCTAGTTCATAATTAATTCCAAAAATAGGATATGACCTAAGGTAAACCCCTAGTCCCAACCATTTTCCCTTCTCTATTGTGTGCAAGAATAGGTGTGGATCTACGATTTTCATGATCAACATTATTCATAGAGATGAACAGGTTCCCCTTTGGATAATGAAAAGTGTGGAGGACTAGAACGATGAGAATTCTAGTCCCAAAAAATTATGATGACCTTCTAGGAACAGATTTGAGCACTGACATATTACTTAGATCTAGGTTTGTGGCTCGATCAGACAACTGCAACTCACTGTTTATGTATTTTTACTTCAGTTTCGACACATTAACCCTAATATCATTTTCACAATTCAACTTAAAAGAGGGTATCAATATCCATTCTAGTGAATTTGATAAGAATTATTAGCCCTATCCTTGTTGATTTTAGGCTAGATCTAGTGGGTTCACCCCTCTTTAATGTAGTGGTACCTAGGAAAAATATTAGTGGTTTTACTATATCATTGGGTGAAACCCTAATATTTTAACCATTATGTTTTGGTGAAACAAATGTATTGCACATTAATTTTCTAATTTATGTTCTCAAATCTAAGTGTTTATGCATTTAAAACTCAAATTTACATTTACATGTTTAATTTTCAATTGAATTTAAAAAAATTAGAGGTTAAATTCACAAAAACCCTACTTTTAAATTCTAAAATTGAGCTTTTGGGTTGTCTAGTTTGGATTAATTATTTCAGATCTGATTTTTCATTCAATTTAAAATTCAATTTTCCCTCCTAGATCTCATTTTCAAATTGAAGTACATAATTTTAGTGGTTGAATTTATGAAAACCCTAATTTATAATTCTTAAAAATTACTTGTGGGTTGCATAATTTTTCATATTCATTTCCAGATCCAATATTTATGATATGCTATGCTATGATCTAGATTCATTTATATTTCAAGTTAACAAATCAAATTTCCTAATTAATTGGTGAATCAATCACTTTTACAAAATTTTGTATTGTTTATTAATAATTTTCAAATTTCAAATTTAAATTTCCCTCCTGTGTGCATGAATTTTACTACCATTGGTCCTACCTACAATATTCTTATGAGAAGAAGTTATATAATTAAGGCTTCTCATGTTTTAATTACTAAGGATATGGAGCCCAATTTGGAACTAACATATATCATGAGAATGTTAGTGGTTCCTCTAATCCAACAAATGATATCATTTATCCTCATTCTTTTTCATAATTTTGATGATGTGGATGAATCACTAACTAGGGTTTCCATTGATCAATTGGAGAAGATTGGCAATTAATTAAAAAATCTTCAACAATGGATGATTCAATAATACCTAGAAAGTGAGGCAATCAAATTGATTGAAGGATTAAAGATAATGGTTCAAAGTAATAAAATTGGTGTTGATTAGTTGCATGGCCTTGCTCATATTGTTGATGCTAATATCACGCCTATGAAAATTTGTTTTGAAGTCCTTGGATACACCCAATATCCTAATCAAGTCAATCATTCTATTCCTATGCCTACATCCTTGCCTAGTGTGCCTACTTTCACGTCTTTTTATCATGACTACTTCCACATAAAATGTTAATCCTACACATGTTAGTCAAGGGGGAAACTTTGTTAATCAAAATGATTTCAACCTCCTTTTATGAGCCTTCCATTTGTGACCCAATCATCTCCCATACTTACATATCATAGTGTTCTACATCCTCAATCTCAACCTCAACCTACATACAATGCTACTCCTCCATCATAATCTAACATGTCCAATTTCAATCCATCCACCAAACCAACCATCAAAAACCTAGCCCAAACTATGTCATCCTTACAACAACTAGCTTCCAATACCCAATCTAAATTTAATGTGCCCATATTTGATATAGTGAGCCTATTATCTAATGACATTGTCCATGTTGTCTATCCTAAGCAAGTGGAAATCCCTCAATTGGAGCTTTATAATGGAAAAGGTAATCCCTTGATGCATGTGAAAACATTCCAAACTTTGTGTAGTGATTTTGTTTATGATAAAAAACTTTTGGTTAAATTTTTTATTTAAATCTTTAGGGATAAAGTTGTTGGCATACACCTCACTATATTACATTGTATAATATGGTTTGATAAACTGTAAGTATCTATCTACCCATTTCTATCATTCCCCAATGATATTTGTCTGTCATTCCTCAATGATGATATAATTACTTTATATTTTGTATATATTTCCCTCAGCCAATAATACTTATCATTGCATTGTCTTCATCTCTTATGCTCCTTTATTTTGTATCAGAGTAGTGAGTAGACTAGCATGCATGGAAATGCAGAACTGTGTACCGCATTTAAAAGGGTGTAAATTTGGGATAGAGAAATTTGAAGAGGATGCACAAACTTGTTAACATTGGAGCTTGTAATGATCTTTTCCCTATGCATGTGGAGGAGGAAGTAATATGTGAATGGGGAAGAAAGCATACTTGATTTAAATATTTAAAATTGAGCATGACAATTGAAATGAGGCCATATCTTAGTGGAGATTGCTAACATTTAATGCCTGCATGGGCTTCTATCTGGTAAGAAGTGTTTGCAAAATAAATTTCATTGAAGATGTGTTGGAAAATTTACCATCTACAAGAGTAAAGTATAAAGTCTTCCATTTTATGTGCAATGTCTATTGCATATAAACTACTACTATCAATCTAAGGCATGTAACAATTTATCTTTGAATTATTAAGAATCATATCAATCATAGTAGTAAGGAGTAAAATATGCTTATATGAAAAGGTGATTTTCTAATTAAGTTATCCCACTTTTTGGTATGGTATTTCATTTCTTTTGAAGAGAAGATAATCGTCACAACATGAATGACATTCCTGATACAAGCTGTAGGTCATGAGTTTCATTTTGAAGTGGTTGTAGTTTCCAACATACCTGTTGCGATGTGAATGTAAGTGCTCAATTGGAAGAACTATCAACTTTGTGATGATTTATGGAGATCTACGAGGGTTTGAAGTGCCATTTGATTAGGGAAGATAGTACAACTCATAAAATAATATTTCCATCTTAAGCTCCAAATATTTGTAAAGGTGTATGGTTTTATTTTGAATCATTCTATTGATTCATGAGATATGGTATGCTAGGAACAAAGGAAAGGTTTTTCTTTTTATTCTTTTAGTAGTAATTCAATATTTAAAATTAGGGAAAGAGGTATTTTATACATAAGGTTCAGTTTTATCTTGGAGTTATTAATATTGTGTGCATTGGAGTGATAAGGTAATAAGGGTGTGTAAGGTTGAATAGTGGGATTGGTTGAAATCAACATTGTTATGTTTTAATCATGTTTGCACATATGTCAAACACTATATGGGATTTTGGAGCTATCCATTCTACACTTGAGAGAACCTTTGAAGATTTGAATGGATATAATTATGATTGGGCATTCCAAGCTATCTTTGAAACACTTGATCAGGCCTTCAAAGACTCTCTTTCTGATGATATCATTGATGAAATATATGTGCTTTAGAGATTAACAATGTCATCAAGTGGAGGCTGGAGGAAATGGAGGCAAGAGGTTTTTTATCATCTCGAGTTAGCTTGTTGCTTTGAGATGTTGTTTTCCTTGAGAAGTGTTTTTGGTTTTAATATTTCTTTTTTTCACTTTTCCTTTTAATATTGATAGATTTGAAGAATACATGTGTTGTGAAGGTTATATTTTGGAGACAGGTTTGAGATTTGGTGTTGAGATCAATATGGATTGTTGTTGAGCGAGCTTTGGAGTATATGATTCAAGAGTTCGAGATTGAGAGCTTAAGAACAAATATCGAAACTAAACCTTTTCGAGGGTCAAGAGACAACTTGATGGAGCCCTACTTGGTTCAAGATTTGCTTCTTCAAGAGAATATCTTCTAAAAATGTGTATTCATATTATGTAATCAATAAGTTTTATTGTGTAAGCCTTAAGGTAGAGTCCCTGAGGAAAGTTTTAGGAACAATGTAATAAGGGGGGAATGTTAGCATAAACCTCAGTATATTGAATTATATAGTATGGTTTGGTTAATGGTATGTATCTATCTACCTAATTCTATCACTCCACAATGGTATCTGTCTATCTTTCTTTAATGGTGATATAACTGCCTTATGTTTTGTATATATTTCCCTCAACCAATAATACTTATCATTGCATTATCTTCATCTTGTATTCTCCTTTAAAAGCTTTGTAATGGTATTGTTCTTCACCTCCTTATTCTATCATGTCATTTAAATAATTAGCTAATAATTCCATTCAACAATTTCATAATAATATTGGTCCTTAAATTACTTTGACTGATTCGATTCAATGTAAACAAGGTGTTAAGAAAAAGCGACTGATTTTATTGGTAGATATAAACATTTGTATTCTCAAATTTCTTATCCTATGCCTAATCAAGATGTGGAAATAGTTTTTATTTTTAATTTACAAAAAGACTTAAGGGATAAGCTTCTCTTTTCCGAATTTACTTCCTATATGTAACTGTGCCTAGTTCTTCATAATTATTAGCTTCAAGTGAGTCAATTTGAATTATATCCTTCAATGTCTATGATTGATAAGAATGAAAGTACTCAACAATATTTTGTGAATTTTATATTGAATAAGGGATTCATCAAGTTCAATGACAACATCAATACCCAGGTAGCTGTCGTGATATTAGGTGTGCCTCCTTTATCCAAATACTATAGAAAAGAATTTACTCCTATTTTCAAGTCTTTGTATAGCATTATGACACTATTGTTGAATAAAAATGTGTTGAAACTTCCTCCCATCAAACCAATTGATACCTCCAAACCTTTTATACCCTATCATGATCCAAAAGCTTTTTCCCAATACCATCATCAACGCAATTATGACATTAAAAAGTGTTATTCTTTAAGGAGTAGAATTCAAGACTTTATCGATAACAATACCATATATGTAGCTAGTGTTAATGACAAAGGAAAAAAATCTATAACTCCTCCTAATCAAAACCTCCAAATATTTACTAATCCTTTTCCTTCCCATTCTACTAATGTGGTTGAGTCTGCGTATCTTAATTTTTCTCCCAATGACCTTGACCTTGAGTCTAATAATGTGGTGAATCTTGTTGATAAGCCTACTCCTCCTAATGACCTATGAGTTATCTTTTATCCTAGTGATACTATTGATGCACCTAATTCCCACTCTATATCACTACAAAGATCAAAGGAAAACTCTCAAGAGGGGTTCTCATTGATCCAACATGTATGGTGAATGTGATAACTGGAGAATATCTCTATACTTTACAATTGCATCAAGTAACATATGAAAAATCTGATGTTGTGGTTAGGGTGTATGATGGTTTCTCTTTCCCTACTATTTCTTCTATTACTCTTCCCATTGAGGTTGGTACTAAGCTCTTAGATTTCATTTTTGTTATCATTCCTACATTGGATCAATTTACTATGATGTTGGGATATCCTTGGCTCTCTTCCATGAAAGTGAT
Organism: Cryptomeria japonica; assembly: GCF_030272615.1. Classification (NCBI taxonomy): domain Eukaryota; kingdom Viridiplantae; phylum Streptophyta; class Pinopsida; order Cupressales; family Cupressaceae; genus Cryptomeria; species Cryptomeria japonica. The sequence continues at coordinate 631,237,380 of NC_081408.1, read as the reverse complement.
CCCTTCTATCGTTCATATATGTTAAAAATTTCCTCATAATGACACAATCATTATAATTAATCATAGCATGTATCAATCCATGGTGAGGCATGGCGATATCAACCTTGATTACTTTTGTCCTAAAAAATTTGAACCTCTTAAGCCTTGAAGTGATACTCATTTTAAATCTTATAAAAAATGGAAGAATGAGATGATATTATCTTTAAGTAATCCTAGAGATCATAGACCTATTCCTCCTCCTCATGATGGACTCGGTCTCCTTCCTACACCTTCTATTCCTCCTCTATATATTATAGTCTCACCTCATACATCTTACAAAGGGAAGCGCATGAAATCTCCTATGTTTCAACCTAGTAGACCTTCTCCCATTCCTCTCCTTTAAAGAAAGATAAAAATCCTATGTCCATTGATTATAAACCTTCACAACCTTCAGCTAAAACTAAATGAAATTGTTGTGTGAGAGAATGCCAAAAGAGACATCATGGAAAGGTTCATGAACTTTCTTCTCAGCCTATTTCCTCCCCAAAGACCCCAAATGTTGAGATGATCCCATTTTTCCAACCTTCACCTAACCCTAGGGAGGAAGTTCAACCTAAATCTCCAAGATTAAAAATTCTTAAGAAAGATGATGGTTCATGTTCTATTCATGTTAAAGATCCTATTTTTATTAATATAGATGAATAAATGGATGAAATCGATGTTCATGCTAACAATATTTTTTGATTAAGGAATCAACAAGTTTTGAGGGGACCTGAAACCACTTAAAACGTGTTTTGAAGGGACCTAAAACCATCAATATTTTTCACAGATCATAAACCCTCAATAGAATGTTGTAGTAAGATACAACATAGACTTTAAGTAACCCAACCACAACCTTACAATGAATATTAAACATTAAAGAGCAAGTGGTAGAAGAAAAATGCCAAAGCTAGCCTCCAAAGAGCCCAAATGAGCATGAACATCTAGGTAGCAAGGCTCCCTCAACCATACCTATGGGTTTTATTAAGGCTACCACAACCTTATCCTTGAGAGTGACCATCCTTGTGAACAATTTTATTTTCAAGATCTCCACCTCAATAGGAGATAAAGGAAAGAAGTCAACAAAAAATTCCATCATCAACTCCCTTACAGCCAAAAGGTAGGTCATCATCAGCCCTGCAACAACACTTTTTAGGCATATCCAGTAGCATCCAACTCCATTTCAATGGGAGAAAGGTAAACTCTAGCCACATCCATCTCCCCCTCAATAGAAGATAGGACAACCTCAATTGGAAAAACCAAAGCAACCCAAAGATGTCAAACATGAGGCACAAAGATCAAAGACAAGGAAACAAGAAGGAGAGGGACAACAAAACCCTCACCATAGAAGACCTAGGATTTAGGAGATATTGACAAAGAGAACAAGATCCCATCATCAAAACCTCTCTAAAAAGATCAATAAAAACATGGGGTCTCAAGGAGAGAATAGAAATAGAGAAACCACCATATTTCCAATGCAAGGGAATAGAAGAAGCAAGGTCATCAAGAGGAGCCCTCAAAGAAAAAAATGTGAAGATATCCAGGTCAAGCCAAAATAATCTTCCATACAATCCCCCAAAAATATGAGCAAAAATCCCTTGAGCAGCTTTGACAAGAGCCATCAAAACCCACGTAGCCACATAAAAGAACAATGAACTATGGTTGTGGCTTCTAGAAAAGAATGAAGGAAATAGAGAGAGGCCTAAGAAATAAATACCAAAAACCTTCACAAACACCTAAAGCTCTAGAACACCATGGGTAGCACCATGCAACACCAAAATCACCACACACAAGAACAAGATCTTTAAAGTATGAAAAGGATCCCACAGACACCTTGTACCCAGAATAAAGTAGACCCAATCCCAAAATAGGAGACCTGAGGAAAAATCAAGGAGGCATGCCAGAACCACCTCAAACACAATTCCAATGGCATCCCCAACATCTTATCTACTTTAAAACCAAACCCTTGAACCACCTCCACAATCATAGAGACTTTGTCTCGAGCTCCCACACTTCATCAAACCCCTTCATGTCTCCCACAGGGCCCAAATAGAGAAATGAACCAGAACCAAGATGAGGGGGAGAATTATTGCATCATCCTCCTCATCACCTTTGTCCTCCTCGCCCTCACAACAACTAGAGGAAAGCCTCACTCCTGCTCCTCCCACTCCTCCATGTGCATTCCTCATTTTGAAAACTAGTATCATTCATGCTAACAATATTCATGCTAATGATTCCAATCATTAATATGGGCTTGTTGATGTTCACAATGAATTATCTAAACAATTTTTCAAAAGCATTAATCCTTTCTCCTAGTAACAAACAAAGCGACTCATCGTTAGAGCATGTTCCTTGTTTGGAACTTGCAATAGATCCATCTACTATGTTAAAAGTTTTTCCTCTTACATATTCTCCACATCCCCAAAACAATGTTAAACAAGATTGAAAGGAAGATGATTTGATTGATTACCTCCATTCATGTCATAGATTCTCTCTCTCTTCGCTCTTTCTTGTTTGTAACATTTCTCCATTTATTTCTTAATTCTTCTATTTGTTGTCCCTAATGTAGTCTACTTAAGGATTATGTAAAGCATTGAGATCTCTTTTGGTCTCTCCCATGTTGACTCAAAAGACACATGTGCCCTTGTTCCATTTTGGTTCTACTTCCTTTTGGGGATGAGGTAAATTCAATCCAAACACATTTTATGATATAAATTATTTATCCAAAGAGAATATTGACCCCAGAGTTAAGTAGAACCCTTTTGTGTTTTTTGGCTATTATCCTTTGATTTGTATTTTTTGAGTTAAGTAGAACCCTTTGGTGTGCTTGTATTTTTTATGCATGTATGCTACATTGAATCAATTGCTCTTGTTGAGGCATATGCAATCAATTTAACATGGGGGAATACACTCCGCTCAGTGTTTCACTTTTTGCACACACTATCAGATATCTTAATACTCAAGTTACTTTGGAAACTGAACCTTTTTCTTTTTTATTTTGGTATTTTTTATTTTTCATGACTCATAGTAAGTGAACCTTACTAGGCTAGTAGTCATGATTTTGTCTTTCTCTATCTCTTAGGATGTCCCTTTTATCTTGATGTTGTAGTAAGATCCTAAAGTCCACGGGGGGATTCATGTGTCTTGTCTCATTGATGTATTGATGAAAGTATTTAGTGTGAACCTTTGTACTTTACTGAGAGTATGCTTAGTCGCATACTCCTGCTAAAGTGGGGGCTAAATGTAGCATCCTAAATTTTACTCCCTTATAATTCTGTCCTCATTTGGGCCCTCACCTTGGAATTCATGTTTTGAGGCCTAATTGGAGCCCTGATTCTTCTCACACCATGTAAATAACTCAAAATTTTCATAATGCACACCCTTCTCCCTAATTTCCTATGTCCTTGATTGGTTAGGACAAGGGTGCTACCAGTCTGGTCCTTAAGGAAGAGAGTGCAAAACTCTCTAGTCCTCCCAATCAGGATGGGGCCTCACAATGGTCATTCAATTTGAGAAAGAATTATGATCTAGTATTGGTTCATGTCGGAAAATCAATGTTTTTTGTCAAGAAAGTATGAAAGAAGTTCTACCCCTCTCACTTTGACATTGCATTCACAAAGTCAATCACAACTATCAAGAATTCATTCAAATTCAAGTGACAAAGCAATCAGTATTTTTTCAAGCATTAGAGTAGAAGTAAGACCAGGATTCAAGCATTGGATATGACATTCATGTTCTATGTTCATGAAGACTTCACAAGACCCTAATTCCTTATGGAGATTAAAAAACTCCATAAAAATATATCATTTGTGTTTCAGATATTATTTAGCATTTCCCTCATTAGGAAATCATTTCCATTACAACAACTCAATTACATTTGATTTTTATTTCATGGTTAATTCCAAAATGAAGGTTTGACCTAAATCAAACCCCCAATCTAAAAAAATTCCCTTCTCTACTATACACAAGAACAAGTACAAAGATGTAATTTTTAGGATCTACATTATTCGTAGCAACGAACAGGTTCCCCTTTAGATGGAAATTGTTTTGGAGGACCACAGTGACAAACATTCTACTCTCAAAAAATTGGGATAACCTTCTATGAACAGATCCAAGCACTCACATATTACTTAGATCTACACTCATGGCTCGATTCAACAACGTAGCTCACTGTTTATGCATTTTTACTTTAATTTTGACACATTTACCCTAATTTTTGCATTCACATTTCAACTTAAAAGAGGGTATCAATATTCATTCTAGTTAATCCACTAAGAATTATCACCCCTATCCTTGTTGATTTGAGGCTAGATCTAGTGGGTTCACCCCTCTTTAATGTGGTGATCTCTAAGAAAAATATTAGTGATTTTATTATATCATTAGATGAATCCTTAATATTTTCACCATTACAATTAGCATTGATAAGAAACATAATTCTCATGAAAACGTCATTTCAATGCAAGAAGATAGCTTGAGATAATGAAAATTCCCCCATCCTCAAGTGCCACCAACCTACAAATTGACCCTATTACACTTTATCTATTTGGTGTCATATTAATCCCTTTGATAACAAAAGAATGTGAGTCTTTGGATGCCTCATTAGGTGTAGAAAAAAAGGCCCCTATATTCCAAGCATAATTGTTTGAAGATCCATTCAAACATTCAAAGGTTTTCTCAAGTGTAGCATGGATGACTTTAAACACACAAAAAAATGAAATGACCATTCTCTTTGTCTTGTCAGACAAATGATGAAATCATGCATAAGCCTTTAGCCTAGTAAGCATTGAAAGAAAAAGGGTGACAAGCTCCTTTTATTAAAACAAAGTTTCCTTAAACAACTTCTATCACCAAATCAAACTACCAATTTGTTTCCACAAAAAAAATAATAAGCAACTACTCCCAAAACTTGATTAGAGGCTAATTCTTGCGAGTTACCCTATTACTCCAAGGCATACAATTTCAATTAAAGCCTCTTTTTATTTCTTCTATTTCTCCTTCAATTTGAATTGGAAATTCAACTTTCCTTATCATGAATTGCATAGAGAATTCAATACATCTTGAGAGACCTTATTCCAATAGACTTTGTTAAAATTCCAAACTAATATGAATAGCATAATAAATCTTCCATACCAGACTATAAAAAAATTTACATTGAATATCAAATGTTTTAACTTGATAGCACTAAGAAAGTGAATAGAACCCTTGTTTAGTATTTTTAAGGAATTCCACTATAGTTGGATTTTGTTTGTTCAACTTCCTCCTCATTATCTCTATTTTATTATAAATATTTTCATCACTAGAAATAAAATAGAAAAAGGATTTTCTATAAACATAATATTTGAATAGTAGGCAACTTCATTGCATAAATTTTATTACAAATCAAACAATCTTGCCCCACATGAGATCATTTTCCACACACCTTCTAATTCTAGTTTTCCCTCTATGTGACTATCATGATCAATTCACCGTATGATCCCAACATACATATATTTCTTAAGAACGAAGTATTCTTGTACTCTCATAAGATACCATTCAAAAAAATTGAGTAGCCAATGAATGCACATGCCTAGTAAAATGGTGGTGGCCCCAATCATTCAATGTCTAAAAACCATAACAATCTATATTTTTGTAGGGAACAAGATAAGTGGAGTCCAAATTGTTTCCAAAGTTAGGTTTTGCACTCAACCGAAAATATTTTCTGAAAAACATATTACACTTAAATTGCATAGAACAAGAAAATAATTTCATGGCATGGCATCTTCATATCTTTTGCTAAAGAAAATTCCATAAATACCTGCATAATAGTTATACCTACTTTACACCTATCGAATGCCTAGGCAATCTAATCTAGTTTTTCCTACATGGTGCATTGATAGTCTTGTTCTTCTCATACTTTGATCACTCACAATGTCTCTCCTTATGCCTTTTATTTATATTAGACATATAATGCATTTCCCAATGCCCTTGAATCAACACTTTCAAATTAGTGCAAGCATATATTTAGGTATATGAATAAATTATGCTCTAATACCAAATAAAGGTAAAAAGACTATATTTTTATTCATGCAAAGGTGAGAAAATTTATAGAAAGAAAATAATGTTTAGTTGACTAATAGGGTAAGACCAACTGTATAACCATTTTGTGTAGTTAGACAATATAATACATATTGGGTAATGAGTAGTCATCTTATGGCTACCTTAACTTTGAAATATATTATAGAATTAATATTATAATTATATATAGTTGTTTAAATCATCGTATAAGTTACAGTTAAGTAAAGCATAAATAGGTATATATTGAAGTTAGTGGCTAGTTATTATGATCGTGTTAAGTGTTGTGTTCTTATTCAGGTGTATTAGAGTTATCTTCCTGAAAGTGGATAATGAGGTTACCCTCTTGATTGATGAGGATTCATACGATATGCATAGGATATATATAAGTTATTAGCATAGTATTATTTTTATTAGTTTTATCCTATGTAAATGTCAAAAATAAAAAGTCAAAAGTAAAATGTAATATGTTAGTTCCTAGTTGTTAGGAGGTTAGAATAAGTTAGTATTTTGTTATTTTATTTGTTAACTAGTTTTTGTTTTGTTTTTTATTAGGGGAAAACAAGTTTTGAAGGGCCCCTGAAACCCTTTACATCATAGATTCAAAAGATAGTAATCGAAGTCCACCAAAAAAACAAAAGACAACAACCACAGAAAGGATAGCTAATGGAAAATAAAAAGCCAGCAACAAAATATGCACAACACAAAGAAACTAAACACTAGATAGCAGAAAAAGAAGAGAAGAATAACCAAGCCTAGGTGAAGTTCTTTAGCAATTCAGCAGCTTCCAGCTCCAAATGCTCCATTGTTACAACATTCCTCTTGATATCTTCAATGTCCCTGCTTTGGTTTTGCTTCTTCTTGGTACTTTATCTTGTTCTTTTCCTAGGACTAGCTTCCTTATCTTTAGGGGTTCCATCCTTCTCCTCGGTAGTGTCCCCAAGGGTCTTATCCCCCTAGACTTGTTAGAGTTTGCTAATAAGGACCTTGATACTATCAAAAGTGGCCTTTAAAATCTTGTAACTCTACTCCCCAATCTTTTTTAGGGTCTTCTCAATCCCTGCCATCTTCTGTTCAGTTGCCCCAGCTCTATCTTCCAGGGTTTTAAAGTTATTGCATTGGGAATTTATAATTTCCTCTGCATTACTAATAGCTTTAGTCAACTCACTTAAGTAGTCAAGTAGAGAGCTGAATTTACTGGTGCTAATAGCTTCCAAAGCTTCAAGTTTGCTAGCTTCCTGGACCTGTTTATCTTTTATGTTTTTAATTTCCTTTTGAATCCAAAAGAAGACCTTATTGAAGCATTCCATTCCATTTTTGATACAAAGGTCGAATTCTAGAGGAGAGCCATCCTTAGCCTCATCTCCCACAGGGTCCAGCTTCACTTCCAAACCCACCTCCTTCCACTTAGCTGCCTTAATTTCCCTCTTGGGGGTATTATCCTCAAGGTATGTGCACAAAGATGGTAGTCAGATAAGTGGACACCAACCAAAAAAAACATGAAAAAACAAGCAATGCGTACGCAGTTATAAAATTTAAAATCACCCCGTATGCGGTTACATCCATTGTTCCCAAGCCTAAAAAAGGTAGCGTGTATGTGTTGCTTTTAGGAAAGTGAGCACACACACATTTCTTTTAGGAAAGTGAGCATGTACATGCTCATAAGACCTAAAGAACTATATATGCGGTACTTGTCAAAAAATTTCTTTTAAAAAAACTGGGTCTTATTTTCTCATGACCACGACATTTTTTCCTCCATTTCCTTCATGAAACTGCGAACATGCTACCTCATTTCTCCTCTAGACACTATGGATCAAGGTTAGTATACTGTGCGTGTATCCTCAATGTGTGACCAAACTATTTTGACATGAGAGAGTTCCATGGTAGAGGTGGTAGCTCTGCCCAAGATAGATCTAGAGCCCATAGGTGAGTAGCCCCGGAGAGTCATCGCCTCCTAGCACCAAATCCCAAGGTGCATCAGGCTGTCCCAGTAGAGATGAAAGAGTTGATGGAGCTACAAAATATTCAAGCAGCCACAACATTGACTGGTGTCATCATCCAACATGGGACATCGTTAGCACACCCTATTGTACTAGATGATGAGCCATTAGTTGCTCCAGGTGGTGATAGAGAGCCCATTCAGCATATGTGTGTCTGTTGCTTGGGGATATGCTCATGGATGGATGACGCATCCATTACAAATGGATCCATATCTCATTCATGCATGATTTGCGGGAGTAGATGTCAGGCCCACATGACTGAGGATTTGGCGCTTATAGAGGAGTTGATGGACATGGTGTTTGCCCATTAGCAACAGACACAAATGTGTTGATTTGCATTCATAGCATTTTATTTATCAGTCACTTTAAATTTGTAATTACATAAATTAATTTTCATTTATACATCGATTTAAATTTAGACAAATAATATGCATTTTAGGATGTAGCAATAGTATCCCATACTCCTACAGTAGTTACTACAGCTACAACTTTGATGTTTGAGGTATAAATTTTGTAACATGTTAAAATAGAAAAGTACACTTTTAATTCAAAAAAATTACAAGATATACTAACTATCTTTATTGCTTGGTCCAATTTTTTGTTTTTAGGTGTTGATAGGGGACCAAATATCCCAGATTGATAACATCATGCTCTCAGCGATCGATTTTGGCATACAAGGCTATACAGTATCATATTTTGTACAACCTTTTTTATGTATTGTTTTGATGGAATATGCAAATCATTTCATTTTAGATTTTTAAAATTATGTTTAATATATTATTTGTACTAATATCTCATGTTAATTTTATTTATTTAGGGTACCCCCTCCGCGTCTAGGTCTCATCCTAAGAAAGAAAAAGAATTCATCGAAGATGCCAAAATGTGAGAAGATGGTAATTGAACACATTTTTAGTTGTACAATTGTTTGAAAATGTTGAAATCAACTCTTAGTTGGGGTTTGTAGATTGATTAGTTTTTTTTTGTCTATTTTACATGTACAATGACCATTGAGCTATGTGGATTTGTTGAATGCATCTGAATCACCCATGGATCAAGAGATGGAAGAGGTATGTATCTCTACTTTATTTTCTTGATTTCATGATTATATGCACGTGTACATGTGAACTTTGATAAATTATAATCTTATAAATTTTTCATACAAGAAATATCCATAGCTACTTCATCAATGGTGAGCCCTCCTATGTGCACTGGAGAAGCATCTCAGGATCCAATACACTTTTGTTTGATATATTACATTAATTGTTTTTAACCTACAATAATTATTATTCTATTAATTGTATTTAATCTTTGATCATTTTTTGTATAGGTAATAGTGACAGTTTGTCCATCGATGGTGAGCCATCCTTAGTCCATTGGAGAAGAATCCTAGGCACCGGTACATCATTGTTCTCTATATTATAGCTTTTAAGTGTTTTTGATGTATTTATGTTAGTAAATTGTATTAATTGTACATTTAATCTACAACAGAACCCTTCGTGATTCGGCCATAACATTGATCATTTTAAGTTTGTCTTCAAGAAAACTCCTAAGAGTGACAAGGAGAGGAGAGTGAAGACATTAGCTCTGAGATCAACCGATGAGGTAATATACATTTCAATTACAAAGGAATTATAGTTAAATGCATAGTTATGTTGTTAATTGTGAACTATTTTTTATAAAAGAATTCTAACTTGGCTTTTGAATTGTGGTTTTGTAGCCATCTACAGAGTCGCGTACTTCATAGAAGAGGCCTGATTTTGATGATTCACCATAAATTTAGGATCATATAATGTTAGTTGTGGTCATATAATGACCTATACATGTAGATATATTCTACATTTTTGTTGTATATCGATTTGGACATGGAATATGCCACATTTTTGTAATACTTGTATTGACTTGGTAGACATGCCTTTTTTGTTATATATATAAATGTTGATATTCGATCCAATAAATGTGTACTAAGTTCATTATTGTGTATTAATTGTATTTCATGGCTGTCCTTTTATAAAGTTAATTGATCATTTTCCTATGTAATCAACAATATGAATATAAACAACAAAAATCTATGATATAAAATATTGCAATAGTGGAATATGATTTGATAAAAATTTTAAAATATCAAATTAACCCTACAAAACACCTTGTATTCAATTCATTATTGTGTATTCACTGTATTTAGTAGCTGCCCCTTTATAAATTTAAATGAATATTTGTGTATGTAATCAACAATATGAATATAAACAACAAAAATCGACAATATGAATATAAACAACAATATGTGTGTGGTGTGAGAGCACCCTCACACTCGCAATGGTCAAATTTTGGTTCTCATGTGAACAAAACAATGTCATGAGCACATTTGGGGGGGGCAGGTTTATGCTAGGCATGCTCCTCTCGTGCATCTCAAAGCGCTAGAACATCGAGAGTCATACCCTACCAGCGCAATCTCTTAAGTGCCCTGAGTCCAAAAAATTGTCAAACTTTGATGGACTATTTCTTCCAATCCTTGAAACATATGACCAATTTTTTTAAACATGTGGGGTCATGTGAGGATCCTCTACAATGGCCTCTCTATTTTTGATGACTCGAAGACATTTTAAATTGGTAGCATTTTTTCGCTGGCTAAAAAAACCGTCAGTTGCATGCAATGCAAAGTTGCAAGATAGGCTAGAATTGATTCGGTTCATCATATGCACAAATGGACATCATGAGTGTGTCTAGGTGGGTAAGTTTATGCTAGGAATGCTTCTGTCATGCATCCCAAAGTGTCAAAACATCGAGTCATACCCTACCGACGCGATCTCTCAAGTGCCCTGAGTCAAACAAATTGTCAAACTTTGATGGACTATTTCTTCCAATCTAGGACACATATGCCCTATTTGTTTGAAACTGTGGGGTCATGTGAGGCTCCTCTACAATGGCCTATCTTTTTTTTTGATGAATCAGAGCCATTTTTAATTGGTATAATCTTTTCTCCTGCTGCCAAAACCATCAGTTGCATGCAATGCAAAGTTGCAAGATAGGCTAGAATTGATTTGGTTCGTCATGTACACAAAACAACTTCATGAGCACATCCATATGGGAAATTTTATGCTAGGAATGCTCCTCTCATGTATACCAAATCACTGGAACGTCGAGAGTCATACCCTACCAGCGCGATCTCTCAAGTGCCTCGAGTCCAAAAAATTGTCAAGCTTTGATGAATTGTTTCTTGCAATCTAGGACACATATGATCAATTCATTTGAACCTATGGGGTTATGTGAGGCTCCAATATAATTTCCTATCTCATTTTTTTTACTAATTGGAGCTATTTTCAATTGGTAGCATTTTTTTGCTTGTTGCAAAAATCATCACTTGCATGCAATGCAAAGTTGTAAGATAGGCTAGAATTGATTTGGTTCATCATGCGCACAAACCAATGTCACAAGAGCATCCAAGTGGGAAGGTTTATGCTAGGAATTCTCCTCTCATTCATCCCAAAGAGCTTGAACATCGAGAATTATACCCTACCGGTGCGATCTCTCAAGTGTCATGAGCCCAAAAAATTATCAAACTTTGACAGACTATTTCTTCCAATCCAGGACACATATGATTGATCCATTCAAACCTGTGGGGTAAAGTGAGGGTCCTCTACAATGGACTATCTCCATTTTTTACAACTCAAAGCCATTTTCAATTGGTAGCATTTTTTCACTTGCTGTAAAAATTGTCAGTTGCATGCAATGCAAAGTTGCAAGATAGGCTAGAATTGGTTCGGTTCGTCATGTGCACAAACCAACATCACAAGCGTATCTAGGTGGGCACATTTATCATAGGAATTCTCCTCTCATGCATCCCAAAGTTCTAGAACATCGAGAGTCATACCCTACCAATGCGTTGTACAAGTTGCTTGAGAACCTTTTTGACAATAATGACAATTTTTTCTCAAATTGTATCTAGACTCAATCTATGACTCCTATGAACCGATAATGACTCAAATAATTCTCCATGATTATACAAGAATCAATAATTCTCATGAATGACCTTATCAATAATGGTCATGATTGACCTTATCACATCACATTAACTCAAAACATAGTCACAAAACATAGACACAAAAACTAGTCATAAAACAGTCAGATATTATTCAAAACATTTCCTCTAAATATGGTCAAATCAGTTGTGGGCTATTTGAATATACAAAAAAATATCTTACAAATCATCTCATGGGATTTTATAAAAAAATTGGCATTACAATATGTGTGATTCAGCTCATCGTCATTTTAATATACAAAATTTGGCATCTAAATATGTACAAATTAGCTCATTTCCATTTAAATATACAAAATATGCCCCTAAAAATATAAAAATCAGCTCATGGGCATTTATATATACAAAAAATGAATATAGAACAATTCGTCGATGATATATACAAAATTCTCAAAATCATTCTACTTAGAACTGTAGACTCAATCAAGTGAGCCTTTAGGATCATCTCTAACCCATATTGTGTCAAGTATTTCCTCGTGGTAAGATTCACAAACTTTCCATAAAATCTTGTTATGAGGTCTACCACAATACTTCATCAAATGAATATTTGTTGCAACAACAAGGTTAGAGAAATGAAGAATATGCTTGTGTGTTTCAAAGTCCTCGAACAACAAAACATAAGAATTATTGATAGGGTATCTCCTAAGCCATGTTCCTATCATGACAACAGACCCTATTGGTTACTCAATACCCTCTCCGTCAATGATTGTGGTTGTCAATTTTCTTTTAGGCTCAACACAATGACACAAATAGTAACTTGTTTCTTCTTCATTATTCTCTTCTACAACAACTGCATACACATGACCTGCATTTTATAATGATAATTAATACCAAAAATAAAGTGTGATGTACAACAAAATGAACCAAAAAGAATACTTGCAAAAAAATTAAATCAAAAAATCACCTGAATCCACTAGGTCTGATACATGGTCAAAATCCACTGATGTCTCCATCTGGCTCAATTGTAGTGCTTTGGGAATTTGATATGTATCAATGGGAACCAATAGTCTACAAGAACATTTGTCAACCTACTCTTGTCATTCACATTCTTCCCAAAAACAATACATGCATGAAGAGAAAAAACATACCATCTGTCTCGTATAAATTACTACTGAACTTGCATTTGAACTCATAAATGAGTGCATGTCACTTGATCCTGCAACTGTACAACAATCTAGATAGTTTTCAATATTAGATTCAATGATCAATCAAAAATATCTATGAACCATTGATGTACCTGGATTACCTGGACCCATCATAGACTTACACCATCGCACAATTGTTTTTTTATCTATCAACTCAGTACCACCTTCGTACTTCAATTCTTCTCTAGTTAGTGCTCTTTTTACACATGCTCCTGCACCATCGTACTCTCCCTTACCGTGTCTAGCCTCAGTGAAATTCAAAAAATGTTGTACACCGCTTGTATGCATCCTTGTCAACCAATAAATCATCCTTGCATTCTTGAATTATGCGGTGCAATTATCTAGCCATATTAAGTGTCGGTTGTATTGTATGTTTCTTTCCTTTAAATTATCATAGAAAACTTTAAAGAATCCTTGTACAAACTTCAATGAATGAGTATGATCATCACTAATGTAGAAGTGATACTCTCTTACAACCCTTTTGTTGGAACTATGGATATGTGTGGCATTGATGTTTTGTCATTGATGTCAACACTAGTTGTTACCAGCAGACAAATTTACATTGGTTGATATGGATGGTTCTCGGCAGACAGGTTACAAGTATAAGGTCTAGTGTTATCGGCATAAGAGATTATCTATTGGACACTTCTGACATGTTTGGATCAGTAAAGAATATTGGATTTCATGTGTTATATGCTCCATAAGCATGTTTTGGTCAGTTGGTATTTGCTTAATAATTGGATGTCATCATACACACTGGTAAACCCATACCCACACTGGTTTAAGGCTTTACTAATAGAGCTTTCATTGTGGAATCATGATAGGATGCACAATTGGTGTTGGTGCAGCTTCTTCAAGGATTTCAAGATGCTGAAGATGTTCATTGAGCATGCTTCAATTGCTTGAAAACATTTCTTTAGCATGGTGGACATAGAATAGGTCTAGTACCTATCTAGGTTATGGACTGGTATCATGCTAGCATGTACTCTACACATTACCTAGATGATTCAAGATGTTTTATGGATTTGTTATTATTGTTTTGATCTTAAGCTAGCATGGCATATCATTGTAATAAGGAACTATGTAATGATATTATTTTAATATCTTTAGGTTGCTGACCTAATTGGTTTAGGCCTTAGGGTTTTTATAAATAAGAGGTAGAAACTCTTTGTAAAGTATCATGGTTATTGAAAAAGGTCATGGTCAAGGAATGTAATGTGTGAATATTGTAATATCATTAAGGCAGAGGATTTGATCGATCATTGGTGATCAGATTGGTTTTAGAAGATGATTTAGTCCTCCTGCATTGAGCTTAACCGAGACTGTAATCAAGCATTGTAGATGTTATTTCTAGTAGTTCACTCTATTAGATTGTTGTCCATTTATCTTGAGAAGGTTGTAGCCTCTTTGTAGTCAATGAGACTCTTTTGTAATAAGGAGTACGCTCTAGGCAGTGTGCCTTCCAACAAGTGCAGACCCCTCATTGTAACACATACTTTTTGTAGAAGTATCATCTGACTGTGGATAGCCTTCCCACTATGGTTTTTCCCGTTTCGGGCTTTCCTTGTACAAATTATGGTGTTATGTGGTATGATTTATTTACATTAATTATCTGTTCAATTGTTAAGTTGTATTATTTACTGATATTTGTTTCTACCGACATCTGTTTGTGCTTTACCTATACTTGATTTGTTTAAGGTTGTATTGTGGATTAAATGTTATAATTTGTTAACAAATGATTCATCCCCCCCCTCTCAGTTGTTCACCAGTTATCTTAACAATTGGTATTAGAGCTTTGGTCATCTTTTGCAGAAGCTTAACCGCTTGAGGTAGATCCTATGACACCTAACACTTCTAATCCACAAGCAACTATTTTCAGAAGAGAAATCCCTAAGCTCGATGGAACAAATTATGGGATATGGAAAATTTTAATAGAGACTCATCTTAGATGTCTTGGCAAGGATATTTGGTTGGTCACTAAGAAAGGATACACACCTTATGATCCAGCATTTGACAATCCTGCTCCTACAGAACTGGACAAGAATATTGAAAATGATTGTAGAGCTAGAGAATCCCTCTTGTGTGCACTTATGGATCAACAGATCATGGGATTGACTGACAAATCATTGGCTAAGGTTATATGGGACAAATTGCAAACTCTAAATGAAGGTGACCCTACTATCAAAATTGCTAAACTTGATGGTTACCGGGTAAGGTATGAAAATTTGAAAATGGAACAAAATGAAAGAATTGCTATGTTTATGGAAAGAGTAAATGAGATTGTTATGAGAATTCAATGTTGTGGAGGATTTCTAAGTGAAGATGAAATAGTTTCCAAATTCTTGAGAGCCCTTCCACTGGCTTACAAGATGAAGGCAATTGCAATTAATGAGTTAAGAACAATGACAAACACTTTAGTCAATAAAGACATTTTGATTGGGAAATTATCTTCTTTTGAGCTTGAAGAATTTGCATCTTCTAGATTTGTAAAGTTTGAACCTACTTTTCATGCAGCATCATCAATATCTACTAGCAAAAGTGATTGGACAGCCCTATATGCAAAGGAATTGGAAGACATGAGGAAAGAAGATGAAAAGCTTGAACAACTTGAGGCCTTATTTGCTAGAAGAGTACCTAAAGGTCCAACTGGAAGTAAGTATGAAGGAAAAGAACATTTTAAATGTTTCACATATAATAAGATTGCTCATTTTGCATCTAAATGTCCTGAAAGGAATGCAAAGTTTGAGGAAAGAGTTAAAAAAACTTATAAGCCTAACCCAAATAGATATAGATTCAAGAAAGACAAACATTGGTACATAGCAGATGAGGAAGGAGTAACTAATGACTCTGGAGATGAACCAGTAGAAGACTCAGCTAGTGGATCTAAAAATGAAAAGGAATGGGTGTTCTATGCTTTGAGGGAAGATGAACTAGAACCGGCTATTGAAAATGAAGAGAAGGCCTTGGCAGCAAAAGTTGAAGATAAGGATGAATGGGTAATTGATAGTGGATGCTCACATCATATGACTGGAGATAAAAGGAAATTTTTGTCCCTCCAAGAATACATTGGTGGTCAATTCAAATTTGGAGATGACAAGGCATGTATGATCAAAGGTAGAGGTATTATTTCTTTAGATGGCAATCATAACACTGATAATGTCTATTATGTAGAAGGTTTAAGGCATAATATTTTGAGTGTTGGTCAATTAGTTGATAAGGGTTTTCAACTTCAGTTTAAATATAGAAAATGCAAAATCATTAAAAAAACTAGTTTCGAGATTGCAACTAGTATTCAGATAGGAAGTAATATCTTTCACTTGAACACTAGTAATAAGACATGTTTGATTGCTCATATTGATGAGAGTTAGCTATGGAATAAGAGGTTGTGTCATGTTAATTTTGATTGTATTATTAAGACCAATTCAACTAAGGTAGTCTGAGGTATACCTAAGATTATGAAGCCCCATAATCTGGTATGTAAGCAATGTCAATTAGGTAAGCAAGTCAGAAGTTATTTAAAAGCATACATTAAAAATCTAATGATGTACTTAATTTGATTCACACTGACTTATGTGGTTCAGCAAGGACTAGAAGCTTTCAAGGTGGTAGGTATTTCATGCTGATTATTGATGACTATTCTAGAATGATGTGGGTGACTTTTCTAAGGGAGAAGTCTGAAGCTTTTGAGAAATTCAAGATCTTTAAAGAGAAGGTTGAAATAGAAAATGGATTGAAAATCAAATGTCTAAGATCAGATCATGGTGGTGAGTTCACTTCTCATGAATTTAACAATTATTGTGAGACAAATGGAATTAGGAGACAACTATCTGCACTGAGGACTTCTCAGCAAAATGGAGTAGTTGAAAGAAACAATAGAACCATTTTGGATGAAACTACATCTATGATGATGGAAGCCAAATTTCCTCATATCTACTAGAGAGAAGAAGTGAGTATAGCAGTCTACACATTCAACAAAGTTCACATTAAAGGTGAAACATGTAAGACTCCTTATGAACTATGGTTTGGACATACATGTACTGTTAAGTATTTTAGAATTTTTGGAAGTAAATACTATATAAAAAGAGATGATTCAATTGGAAAGTTTGATCTTAGATGTGATGAAGGGATATTTCTTGGTTATTCAATTCAAAGAAAATCATATAGATGTTATAACAAAAGATTGTAGAAAATTGTGGAAAGTGCTAATGTGAAAGTAGATGAATAGTATAGAAATCATTATATATCATATGACAGGGAACCAACAGTGGAAATGATCATAATTGAACCAACAATGCCTCAATTGGCACAAGAAGCTGAGACAGTTACATCGACACAATCATAAAATTCAACTATGACTGATGATCAGAATGGTGAACCTGAAGTTCAAAAGACTCCAAGATATGTAAGATTAAATCATTTCGAAGATCAAATTATTGGAGATAGGAACAAGGGAGTAATGACAAGAAGAAAACTAGCAAATGAAGAGGTATGTCTTATTTCTCAAGTTGAACCAACAACTATTATTGAAGCTTGTAATGATAAAAATTGGTTAAAGGCTATAGAAGATGAATTAGATCAAATCGAGAAGAATGAAACTTGGTATTTAGTCTCTCGGCCTAAAAATAAGAATGTTATTGGAACCAAATGGGTTTTTAGAAATAAACCGAATGAGTATGGTAAATTTATAAGGAACAAGGCTAGACTGGTTTGTAAAGGATATTCTCAAATGGAAGGAATTGATTATGGTGAGACATTTGCACCTGTAGCTAGAATTGAAGATGTTAGGCTATTTCTTGCCTATGCAACTTATAAGAACTATAAGGTTTATCAAATGGATGTCAAATGTGCATTTTTGAATGGTAAGCTTGAGGAAGAAGTTTACATTGAGAAACCTGATGGATTTACATTGATAGATGACAAAGACATGGTTCGCAAATTGAAGAAATCTTTATATGGTTTGAAACGGGCTCCTAGATCTTGGTATGCAAGGTTGGATAGATATCTTTTGAAGCTTGGTTTTACTAAAGGCAATGTTGATAGTAATCTATATTATAAGATCATTGATAATGATATTCTGATTATTGAAGTCTTTGTTGATGATATCATTTTTGGAGGAGAATATAAATTGTGCATGGAATTTGCTAACAACATGAAAAATGAATTTGAAATATCCATGATTGGTGAGATGAAACTTTTATTAGGTTTGCAAATTATTCAAACTAAAAAAGGCATTTTTATTTGTCAAACTAAATATCTAAAGGAATTGTTGAAAATTTTTGGTATGGAGAATTTCAAACCAGTAAGTACTCATATGGCTACAAGTGATAAATTATCTATCAATGATACTTCTTCATCGGTAAATCCAACAAGGTATAAATCTATGATTGGTGGTCTATTATATCTAACTCAAACTAGACTTGATATTATGAATGCAATAAGTATTGTTTCAAGATATCAAAGTAATCCTAAAGAAAATTATGAATGTGCAATAAAGAGGATATTCCAGTATTTGTAAGGAACAACAGAATATGGCTTATGGTATTCTAGAAATGATTATTTCACTTTATGTGCATATATTGACTCGGATTGGGTAGGTGATACTGATGACAGGAAAAGCACTTCTGGTGGAGCTTTCTTTCTTTTAAAGAAACTAGTTTCATGGATAAGCAAAAAATAGTCATGCATTTCTTTATCTACTGCAGAAGCTGAGTATATTGCAACGACAACTAATTGCACTCACGTTTTGTGGATGAAACAAATGTTGAAGGATATTAGGGTAAATTATAGTGAACTGATAGTTATCTACTGTGATAACTCTGTAGCTATTGACATGTCCAAGAATTCGATATTTCACTCTAAGACTAAGCATACTTCAATAGAGTATAAATTTCTGAAGGACAAGGTAGAAGCAAAGGAATTCAAATTGGTTTATGTGAACACTAAAGAATAGATTGTAGACATATTCACTAAACCGTTGTCTAAGGAATCATTTGAATACTTGAGAGACAAGTTAGGGGTTTTTGCCCCTCCAGCAGAGACTTGATTGATGAAGTTTTCCATCAATCTGGTATGGACTATCAAGAACATTATCCATTCTGGCACTAATGAATGGTGCTACTACTTAGGGGGAGTAGTCAACTTTGAGATTTAGAGGTTTATATCATTGTTTTGATATTTTTGTCAGGTTTCTGGCATTGATGTCAAAGGGGGAGAGATATTGATGTGAAAATAAAAGAATAGTTGTATACATTAGGGAGAGAAATTTGTTCAGAGCCTTATAGAGATCACACTGGGGGAGAGCTATTGATTGTTGGTTGTCTTCCATAGGGGGAGAATTGTTTGGCATTTCTTGGTAATTAGATGTTTTTAACATCTAGTGTTTCCATCAATGCCAAAGGGGAAGATTGTTGGCACTATGGATATGTGTGGCATTTATGTTTTCTCATTGACGTCAACACTAGCTGTTACCAGCAGACAAATTTACATTGGCTGATATGGATGGTTACCAACATACAGGTTACCGGTATAAGATCTAGTGTTACCAATAGAAGAGATTATCTATTGGACACTTCAGACATGTTTGGATCAGTAAAGTATATTGGATTTCATGTGTTATATGCCCCATAAGCATATTTTGGTCAGTTGGTATTGGCTTGATAATTGGATGTCATCATACACACTAGTAAGCTCTTACCGACACTAGTTTAAGGCTTTACCGGCAGAGCTTTCATTAAGGAATCATGACAGGATGCACAATTGGTGCTGGTGTACATAGCTTCTTCAAGGATTTCAGGATGCTGAAGATGTTCGTTGATCATGCTTCAATTGCTTGAAGAAATTGCTTTGGCATGGTGGACCTATAATAGGTCTGATACCTATCTAGGTTATGGACTAGTATCATGCTAGTGTGTACTCTACACATTACCTAGATGATTCAAGATGTTTTATGGATTTGTTATTATTTTTTTGATCTTAAGCCGACATGGCATATCATTATAATAAGGAATTATGTAATGATATTATTGTAATATCTTTAGGTGGCTGACCTAATTGGTTTAAGCCTTAGGGTTTGTATAAATAAGAGGTAGAAACTCTTTGTAAAGTATCATGGTTATTGAAAAAGGTCATGGTCAAGGAATGTAATGTGTGAATATTATAATATCATTCAGGTAGAGGAGTTGATCGATCATTGGTGATCGGATTGGTTTTAGAAGAGGATTTAGTCCTTCGACATTGAGCTTAACGAGGACTGTAATCAGGCATTATAGATGCTATTTCTAGCAGTTCACTCTATTGGACTTTTGTCCATTTATCTTGAGAAGGTTGTAGCCTCTCTGTAGTTAAAAGACTCTTTTGTAATAAGCAGTATGCTTTAGGCAGTGTTCCTTCCTGCAAGTGTAGGCCCCTCATTGTAACACATACTTTTTGTAGAAGTATCATCTGACTCTGGGTAGGCTTCCCACCATGGTTTTTCCCTTTCCAGGTTTTCCACGTACAAATCATGGTGTTTTGTGGTATGATTTCTTTGCATTAATTATCTGGTCAATTGTTAAGTTGTACTGTTTACCGGTATCTGTTTCTACCGGCATTTGTTTGTGCTTTATCGGTACTTGATTTTTTTAAGGTTGTTTTGTGGATTTAAAGTTATTATCTATTAACAACCGATTCACCCTGCCCCCTCTTAGTTGATCACCAATTATCCTAACACTTTCTATCCTCTTTTGTGCTATGATCTACATGCATGAATGTTATGTGTACAAAATAGAAACTTGTGTAGAATGATAATACATAGATTGCACTTCATTTTGAGGTTGTAGTGTATAATTTTCACTAAAATAAATGATAGAGACAATGGTGCCAAGAGGAAATGTGTCCTTACATAACTTAAATTTCTCATCTAACCATCGAGCTCTATGTGTATGCATTATGTACTCATAAACTAGTTTCTCTTGAAACATTTTCATAAATTCAGCTACACATATATCATTTTTCACTAGTTCACATCTCTTTCAATCTTTTCCACCTTTAACTCCATATGTGACTATCTTGTATTTTCCAAAAGAAACTAGTTTCCTACCAATTTCATGAGTGCTCTCCAAATGTACACATCTTGGTAAATGTTGCAAACCACCACATATAACACAAGAACCTTCTAAACAAGGCATCTTATAATAAGTGCAACCATCATGTCTATTACATAGCACACTTGAAATAAATTCTCTTACTAACTTAGGAGGTGCTTGTATATTGCATTCCTCCAAAACATCATTAGTGTGCAAAGTAGAACAAATATGATGAAAAATATCATAGTGCATGGAAAATTCAATATGCATCCTACAACAACACGTGGTGCATACATGATTAATCTTAATATAAAAAGGTTTTACCATTTCAAAAAATCTTTGAGAAATTCTTATTTGAGGAAAATTTTGAAAGAATCTTCCATAAAATTTTGTTTGAGTCATATCCACATAGTGTTTGGCATGTGGATCACGATTTGTACATTTGATTTGCCTTCTAAAAACATCTCTTTGGTTGGCGAAACTCTTGCGTTGCCATGCCAAAAATTTTCAATTAATGTTTTTAGTGCATCAACAACAACCTTGTCTTTGCATGATAGTCTACATGAGAATGTCCAAAGATAATTATTGTTAGGTTCCTCTATTTTTTCTTGCCTCTGTAATGCTTTACTTAATGTTATTCTACTAAAGTTTAATGACTTGCTTGTTTTTCTTATCAAACGATGTTTCCTTATTTTTTGCTCATTATGGTTGATGTAATGACACGTCGAGTAGCATTAGAATCTTTAGTACATGATTTTGAACCAATAGCTTGATATGCATCAAATAGATTTCTCACAATATTTCTTTCATTGTTACTTTCAAATGATCTTAGGCCTAGAATTTTCATTATCTCTCTAAAATTCAAATTTTTAATCATTTGAACAATTAATCAACATCTTGTAGTTTGATTTAAGTTTTCAAAATAATTTTGCCATATTCTTTTAACCATTCTCCTACAAGTTCGTTCATTCATTTTATCGGGCATTGGCTTCAATATATTCTCATCAATGTCAATTAGATACTTTGGTTTCCTATGAATGATTCTTGGAGGTGTTAACATTGATGCATTGTGTATATTCAATTCATCAAATAGAGAAGGTGTATGTTCATCATTTAATTGATTATTCAATGTGGTATCTTCTTCAATTGCATTAGGTTCAT
Source organism: Cryptomeria japonica (assembly GCF_030272615.1). Classification (NCBI taxonomy): domain Eukaryota; kingdom Viridiplantae; phylum Streptophyta; class Pinopsida; order Cupressales; family Cupressaceae; genus Cryptomeria; species Cryptomeria japonica. The sequence goes on along the minus strand of NC_081408.1, from coordinate 631,214,909 downwards.
GCAAAAAATCAAATGTCTCTTCTTCAATTGCATTAGGTACATTATGTTCATTTGGTAAATCAAATTGAGATGTTGAGGATGATATACCTTCTTCTCCCATTGTTCTTATGTGATGTAATTTCTTTATAAGATGCCTTTGTCTATCCTTTTCAACCTCTCATTGTTCCATCGTTCCTCGCTTGTTCTTTCCCATGATTGATATCGGATGTTCTAAATAAAATTATATTACATGTATATGGAAACAAAAGTTCATAAACAAACAAATAACCATAAATATGCATCTTATCATTATTTTTTTGAATCAAAACTATTAAACAATAACAATAATATTGACAAAACTAATAAGAACAACAATTCAATAATTTGAAATCATGTAAAAACAAAAAAATCACTTACTTATATGTATAAAATAGTGATAGAATTGCAGACATAGTTGCAGTGGGGCCTTCAACGACCTCAAAAACTTCTTTTCAGGCTATTGAGGCTCTTGGGCAAATAAAACTATGTCTAAGTACCTTGTATGCACTATATTAATAACCGCATGTGCATTGTTAGTCCCTAAAATGTTGGCAAGCCAAATGGTATATTTTTTTTCACCCTGTACGCACTTAGAACTCATAATTAGTGCGTACATGCTCCTACACCTTAAAAATGTTATGGCAGGGCAGCAAACTAATAGGCTCGATACCTTGTATGCGCTATTTATTGTAAATAAAATGTGAAGGAAAATGGAGAGAGAGAGAGACAGAGAGGAGAGAATAGGGGAGGGAGAGAGGAGGAGGGGGGAGGGAGGGAGGGAGCGAGGGAGAGAAGAATAAAGAGAGGGATGGGGTAGAGAGAGAGAGAGAGAGAGAGAGAGAGAGAGAGAGAGAGAGAGAGAGAGAGAGAGAGAGAGAGAGAGAGAGAGAGAGAGAGAGGAGGGAGAGAGAAGGAGGGGGGAGGCAGAGAAGAACAAAGAGAGGGATGGGGTATCTATATATATATATAGATAGAGAGAGAGAGAGAGAGAGAGAGAGAGAGAGAGAGAGAGAGAGAGAGAGAGAGAGAGAGAGAGAGAGAGAGAGAGAGAGAGAGAGAGAGAGAGAGAGATGGGGTATGGAGAAAGGGAGAGAGGGAGATAGGGAGGGGGAGGGAGAGAGGGAGAGGGAGGGAGGGAGGGAGGGAGAGAAAGAGAGGCACCTTGTATGTGCTTGAGAGGGGGAGAGAGGGAGACAATACACATGCATACACATATATGTGTGTATATATATACTTAATATATTATATAAAATATATGTATATATTATTATATACATATATATATATATATAAATATTATATATAAATTATACATTATATGTATATACACATATTATATATACAATATCATACTATACACTCCCAAAATTTAAACAAAAGTAGTGTATACACTGTGTTTATAGTTAAGATAGAGTGTACGCGCTTCTTACACCATAAGTACAATGTACACGTTTTTTATACCATAGGTACCCTGTACGCACTTTTGACTATTTAGGCTTGGAAATAGGAATGGATGACAATGCTATAGTTTGGAAGTTTGATTTCCCTCCATTTCCCTCATTTTTGACATGTTTTATTTTATCAACTTGGTTTCTCAATTTGTCATCATCAATTTTACACTTCATCAACTGGGTATTTCTAAGATTACCACTATATTTTCACCCATCTTCTGAGCTTTCTAACCATATAATTTTTAAAAAATTTGAACAACAATAACATATTATTATTGAATTTCTTTTACTAGTGTCTCCATAGTTCTCATAGACATACGTGCACCATTTTTTTAATAACTTTTGATATACTTATAAAAATTTTAAAAACTTTATATATTATTGTAGTGCACTTGATTATTTACAATTTTTAAAAAAAATAAAAAATTGTATTTTCGATTTTTTAGTGCAATTTATTCTTCATGCACAAACAAGTACCTAATTTTCATGATGTGCTTGATTGGAAAAATCATATTTGAATCTCCTCACTATTTGTCTCCATGTCATATTCACTCTCCTCTTCTTCCTTGTACCAACTATCATCGTCCTCCCCCTTCTTTTTTTGACTGATTGACCCTTTACCTTGTTCATCTTGACTGGTTTTCCTTTTATGCTTTCTCAACCGAGTGGTATGTGGGTCCACCTCGACATTTGTCTCTGTGCCATATCCTTCATCATCTACCTCATTCGAATCACCCAAATCATCATCTGACTTGGAAACCTCAGATATAGCCTGTTGAACAATGGTGTTCTTGATATGGTTGTATAGGACCACCATAAGACCCTCATATAAAGCAAGATTAGTCTAGGGATTAGAGATAACACCCATAATCCTGACATTTAAGGCACAAAATAGGCAGTAGGGGAGATTAATTTTCTCCTTGTGCCAAAAATGATTAAGAATCACAAAATGGCAACTATAAACTTTGGTATATCTACTATTTAAAGTTATTAATTCCATGACAGCAAACAAAATCCATCACTAGAGCAACTTGATTAACTTAGAGGAGTAGTATGTGCTTTTGTTTTGTTATTCATGTAAGATCTGGAAGATATTCTGACTCACCCAAACATGACATATTATATGCCTATATAATTGTAATTTCTTCTCACGTAGGAGATATTGGAATGCAAGTTTTACAGTGTATTATTTTTCTCAGATTATTTTCAATTTATTTTGAAGTGATCTTTGGTATTTTTTCTGTAAATTTCATCTCTGACTTCTCATTAGATTGTCTCTCTTCATATCAGATGGTATCAGAGCACTCTTTGATCCTTGGGTGTGAGATTATCATCCAAATCCATTTTATCAAAAACAAATTTCAGTTCTGAATCTCTCAACAAAAGGAGAATATTTCTAAAGCTTTTGTACTCATTTGAGAAGAATTATCCATCTGAAAGCGATTGGAGCTATTTTTTTGAAAAAGTAGGCACTTTACTTTCAGATTTTTTTTTTCTTTTTCTTTGAAAACCAATTTTTCTTTCATTAATATCTTTTACACAAAAATTATTTTTAAAAATCATTTTTTGGGTGGATAACAGTTTGTTCTTATCTTTCCATAACATTTTATAGTTCTGAATTTCATTAAGAAATAAGAAAGTTATTGTAGTTTCAATATTGTTGTTGTAGTTGCTAAATTCACATGCCAAGGTGGTTTTGTTGGTGGTTTTTAGTATCAAAACATGGTTTTGCTCCCTTTTTCATGGTTTTTCTTTGTTTTTTTAAAGAATTTATATTCTTTATTTAATTAAACTTGTGCATAGTGCTCCAAAATGATTTAAAAATTATGAATACCTCAAGTTTGTTTGAGAGTATTAATTTATAGATTGTGAATTTAGTTGTAATTTTAATTTCAAAGTTTGTCAAATTTTATTTTCTCATGTCCAAGTCTAGTAGAGTATTTAACCTCATTGTTGGTCTATTTTTTTGCTGGAAGGTGTAAAACAATCACTAGCTTTAACTCACAATAATATGGTTGCTAATTTGGTTGAGAGAGTTGTTGAACTCGCCAATGTGATAACCACATTGACTTATAAAGTCAATGATATTGCAATTCAACAACTTCCTAGTCCTGGAAGCCATCGACCTTCAGCCAAATGTGAAGTCAAAAACTATGATGGATCCCAAGATCTTGATGTTTTTCAAACTTGGATCCTTGACATGGAGACATGGTTCACCTATAACAAGAGTGTTGATATTGATAAGGTTCCTTTTGCCAAATTGAAGGTCTCTAGTGTCACCAAGGTTTTGGTTACTAAGTGGAAATATGCATAGGACACTATCACCACATGGAATCATCTTGTCATAAGCTTAAAGGATACATTCTACCTTTAAACTATGAACAACAATTGTGCATCATATGGCTTTGCTAGTGAAAAAGATGACAAATACCAATGCAAGATTATATCTATCGGTTCAATCAACTAAGAATATTGCTTTGCATGCAAGAACTAGTTGTTCCTCTAATCCTAAAGTTAAAGAGTGCTTTAAGGAAAATTTGTTTAGGGAGTTTAAATATACTACCTTGGAATCTCTATATGTTGCATTCAACCAAGCACAATTGGTGGAGGAAAAGCTAGATGTCCAGTCTCGTGCCTCTCGACTTTCATTTTTTATAAGTCCTCCAAAAGCTTTGAATTGTTAGCCACAATAAAAATTTTCCAAAGAAAGGACATGAAAAATTCTTCTCCTTCCTCTTCTTTTCAGTCTCCTCCTTGTGATACTAATAAATCTAAATTTTGTACTTACTGTAAAAAGAAAGGACATGAAAAGTCTAAATGCTTTAAGTTGAAGAAGAAGAATCTAATTATACATTCTCATGATGAGGAAATGAAAAATATTACCATCGAGGCTTATAGTGATGATAGGAATTATGATGAGTTTAAAGGTAGTCTCAACAAGGTCACCTTAATGAACCATCATTCTACTTCAGAGGCATGTGACAATTTGTTTGTCACTCATGCTTATTTAATGCATAATTTTTATATGGATTGTATCATCAAAAAATGGCTTATAGAAAAATTTGATTATGAAGTCCATTATTGACAAACTTCATTTGCCGATAGATCCACATCCTCATGCATATTCACTTGGATGGAAGGATACCGATTCATCCTCATTAATCACACACACTTGCACAATCTCTTTTGCCTTTGGTCCCAAGTTTATTGATAAGGCCACCTATGATGTGACCACCATGGATTGTTGTGGTTTGTTTCTCATAAAACCCTATAATTTGATGGGATGATGAAAGAATAAGGATCTGGTCAACTACTGAGAGGAGGGGGGGGTGAATCAGTAGATAGAAAACTAATAAAACATTTCACCAATCTCAGAATCAACCTCTCAAAGTAAACTTAGTACTGACACTTCTTAAACCACTAAACTATAAATGCAATATCACTTTCAAGATTAATTGGTTGACTGTTATAGTAGATTAACAGTAAACAACTTGAAACTCACAAACATCCAAATACTTTACTGGCATAATTAAAACTTCATCTCATATTGCTGCCAGTTAACATAACATATCAAAGTGGATTAAGAAGTTAAACAATTTAACCATAGTAAACATAACCACGAAAACATTCACCACTTGACACAATATTTTTGAAGTGAAAACCCAAATGGGAAAAACTACAGTGAGATGAGACTCACAAGTTAACTATCTAAACTCTTCAGAAGTTCGCCCTATTAGGAGCCAAGCCTGTTAAAGCATTTACAAAAAGTCCTGTTAAGAATAGATCCTATTAGGGACCACCCTATTAAGGGATTGACTATATTGCCCTATTAAAAGAAATACCCTGTGAGGAGTAACCTCTGTAAAGGATACCAAGCTAATGGACCGCTTGGTTAGAGGATTTGAATAACACTAAGCTTGTTAGAGCTTACCCGGTTAGGGGATTTTACTATTGTAATTGTTAGAAAAACATAGGAGTTTGTTGATTTGCTTGAATAGCACTACACATGATTGTTCAGATCCTTCTCATGCTCCTGTCTGTCATTACACAAACTGCAGATACATCATCTGGTTCGGAAACCACACACTCAACTAGAAATTTGCCAACTCTGAAACAAAAGAACTCATCGAACTTATAAATGAATCACTAGGTCGATAACACAACAAAAACCTAATTCTCTCATAGAGATTAAAAATAAGTCAGTTCAAGTATGACCATTGGATTACACAACAATCTTTGCACATCATTCAAAATAGCCTTGACTACTCCTTGATCACCACTTCATCAAACTCAGTTACTCATCACGCCATTTGTATTACAAGCAATATACTTGCTCATTCCCAAGGTAAAAACCATTTTCTCAATGCACCAAAAAACACTTTGAAACTCTTCTCATACAACATGCATACGTGTCATAATCATTACCACTCATCATCAGATCATAAACCAATATAACAAACTTCATCAAAATTAATTGGTTAGGGTTTATCAAATCAATAGGTAGGGTTTACCAGTTCAACTCTCCATTACTTAGCAATACCGGTTCACTCCACAAACTCACCTACCGGTTATGGCTCCCTTCACTAGCTCTTCCTGCTGGTTACAAAACAATATTATAACAACATCAATACCAGTTACAATTGACATTAATGATAACATAACATTTCATTAATGCAATATTCATGCAAATGCCAACAATCTCCCCCTTTGGCATTCATGGCAATACAAACATCAATACCATTGATTGCTATGATTGTGAATAGGAATCCTAGTTTATATTTTACCATGTACTCTCCTTTTCTTCAGCTGGTAGCTGGTTGTAGATCTTTTATTCATCAATCATATAATTCTTCTCCCCATAATCACATAGTTCGTCTCCCCCTTTGACAACAATGCCAAAGTCAAAGTAAAACATGCAATGTCAAACTTCACTACTAAGCATCAACAACCTACAACTTGATGCTCCCCCTGTGGAATGACTCCACTCTACATCAATCCTATTGTAAAATTCTACAAGTAGCTCTAGGTGTGGCATCATGCTCAATTGACCTCATCAAGGCATACAACCCCTAGCTGACTTCTAAGATACTCAAAATTAGTCTTAGGAAGAGGTATAGTAAAGATATTTGCAAGATTCTCCTTGGTAGAAACATGCTCCAATAACACATATTTACTCTGAAATTTTTCCCTCAAAAAATGATACTGCAATTCAACATTATTGGTTTGTGCATGCAAAATAGAGTTCTTGGAAATATTTATGGCACTAGTATTGTCACATAAGATCTTTACAAGTTCTGAAAACTTCATCTTCAAACCTTCTAGATTGTGCCTCATCTAGATAGTTTGGGTACAATTCATATAAGCTGCAACATACTTATCTTCAACAATAGACTGTGATATACAACTTTTCTTCTTGCTACTCTATGAAACAAGTCTTCCTCCAAGAAAGAAATCTTCACTGGCTGTGTTTTTCCTATCATCAACATTACCTGCCTAGTTTGTTGATGGCAAATGCACACTCCAATGAGAAATTGTAGTTGATTGAAGGTATTGTCATTGATGGCAACCTTACAATCATGTGATACCAGAAGATAGACATAGGCACTAACACTGACATACTCTACACCGACATACAGATCATGAACATCGGAAAGGAAGATTACCGACATCTTGGCCGACAACAATTTTGTATAAATGTATTTTGTAATTAATTGTAAAATCTTTTGTAATCCAACATGGTAGATTGTAATATGATTCATGTATGTATGAGATCATTGTAGATCATTTATGAAGTGATAGATGTAAGGAATATAGTAGACCTAATGTGTGAATTATTAGGTTAAGGGTTTACGTATATTGCAGAGCTTAAACCGGTACTGAATCTGGCATAGTGGATGCTAATCTAAAGCAGTACAAGACATTGGATTAGTATAATCCATTTTTGTAAGTCAATGTGACTTCTTTTGTAATTGAGCAGTGAGCTCTAGGTACTTGGTCTTCCTGCATGTGCAGGCCCCTATTGTAAGCAGTAATATTCTCTTATTGGCCAGTAAGTGAATATTGTGGGTCACAAATCCCACTGAGGTTTTTACCACATCGGTTTTCCTCATTAAAATATTGTGATATGGTGTGCTTTTCATGTTGTGGTTGTTATTCTTATTTGCTGCATTATTTTTGGTTTACCAATACATAGTTTTAATATGCTTTTCATGTTATAAGTTATGAAGATTCTTAACCGGTAAGATACTGATTCACCACCACCCCCCCCTCTCTTAGTTCCTTTGGGAATCCTAACAATTGGTATCAGAGCCTAGTCCTCTATTTTCAAAAGCCTAACAACTTGAGGAAGATCTTGACATGGGTAGAGATGGAAAATTTGAGAAAGCAATTGGAATCAACTCTTTCAGACTATGATGTAGAAAAAGTAAAGATTATAAAACTTGAGGATGATTTGAAGGCTGTTGAGGATATTATTCGAGGACTTCAAGAAAATTTTACTATAGCAAGGAATAAAAGAAGGTAACTTTGTGAGAAGATGCAGAATGAAGAAGATGAAAAGGAAACTCTTAAGGATCCGATGAACCAACTGAGACAAGGTAATTGTACAGTGAAGAATGAGATGCAAGATATGACTATGAGATTTCGTAAAGAAATTTAAGATAGAAAGAAGAATGAAGATGACTTGGCTAGAAGTATAAATGATGCTAGAAATGAAAACACAAGACTCAGTCATGAAAATGATATGTTGAAAATAGATTTGATGCACACACAAAATGACAGAACTAAACTCATAAGACTGAAAGGAATCTTGGAGAATGAACTAACTGCTGCAAATCAACACAAGGAGAAATTCAAGAAAAGTTTAGAAGAACTTGTTGACATGCTGAAGAATTAGAAACCTAATGGTGATACAAATGGCCTTGGCTTTGAAACTAGTGAAAGCTCAGATACTGAAAACAATCATGATCATAGAAAACCGGTAAGACAACCTAATGCTTACAAATTCAATGGGAAATCCTTTAACTGTAACAAGTATGGTCATAGAGAAAATCAGTGTAGATCTATAAATTATTAGAACACTAATACACCCATAGGTCAATATTCTAAATGCAACAAAGTTGGTCATACTTCAGAAAATTGTAGAATGAATGTAAGATGTTATGTTTGTGGAAGATTTGGACACCTATCTAATCAATGCAGAAGACATACTAGCATAGGATATGGGAAAGATATTCAGAAAAATAATGTGACTTGTTATGCTTGTAACAAAATTGGACATATTGCAAAATTTTGTAGAAGCAAGACCCCACCGGCAAATAACAAAGGTCCGAGTTTGAAGGGTAAAGAAAAGGTTGAAGAGGTAAAGCAAGAATTTTGAAAACAATGGATCAGAAAGTTAGATCAGAATGTTGATGGGAATACTCCTCCAGTGGTAGAATAGTGTATCACTCCACCGACAGGATACTCTTCATCTAACTAAAGAAAATCCTTTGGGGGTTTAGCACCAAACTGAAAAAATATGCTATTATACCCTCGGTTGATGGTGAGAAGTTGAGTCACTTTTTTACCAACAAATGAGTTAAGTTGTGACTTAACCGACAAGCATTAAATGTGGTAGTTGGAGAAAAGAACATTATAAAGCAAGTTTTTTGGCTCCTTTTTCATTCACGAAGCATTCAAATCTTTGAGAGCACGAAAATTCCTAAGCGAAGGCATTCTTAGCAAAGAAGAGAAGCAGTTCATCCAAGCAATCATCCCTAAGGTAGATTGAGGTATTTATAAACATGGCATCCTCCTCTATTCCTGAATTTATAGCAAACCCTATTGTAATTGAGGTTATCAAGTGCCCTAGACCCATTTTCAAGCTTGTTCCCAAAATAGCGAAGAAAGATGATAACATAGGTGCATCTCTCAAATTCCTAAAGGAGTAGTATATGCTGAAGATCCTAGAATATACATAAACTATCATATACAGGAATTAGGAGATGATGAAATCAAGAAAATGTATAGCATTGTGATTTGTCATGAAAATGGTAATGTCAAGCCGGAACGCAAGGTAGTAGAAACCCTAGGTTTTCTGGATATTCTTAGCATTCCTGATTTTCCTAAAGATGTGATAAGAATAGTCCTAAGTAGAGTCTTGTTACTACTTATTATAGTTGCCATTAGTTTTATATCCAAAGTCATTCTATATACTCTAGTCGGTTACTACTACCGAAACATTTAGTCAGTATGCACAAAATAGTCGGTTATAGAAGAAAGTAGTCACAGAGCCTAGTATTCACCAAGCTGTGTACCAAGTAACATTCCATATCTACCGAGCAGAAATAATGATACACCTAGTTGATATACACCAAGTGAAACATGTTACTAGATTCATTGAATCTAGACACACATGGGAAAACATGTTACAAGATCGAGGAACATAGAATCATTATCACATTGGAAATTGTACTTAAAGATTGTGTATGATTTTGAGGTCATCTAACCAATGAAATATTTTGTATAGTTATTCATTTGATAAATTATTTTTGTAAGATCGAAGCAATGAATCAGATCACCGACATAACAGATCTATTTATTCAGCATGGATTAAGGATAAAAGTGTCATAGAGAGAGAGATATAGAGGTGTGTGAAGCAAGACATGTATGATACATAAGAAAGCACTAAGTGTTATGACTGTTACAAAGACATAGAGGTCACCGAGAAGGATTTTAGAGAGAAGTTAAAGAACAGAGTAAACAGAAGGGTTTACCGAGTTATTCTATGGGTTACTGAGGTATGCTATAAGCAAGGTAATTTCATTTTGAGCACATAGAATCTTCTATAACATTCCAAATGTAAAGTTGTAGATATTTGTAAAGATTTTATTATAATATTTTGAAGTTGTAAGAGAAACCTTTAATAGGGTAAAAGACTCTAACTAAGTCTATAAATTGTAAAGCCTTTAACCAGGTGCAACATTTAGTTTAAGTGTTGTAAAATCCTTTAGCAAGGTAGATCTAATGATCTTGATACTCCTAATAGGGTAAGCTATCAGAAATAGTTGAACATGTAGCTCTAATCGAGCAACCTTTATTATTGCAATAGTGAAGTTGTGGGTGCCATCCCCACTGTAGTTTTTCTCTCTAACCAAGAGTTTCTGCGTAACCAAAATATATGAGTTATGGAGTGAATCATGCATGATTGTTATTTATTTGTTTTATCTTTATGTTATGTTACAATAGTTTTTTGGTTTATGCATAACAGTAAAGATATTGTTGATAAAAGGATTTGAAGTACTTATTCACCCCTCCCCTCTTAGTACATTAGCTTTCCATATTGGGCCTAACAATTGGTATCAGAGCTTAAATCTTGGAAAAAAGTTTAACAAACTAAAGAGAAAGATCTTATCAATGGAAGGCTATAAATAGTCTTAGAGAATTGTGTATCTGCAAGAAGAGTTGGATCATGCTAATCAAGTGATTGCAGACATGCAAAGACAAATGCAAAAATCATTGAAAGTTAGAAGGAGATTATCTGATGACTTGAAGACTCTCAAGAGCTAGTAGAACAAATTGAAACATCATCTAAGAACAGTATATCTAAAGAGACTGAAGAGATGATTGAACAACTAAAGGAAAAAAACAAAGCACTGACTGATCAACTAAAAGAAATGAAAAGAGGACATGAACATTTCAGAACACAAATGACTGAGAATCTTGATGCACTAAGGACAACTGAGGATAAAGTAAGAGATCTAGAAAGAGAAAAAAAATAGCTTGAAGCATTAGTATCTAAAAAAAATGGTGAAATCACAAGGTTGACTGGGATTCAACAAAATCTGTCAGATCAATTGGGCTATGCACATCATGAAGCAAATCTAAAAGATGACGAAAATCAAGCATTGAAACTTGAAGTATCAAGGTTGACCAATGAACTTGAAATAGAAAAGAAATCCATGGAAACACTGAAAAAGACCTATGAAGCATCAAAGATGTTGGATGAGCAACTGAACACAAGAAGACCCAACAAAGATGCAGGACTTAATTACAAAGGAAAAGACTCTACTAAGAAGGGAATCCACACTACCAAGAGAGGAGAATCATCAAAGCAAGCTGGAAATAAGAAGAATATCAAAAGAATGCAACTACTATGGAAAACAAGGTCACACTGCTAACATATGCCAAATCAGAAAAAGTAAGCAACTAAATGTCACTAGGTCTAATGGTTATTGTCACAATTGCAACAAATATGGTCACACATCTAACCAATGTAGGACAAAGTATACTAGCAATTATAAGAAGGCAAAATTTAAAGGGTTTTGTAAAAACTGCAATAGATATGGACATAGTACCGAGGAGTGTTGGTTTAAGCAGAAAAACTATATGTGGTCTACACACTAAGCAAATACTAGAGACTACCAAATTCACACAAATCCTTACCGACAATATTCTACAGTACCATGGGATTACAATACAAGGATATGGTGTGAATTTTGTGGAAGATATGGACATATAAGTGCCAATTGCTTTATAAGGTTTAGAATGAACAATCGAAGATCATGGAAAAATCCTGGTATGGCATGTTTTCATTATCACAAAGTTGGACACTTCGCTAGAGATTGCAGAGATCAACCTACAAGAGACACTGAAGAAATAAAAGACAAATTACAGATGATTTGGAAAAAGAAGGAAATTGTGTCAAATGAAGAAAGCACCTTACCTACCAAGTTAGGTGCACCTATTCCAAATTAATTGGTAAAGGTATGAAGGGACTGCATTCTCTCAAGGTTCAATCTTAATAGTTCCTATTTTATTATGTACTTAATTCAGAATCTACATAACTAAGATATATTAGTAAGTTTGAAATTCTATCAAAGTCTTTTGGAGCACTATACAGGAAGCCTGTCAAGTCAGTGAATACAAGAAGCCTGTCAAGACGGTAAATGAAGGAAGTCTGGCTACTCGGTTAAAGCACAAAATGGAAAGAAGGTTTAGTGGAACCGAGTGCATTTAATGTTTTTGACCTAACCTGCATGAAGCCCGATAAGATATATTGTGTACTTAAAGTATTTACGCAGTCATTTTTCACTCCCCAAGTTTTCAAGAAAGTAGAGCAAAGCGATTCAAAGGTGATCAAACCTCCTCCAAAGCAAAATTCAAGGTATTTAAATCAATCAGAATGCAGTGTTAAGCTAGTTTACCGATCATATCAGGTGTGATTATCTATTTTACATTTGCTAAGTGTGAAGTGTCTACTATTTGAAAATCTTCAAACCCTAAGGATCTTTTGTTAGTATTTATTTGAAATCTATAATGGCACCTAAGATCCAAAATCCTGTTGTTGTTGAGAACATCAAAAAACCCTCACTGAAATACTCTTTAACTCCTAGAATTGCATCCAAATTGGATGATAAAACTACATTCTCACTCATCCTGGATAGAGTTTTACTAGTTGAGGATGTCAAATTCTTTACTAAATGTCGAGTTGAAGAACTAGGTCATGTTGAAATCAAAGACACATATGATGAATTGTGCACCAATGGTAAAATGGATAGCAAGTATGAGTACATCAAAATCAAGGGATTAACCGAAGCCCTAACCTATCCTCATGTCTTCAAACCCCAATGGGTCAAGTTTGTTCTGAGCAGAGTTCATGATGACTTCATGTGGCTAGAAGAGAAACCATTTAAGATCACCAAGGATATCATTCATTTGATCACCGGTTACCCTATTTATGATCATGCCCAAGCTTAGAAAATGATATCATAGAAGGAATTGATCAGTTTAACCAAAGTAGAATCTGATTGCAGGGGACTAAAATTGAACAATGTCACTGATGTAGAGATAAAGTTTGTCATTAGAGTAATAGGTTACTATTTCTTCCAATCAGCAAGGGAAAATAGTTTACCCTATGCAGCAGTAGACTTAGCATATAAAACTGTGAAGAAAGGCATGAAAATTGATTTATGTGAGGTATTGTTGAAAAACCTGTTTGAGAATCTCAATACCATAAGGAAGCCAAAGAAGAACAATTCGGCCAATACACTAAAGCTTGGATCACTGTTAATATGCATGTTTTTCTATTTTGAGAAATTCTTTCCATCAGTCGGTAAAGTTGTTTGGGAGCTACACCGACCAATCACCCATCAAATCAATGACTTTATAAAATGTCTAGGTGATAACTTTAATGATATTATGGATGATTACTTTAGCAAGTTTCAGGAAAGGATGCATAACAGGTACCGGATTCCACCCAAGCTAGTGGAGAAATACAAGGATGACATATGTGTTGAAGTGGACACTGATTACTACTATGTTAATGTTGTGGAACTGAGAAATCAATCTTTGCCACCTATGGGTTACGAGATTGATTTTGGTATCACACAATAGTAGATAGATGCTTTTCTTACATTACCAAGAGATGCTACCGAGCTGAGGTATGGAACATATGAAGAAGTGAAGGAAAAAGTAAAAATGAGCATTGTAGTACCCAAGGCTACAAGGAAGGCAACAAAGATGATAAAGGCATTAACGGAGAAATTTGGAGAAGGTTCTTCCGCCACACCTATCAAGGGGACTATAGTAATTACCGAAGAGGAATCTGAAGCCCAAGAGGCAGCTATAACACTGAGCACCAAATTTCCTAAAGGGAAAGTTTTGAAAAGAAAGAAACAAGATACATCCAAAGTATCACTGACTCCTCTAGCAAAGCGACCTAACACAAGAGCATCTGCATCATCATTGAGTAAGAAAACAAAGAGTGTTGCCGCACCAAAGGTAACGAAAACTTACAAGAAATCTACTCAAAGACTCATTTTGGTAAAAGAGTCTAGTGACACCGAATCTGAAGATGCAAGTAAATTTCAGATTGTCAAGAGCAAGAAGGTAAATGTACATAGTGTCAAAAATTTGTGTGCTAATCTAAAGAAATATGGTGGATTTGGATCATTTAGATATGTAAAATATGAATCTAGATCTGATGATGAAAAGAGACAAATAGAAGAAGCTATTATTTGCACACTATTGAAATTCCGTTTGGTCCCATTGGAAGTATGTAAATCTCTTCCAAATGAATTATATTTGCATATTGACAATAGGTGGAAGTATGCAATGGACTTAGAGAAATAGATGAGAGAAAGAAGTCTAGTACATCTTTTCCCAGACATGTCAGTAGATGAGATCACCGAACATCTGAAAAACTACCACACAAAATTCCTAGTCAAGTAAAGAGCCTTGAAATTGATGAATGGCCTTTACTTGGATGTAGAGAATGAAACCAAAGAAAAATGGCAGGAAATATTTTGAATCAAGAATGCTAGTGAGCAAGCTGAAGTTGAAATAGTTGATGTCACTAAGCAAGATCCTAATATCACCAAGCAAGACCCTGCTGACACCATACAAGTAGATGAAGATATCATGGATATCGAGGCACCAGAATAGGAAATGATAGAAAGGAATGCTTATGCCCAACTTGTATCCAACAAATCAGTTTTGGAACAAGTCTAGCCCTATCCTCTGGTCAATCATCCTATTTTAACCGGGGCCCCTCAAGATACGGAGCAAGGCATAGAAGGTCACAAGTCAATAGTAGGAGAAGCTACTTCTCAAGAATAGACCTCTCAAGCTCCATATAGCACTGAACATGTTACAACTAAGACACCAAGCTTAAAGACACCAAAGGACACTATAGAGGCTAAAGAAACCGACCAAAGTGTTGCCTCTATCGAGCAACCTACCGAGGGTCAACAAGCCTCACAAGCCATTGTTCTAGTCCAATCGATGAAAGGTAAAGAAAAGAAGATGAAAAAGCATAGTTTCAAATTAGATTTTTCAAAACCAATAGTGTTGCCCAATGTTGATATATCCAAATTAAAAGGGAAAGCACTCATTGAATTCGGTGAACTATGCAAAGCCAATGCTGAACAGGAAAAGCAAATGGCTATTCAAAAGAAAAATAAAGTGCTTTAGAAGGTGAAAGCACTCTTAATAGATATGCTACCTGAAGCAACAGTAACAAAAGATGCAGCCATCCACATTCAACTAGATGGACTCCTAACCAAGATAGAGACATCTAGAGTAGATGCATCTAAATATTTGAGCAAGTTAAAGGACAAGGAGCTCACTGCTAAAATGATTGAAGAGGTATAGAAAGCTATTGCTATTGGCAAAGTTAAACTTGTTAAATTTATTGCTGAGTTGACCCCTCAACTCAAGCACATTCTTTATTTATTTCAGAAACTGTACATTTTCTTTATTCATTAAAGATAACAAGAATAAAACTGAAGTGATTGAGAAAGAGACCACCGATCTCTCAAATAATTTGACCACTAAGCCACATTCCATTTAGAATTTTAATACCAAGCTATAAAAGCTCATGGCTCAACAATTGGAACTCAGGAATGAAGAACACAAAATAAGGATGGACATAATGACACTTCAAACATTATTCATTCCTCATCTTTCCTCTATCCAAGAACAGATCAACAAAGCTACATCCCTATCCACTCAACAAGAGGGAAGCACCTTAGATGGACTCATTTCACTATTAGCTGACATTACCACTTAGAATTCACTCATGGACAGTGTTAAGGATGCCCTCTCTGCCACTCTCACCGATGCCCGAACAAAGTACAAATCAATTTTTGACCAGTTGCCACCACAGAATGGTAGCTAAGTTTTGATGTTTGTCAAAAAGGGGGAGTGAGTATCATATCAAAGTATACAGGGGAATGTAGTATACAGGGGGAGTATACCAAGCAAAATAGAGTATTCAAATGAAGAGTCAATTTTGATAGGGAATAGAGAATAGACCAGTACACCGAGCAGTGATCATCAAACAGAACCAAGTACAAAATATTGATCACCGAGCATGCAAACTTAGAGTTTTGTACAATATAGTGATAAGGGGAGTATATCTAAATATACTATTTCATTGACAAAAGTATATGCTGTCAGTTTTGTCAAAATTTTGTAAGTATATAAATTTTTGAGTTATGATTTTGAAAGTAGTTTTGTCAAACATCTAAATTAATGTCAAAAGGGGAGATTGTTACTACTTATTATAGTTTCCATTAGTTTTATATCTAGAGTCATTCTATATACTCTAGTCAGTATGCACAGAACAATTGGTTATAGAAGAAAGTAGTCACAGAGCCCAGTATTCATCGAGCTATCTACCGAGTAACATTCCATGTCTACCAAGTAGAAATAATGATACACCGAGTGAAACATATTACCAGATTCATTGAATCTAGACACACATGGGAAAACGTGTTACAAGATCAAGGAACATAGAACCATTATCACATTGGAAATTGCACTTAAAGATTGTGTATGATTTTGATGTCATCTAACCAATGAAATATTTTGTATAGTTATTCATTTGATAAATCATGTTTGTAAGATTGAAGCAATGAATCAGATCACCGACATAAGAGATCTATTTATTTAGTATGGATTAAGGATAAAAGTGTCATAGAGAGAGATATAGAGGTGTATGAAGCAAGACATGTGTGATACATAAGAAGGCACTAAGTGTTATGACTGTTACAGAGACACAAAGGTCACCGAGAAGGATTTCAGAGAACAGTCAAAGAACAAAGTAAACAGAAGGGTTTACCGAGTTATTCTATGGGTTATTGAGGTATGCTATAAGCAAGGTAATTTCATTTTGAGCACATAGAATCTACTATAACATTCTAGATGTAAAGTTGTAGATATTTGTAAAGATTTTATTGTAATATTTTGAAGTTGTAAGAGAAACCTTTAACAGGGTAAAAGACTCTAACTAAGTCTATAAATTGTAAAGCCTTTAACTAGGTGCAATATTTAGTTTAAGTGTTGCAAAATCCTTTAGCAAGGTAGATCTAATGATCTTGATACTCCTAACAGGGTAAGCTATCAGAAATAGCTGAACATGTAGCTCTAACCAAGCAACCTTTATTATTGCAGTAGTGAAGTTGTGGGTGCCATCCCCACCACAGTTTTTCTCTCTAACAAAGATTTTTTGTGTAACCAAAATATATGAGTTATGGAGTGAATCATGTATGATTGTTATTTATTTGTTTTAGCTTTATGTTATGTTACAATAGTTTTTGGTTTATGCATAACAGTAAAGATATTATTGATAAAAGGATTTGAAGTACTTATTCACCCCTCCCCTCTTAGTACATTAGCTTTCCATATTGGGCCTAACAAGTCCATGGTCAATTCTTCTAGTTAGATTCAATTCATTAAATCACAAAAGAAGTCGTTAAAGCAGTAACATGGTTATCTTTCACCGGTAGCCAACCCGACGGAACTAAAAGGGTCTCAAATGACACAGTGATAGATCTAACTAGTGCAACATTTGACAAAAGGTCTCTAAGGGTAAATGATGTGAAGGAAATCAATGTCAGATTTATTAGTATGATCTTAGGCTACAAATCTACACATGCAAATAGGTTGAACTCAATATCTTGCCTATGTATTAAATGTGCATATGACATGGTAAATGATAATGCTAGAATAGATGTGTGTGAATGGCTCAAAGATGAATTGATAGACAATCTAAAGAAGATTAAAGGAGATAAGAAAGGAACCTTTAGATTTGGAAATTTGCTTGTTTGTTTAATGTTGTATATTACTAAACAAGTACCCAGTATTGGTAGAAGAGATTTTGGCTTTGATATATCGGTAGGAAAGCAACTATTGGATCTATTAAACAACATGGGAGAAAATAGAGAGAAAAACATAAACGAACATCTTCAAGCATTAAAGGCTTGAATGAAAACAAGAATAAGACTGTCACAAGCAATTGTGGATAAATATCAGAAGGAAATATGTTTTGTAATCAAGAAGGATGAAATTTGGATGGAGGCAGTTGTCCCTAGAACTATCTAGGTAATTGAAATGGGCTATGAAACATATGATAATATCATTGAAACTTATGCAAAAGCCCTTCTTGAAGCACCAAAGGAACCCACTGAGAAAGTCTTTGGAAATGCAGAAACAATTGAAAGTGGAATTTAGTCAAGGAAAAGGGTTAAGAAGGTTGAAGAAATAGTAAGGAAAGGAACCCAACAAGCAAAGGCAATTAAGGAAGATGTTTTGAAACAAACTGGTATAAAAGAAAGTGAGTTGGAAGGACTTCAACTGGAAGCTCATCTTTCACTGGTTGCAACTTCCTCTGAGAGTGATATGCTAGTGGTCTTCAAAAGGGTAGAAAGGAAAAGAAAACCCTCACTAGTACCCTCACCCACTCTTAGGAAAGAAAGACAAAAGCAACAGATAGTGAGGCCTCCAATAAAGAAGTTAACTCCTAAGAAAAAGAAGAAGGTAAAACAAGATATTGCTCTACTAGATAAACTCTTAAGTGAAATAACCGAAGATGGAAAGTTAAAAAACATTAGCAAACTGTACAACACACTATCTACTGATGACAAAGAAAGCATAGAGAATAGTGTAATTTTACACTTGGACATCTACAAGAAATTCTTGATGGAAATTGTTGATGAAATACCAAATGAATTGTATAGAAGATTAGAGACCAGAAGGGTAGCCATTGTTGAGTTGGACAAGAAAATAAAGATTAAAAAATTACTTGCAGTGCATCCAATTAACTCACCTAATGAAATAGACAAATTAATCAATGAAGCTAACTGGACAATATTTTTAACTGCTCACCAGCATGTAGCATTGATGGCAGGTAGAGTAAATGAAGTCTCTCAGGAAACAACAGATGTATGAGACATATTATTTGTAGAAAAAGAGAAACATGAAGAGTTACTAAGACCCAAGACTATCAGAGTATACCAAAAGGATAGGGATAAGGGAAAAGGTAAGGTAGGTGGACCTCCAAGCCTTAAAATAACTAATAATTTTCTCCCACCTCTTACTCATACTCCACCGGCACATACTAGAGATAGTCAACCAACCAATGAGAGTATGGAGACTCCACTAGAGGATACTAATCCTAAGTCCGAAATTTTGTACACTATAAATATAGACACACAGGAAGTAAATGTTGTGGTTGATAGAGAGACCACTGAGGATAAGAAGGAAGAAGTGACTACTGAGTCACTGGCTGCAGATGTTGAGGTTGAGGTTAATAACACTATAAACATAAGCTTAGAAAAACCTACTCTAATAGAGGAACCGACAGAGGACACCACTAGTAAAACATTAGAAGAGCCGGATAAAACTAAAACACAATCAAGAGAACTGGAAGTGGACAGTGCAGAGGTACAAACTGAGAAACTGACTAATGAGAGCTCAGAGAAACCCTCTTAGACACAGATGGAGAAACTGGAGTAGAAACAGGTTGAGACACAAGTTCAGACAGAGATAGTGCCACCAGCTAAAAGTGAAAGGCCTATACCTTTTCTAGTAGAGATGCAAACACAGACTGACCTACCAGAGGTCGAATCAAGCAAGGTAATTACTACAACCAGAAGTATGGATATTGTGAAAATAGTTGGACAGACATTTGGTACTTCAATACAAAAATTCCGACCTACAAATTTAAGAAAGGTCTTATTGGATTCAATAAAGAAGATCATAGAGTGCAATGCACAAGTCTATAAGGATATAGATGATACAATACCTATTTTTAAATTGATAGCACCTAAATGCATTATGGATAATAAGGATTCTTTAGGTCAACTAGACACATTGTCTAAGTTCATCATCGGCAACATTTTGACAGTTGATCAAATAAATGAGGACACATTTAAGGAGAAAATGATTAAAGAAAAACAAATTCTTTGAGGAAATTGTGAAGAAAAACAAGGAGAAAATGGACACCCTATTACTGGATCTAGGAAAAACAATTTTGGATTTTAAGAAACTGTATAGAGATACTTGTAAAATAAATATTCTGACAGAAGACCTAGACAAGGAAATCAGCAAAGCACAAGATGAGATTAACAATATGGTGACAATCTAATAGGCACATCTGATTCATTTTTGGAGATAGAAAAGACAATTGCAGATCTAGAAGAGAAAATTGAGAAGTTAGAGAAGGACAAAGAGAAAGTTAAGGATAAAAGCTTAAAATGTAAACCTGGTCCAAAACTAGACTACCTCACTTCTTTGAGAAAAGAAATTTCTGAGGCTGTAGTTCCCGGACTTAAGATACCGGAAGAGAAAATGCACATACTCACCGATATAGTTCAAAGAACACAAGAGGCATTATAGGAAAGCAAAAGATTCAACAATGGTTTAAATCTGGTTTTGGTAGATATATTCCAAATTGTAACCCACCGGTTACAAAAATCTAGGCAAGAACCACACTCCACTAACAGTGAATGACAACCTTTGTCATTGATGTCAAAGGGGGAGGGAGTAGTGTGATGAGAAAAAGGATCAGAATAGGACATCATTAGCTCAGGGGGAGCATACATTTTTTTGGGCACATAGTTTTGGTAAGACGATTTTGGAAAACCATTGTTGGATATATTCTTTTTGGATTTTTCTCATGAGTGTTGCCATCAATGCCAAAGGGGGAGATTGTTGGCAAATGCACACTCCAATGAGAAATTGTAGGTGATTGAAGGTATTGTCATTGATGGAAACCTTACAATCATGTGATACTGACAGATAGACACATGTACTGGCACTGATAGACTCTACACCAACATACAGATCACTGACACTGAAAAAGGAAGATTACCGACATCTTGGCCGACATCAATTTTGTATAAGTATTTTGTAATTAATTGTAAAATCTTTTGTAAGATGACATGGCAGATTGTAATATGACTCATATATGTATGAGATCATTGTAGATCATTTATGAAGTGATAGATGTAAGGAATATAGAAGACCTAATGTGCGAATTATTAGGTTAAGGGTTTATTTATATTGCAAAGCTTAAACCAGTACTGAATCTGGCATAGGAGATGCTAATCTAAAGCAGTACAAGACATTGGATTAGTATAATCCATTTTTGTAAGTCAGTGTGACTTCTTTTGTAACTGAGCAGTGAGCTTTAGGCACTTGGCCTTCCTACATGTGTAGGCCCGTATTGTAAGCAGTAATATTCTTGTATTGGCTAGTAAGTGAATATTGTGGGTCACAAATCCCACCAAAGTTTTTCCCACACTGGGTTTCCTCGTTAAAATATTATGTTATGGTGTGCTTTTCATGTTGCGGTTGTTATTCTTATTTGCTACATTATTTTTGGTTTACCGGTACACATTTTTAATATGCTTTTCATGTTATAAGTTAAGAAAATTCTTGACTGGTAAGATACTGATTCACCCCCACCCCCCTCTCAGTATTTTTGGGAATCCTAACATCTGCATCTATATACATCTTCAGGTCAAAGTTACCTACATATGGATACCATAATCCATAGTCAATAGTGCCTTTCAAATATTTGAATATCCTCTTGGTTTCTATCAAATGTGTTTCCTTAGGATTCTTTTGAAATCTAGCAACTAGACCAACTACATGAGCTATATTCAGTATGTTGTGAACAACATAGTGCAACTTCCTAATCATTGACATGTATTGCTTTTCATCAATAGATGTGGCTTCATCTTCCTTAGACAATTTACATCTTGTAACCATTGGTTATCCAACTATTTTACAGTCACTCATACCAAATGTCTTTAATACCTCTTTCACATATTTAGAATCTGTGATGAAAATACCACTCTTAATTTTTTGAATTTGCAAACCTATGAAATTTTTTATCTCTCCCACTAGAGACATTTCAAACTCACTTTTAATTTCATTTGCAAAGTCATTGCTCATGTCATCATTACCTCCAAATATGATATCATCTACAAACACTTCACTAACTAGTATCTTATCTCCTTCAGATTTGAGATATATGTTGCTATCTTCACTGGTTCTCTGAAAAACCTATCTTCATCAGGTGTGAATGAAGCCTTTCATACAATGCTCTAAGTGCTTGATTTAATCCATATAATACCTTGTGAAACTTACATACCATGTCTTTTTCATCAATCAAAGCATAACCATCTAGCTACTCAATGCATACTTCTTCTTCCAGTATTCCATTCAAAAATGTTGACTTCACATCCATCTAATATAATTTGGATCCCTTATGTGATGCAAATGCCAGTAAAGTCTTGACACCTTCTAGTCTAGCAACTGGTGCAAAATTATCACCATAATCTTCTCCTTCTTCTTGTGCATAACCTTTGCAAACTAATCTAGCTTTGTTTCAGACTACTATACTATCTTCATTCAACTTGTTCCTAAATACCCACTTAGTACCTATCACATTTTTATTCACCAGTCTTGGTACTAGGGTCCGTGTATTATTCTTCTCAATTTGATCAAGCTCCTCCATAGCTTTGATCAAATTATCATCTCCAAATTCTTCCTTAGTAGTTCGAGGCTCAACAATGGAGATCATGCAAGAATTCTCTCTAATTCTTCTTCTAGTTAACACTCCAACATCCTTATCTCCAATAATCTAGTTAGGATTATGATTGAGTCTCACATACCTCAAAATAACATGATCATTATCTTCAGGCTCTTCTACTTCATTATCATCATCTTCTTCTGAATCTACCTATTTTGGTTGAACTGGTACAACAACATTCTCTTTACTAGTTTCAACTTTCATAGGTTCTGGATCTAAAAATAAAATGCAATGATCTTCATCCTTTTTCTCCATACTAGTTTCCCCTAGGATTTTAGGATACTCATCCACTCGAACATTAACACTCTTAATGATTCTTTGTGTTTGGTTGTTGTAACATTTGTAGGCCTTACTCTTGGTGGAGTAGTTCCAAGAAATATATCTTCATCACTTTTAGCCTCAAACTTACTAACATAGTCACCTCTCTTAATAAAACATATGTTGCCAAATATCTTTAAATAACTAACACTATGTAATCTACCATACCAGTATTCATAAGGAGTCTTAACCTTACCTCTTTTTACCAAAATCTGGTTCATAGTGTAGACAATTGTGCTAAGAGCTTCTCTCCAGAAAGATTTTTGCTACACCTCCTTTTATCAACATTTTTCTAGTTGCTTCAACAATTGACCAGTTGTTCCTCTCTACAATACCATTCTGCTATGGTGTCCTCGATGTAGAAAGTTATCGTTTGATACCATTTTCTTCACAATATCTAGTGAATTCCTTAGAAGTAAATTCACCTTCGTGATCAGTCCTTAGACACTTTATCTTCTTACCACTCTCCTTTTTCAGCTAAGGCCCTCAATGCCTTGAACTTACTAAATGTTTCTTTTTTATCCTTCAAGAATGTGACCCACATCATTCTTGAGCAATCGTCAGTGAAGATCATAAAATATCTATCACCTTGAATACTTTTGGTCTTTATTGGTCCACAGAGGTCTGTATGAACCATATCTAAATGTTCCACTGAAAAAGTTTTGCTCTTAAAAGTTGAGTATGTCATCTTTCCCAAATGACATTCCTTACATAGAGCATTAGCCGGTTTGTCCAACTAAGGCAAACCTCTCACTATCTTGGACTTACTCACCTTAACAATATTATCAAAATTTATATGACAAAATATCCTATGCCAAAGCCAAATATCGTCTACTTTATCAATTACATAGTTGTTGACTTAAAGATTTAGGTGAAACAAGTTACCTTTAGTCTGCTTGCTAGTTGCAATCAGTTCACCTTTGCTCCCATAGATTTTGCACATACCATCCTTAAATTCCAATGGATATCCTCTATCATTGAGTTGAGCAACACTCAAAAGATTCTTCTTTAATCCTTCAACCCAATAGACATCATATGCACTGCTCTTTCCATTAAGAGAAATAATTCCCTTACCTTTAACCATGCAGGGTGAGTCATTACCAAATCTCACAACTCCGCCATCAAATTCCTTCAAAGAAAGAAATTTTCTCCGGTCATTGGTCATGTCATGTGAACAACCACTATCAATGATCCAATCATCAAAATTATCCATGCGAGAAACTAAAGCTTTCTAATTAGACATCTCTTCTTTAATGGCTACAAACAAAATGTATTCATTAGCATCACCCTCAGATTCCTCATTAGTGATACCACCATCAACTGCAATAAGACAATCTATTTTGCCTTTTCCCTTGTACTTCTTGAACTTATCTTGCTTATGCTCATTATCACCATTAGGACAGTTAGTTGCAATGTGTCCAATCTTGTTGCATGCAAAAAATTTCAAAGGTAATTTACCTCTGTATTTACCGGTACCTTTGGGCAACCACTTGGCCAACAATGCTTCAAGCTCAAACAAATTATCTTCATCATCAACTTCTCTATTGGATCTAGATTTATAACTATGACTAACATCTCTACTTTTCCTCATAGATGGGTTAGAAACTAAAGCTCTAAATGCAGACTCAGATTTCTGAACACTACCATCATAACCATTTAATTCAAAAACAATAAGCTTACCAATGATGGAGTCAAGGGTTACCTTAGTTTTTTTCAATTGACTTTAACTCCTGAATGGCTGCAACTTGGATAACGTAGACTGGTAGCAGGGTTCTTAACACCTTACTAAGCAGTGTAACATCTTCCACTTTACCACCAACACTCTTGATCTGACTAACTCTCTCTTTTATCCTTTGACCATACTGTTGGATATTCTCACCTTCAGCCATCCACATGTCACCAACTTTCCTCTTAGTCTCTCTTCCTTGGCAATCTTCACATGTTCATCACCACTATAAATATCTTTAAGTTTCTTCCATACCTCATATGCAATCTCTAGACCATGAACATCTACATACTCTACATTAGACAAATAACTGATAATAGCCTCTAGTGCTTGATTATTTTCTTGTTGCTCTTTCTTCTGATCATCAGTCATAATCCCACTAGGTACAACATATTGAGTACCAACATGTTCCTAGTATTGACTTCCAAGACTTAATATAAATTTTCATTCTATCACTCCATATTTTGTAGTTCTCTCTATTAAACTTTGGCCCTTCCTTCTTCATCATGTTCTATAAGATCTTTACCTCGATCTGTTACACTTAGACCTTAGAGGACCTGAGAAGCCCTGATACCAATTGATGGTATGATGGAAGAATAAGATCTAGTCAACTACTGAGAGGGGGGGGGGGGGGGGTGAATCAGTAGATAGAAAACTGATAATAACTTTCACCAATCTTAGAATCAACCTCTTAAGTAAACTTAGAATTGGAAAGTTAAACCACTAAACTATAAATGCAATATCACTATCAAGTTTAGTTGGTTGACTGTTATAGCAGATTAATAGTATATAACTTGAAACTCACAAATATCCAAATACTTTACTGACATAAGTAAAACTTCATCTCATATTGTTTCCAGTTAACATAACATATCAAAGTGGATTAAGCAGTTAAACAATTTAACCATAGTAAACATAACCACAAAAACATTCACCACTTGACACAATATTTTTGATGTGTAAACCCGAATGGGAAAAACCATGGTGATATGAGACTCACAAGTTAACTATCTGAACTCTTCTAAAGTTCACCCTATTAGGAGCCAAGCCTGTTAAAGATTTTACAAAAAGTCCTGTTAAGAAAATATCTTGTTAGGGACCACCTGGTTAATGAATTGACTATAATGCCCTATTAGAAGCAATACCCTATGAGGAGTAACCTTGGTAGAGGATTTGAAATCCAATCTAATGGACCACCCGTTCAGAGGATTTGAATAACACTAAGCTTGTTAAAGCTTACCCTATTAGGGGATTTTACTACTGAAATTGTTAGAAAAAAAATAGGAGTTTGCTGATCTATTTGAATAACACTACATGTGCTTGTTCAAATCATTTTCATGCTCCTATTTTCCTTTACAAAAGCTACAAACACATCATCCGGTTTGGTAACCACACACTCAACTAGAAATTTTCCAACTCTAAAATGAAATAGCTCATCGACCTTATAAACAAATCACTAGGTCAATAACACAACAAAAACCTAATTCTCTCATAGAGATTGCAAACAAGTCAATTCAAGTATGACTATTGGATTACATAACAATCTCTACACATCATTCAAGATAGCCTCGACCGCTCCTTGATCACCACTTCATCGAACTCAATAACTCAATAACTCATCACATAGTTTGCATTACATGCAATATACTTTCTCATTCCCAAATAAAAACCATTATCTCAGCACGCCAAAAGACACTTTGAAACTCTTCTCATACAACATGCATACATGTCATAATAATTACCACTCATCATTAGATTATAAACCAATATAACAAACCTCATCAAACTTAATTGGTTAGGGTTTATCAAATCAACAAGTAAGGTTTACTGGTTCAACTCTCCATTACTTCGAAATACTGGTTCATTCCACAAACTCACCTATCGGTTACAGTTCTCGTCACTAGCTCTTCCTACTAGTTACAAAACAATATTATAACAACATCATTACCAGTTACAATTGACATCAATGATAACTTAACATTTCATTAATGCAATCTTCATGCAAATGCCAACATTAGTATGATAGGAAATCTCATTATGATGTCTTTAATAATACCTACACACTACAACAAAATAAAAATATGTACCTAATGCAATGTACTTAGAGCACTAAAAATCTAGTATTTAGTTGTAGACAAGACATAAAAGCTATCAATCAAGCACAAGATATTGCATTTATTTTTATAAGGCCACAATCTTAAAATTCCAAAGACAAAATAATTATGTCTATGCCATATTCTACACTAGAAAAATTGTTGCAAGAATATTCACATGTATTTTAAGAGCCTAAAACATTTCACACAAAATGAGCAATCAATCACTCTATTGATCTTGTCCCTATTGTGTCTCTTCCTAAAGCTCTAATGTATCGACAAACAATTCTTCAAAGTGATGAGATAAAAAGAAAAATACATGATTTATTGTCTAAAGGTTTGATTAAACCAAGTACATCACCTTCTACTTCACGAATTTTATTGTTCCTCAAGAAATATGGAACTTGGTGTCATTGTATTGATTTGCAGGCATTAAATAAGATCACCATAAAAAAATGATATCCACTTCCATGCATTGATGACCTTTTGGATCAACTTCAAGGTGAAATTCTTCTCTAAGATTGATTTAAAAAGTGGGTATCACCAAGTTTAAGTTCACACAGAGGACACATGGAAGATGACTTTCAAAACTAAAATGGGACTTTTTGAGTGGCTTGTGATGCCATTCGATCTCACCAATGCTCTTGCCACATTCATGTGATTGATGCATGAGGTGTTTCATGATTGTTTGGATAAATTTGTTATCATCTATTTAAATTATATTCTCATATTTTCTAAAACTATGAAAGTGCATCTTTCGCATTTGGAACATGTTCTCTGCACTCTTCAGTAGAAAAATTTGTATGTCAACTTTTCCAAGTATTCTTTTGATCAAACATCCATCTCCTATGTTGAGTATATCATTGATGCACGTGGTGTTCAAGTGGATCCTATGAAAGTGGAAGTTCTTCTCAAGTGGCCTAGTCCTTCAAATATCATTGAATTGAGGAGTTTTCTTGGTATTGCCAACTTCTACCACAAGTTTATTCTACATTACTCGAACATTGCCACACCTTTGCACCAATTGACAATGACAAGTGTTGCATTCAAGTGGACATAAATTTTCTCTCATGCTTTCAACACATTTAAAGAAAATTATGTTCAACACCTATTCTTGTACTATGAGATCCCTAACAACCTTTTTGAGATTGAGATAGATGCTTCATAGTATGCACTTTGACCTATTTTGAAACAAAACCGTCATCACGTGGCCTATCACTCATACATTATTTATTTTTGCTAAAAGAAATTACTCCACATATGATAAGGAAGTATATGCATTGGTCCAAGCCATCAAAAACTGGAGTCATTATCTTTTGGGAAAAGAAACTATTGTTCACACTGATCACTGGCCTTTACAATTTCTTCAATCTAAGAATAAAAATGAAGAAGCCAAGCATATGAAGTGGGCTTCATATTTATAACAATTTCAATTGGTCATCAATTATAAGAAGAGAAGCACCAACAATGTTATAGATTGTATGAGTCAACCTCCTATAACACATGCTTTAACTATAGTGACCTCTTCTCATTTGGCATTTCAAAAATGGTCTTCTTAGTATTCTCAAGATGCTAATTTTGGCATGAAATACATGAGTATTAAGAATCCTCTAGCTTCCAATTTAACATATTTTCAAGATTTCCATATCAAGGAAGGGTTACTCTACAAGTTGGATAAACTTTGTGTTCCTCGAGATCATCAAGATTCACTTTTTAGGGAGGCACTTTCTACTCTTTATGGTGGTAATTTGGGAAAATAATAAGAACTTCATTATTTGCAATGATTCTTCTATTAGCCTTATATGCAGTGAGATGTTCTACATATCTTCAAGTGATGTGCAGTCTATTGCCGCTCCAAACCAACCAACAGAAAGATGGTCTTGAGTATTCCTTTTCCTATTCCTTCTCATCCCCGCGAAAACATTTCTATGGATTTGGTTAGTGGCTTTCCATTGACTTCCCATCATCATAATCATGTTTTTGTGGTTTTTTATTGATTCAACAAGATGGCTAAGTTCATTGCATACCACAAGACAAGTTCTACACATGACTTGGCCCAACTCTTTTTTGACTCTGTTTGGAGATATTTTGGTTTACCAACTAGTATTGTTTATGATCGTGATTCACGTTTTGTGGGCCAACTGGAAATCTTTGTGGAATATTTTGGGAGTTTCCCTTAACTTCTCGACTAGTTTTCATCCTCAGTCAAATGGTCAGATTGAAGTTGTGAACTGAACTCTTATACAAAGTTTAAGGATTTATCACCATAGCTCTCCTACCAAGTAGGTTTTGATCCTAACCCACATAGAGAATGCATACAACCAAGTAGTTCACTCATCTAAAGGTCACTTACCATTTGAGGTTTTTCTTGGTTTTTAAGCCTTTGGTTCTATATGATTTGACCTTATCCTTGCCATCTCTAGCCATTATGCATATTAAAAAAGAGCAAGATAAGGCCCATGCCTTCATTCAAAATTTTCCCCAAATTAGTTCAAATTCTTTAAAATACTCAAGAAAAATAAAAATAACTTATGGATCATCATTGTGTCCCTCATAATTTTCACATTGGGGATAAAGTGTGGCTATACATGGACAAATATCATTTCCAAGAGAAAGCACATAGCAAGGTCAAGACACTCTATTATGGGCCTTACACTATTCTTCAGAAGGTTTTCGAGAATGCTTTCTGCCTTGATCTTCTAGCTCAGTTGGTCATCCATGATGTTGTTAATATTGATAATCTCAAGCATTACCATGAGTCAACACTAGAAACTAAGCCTCCTATTAGCCATCCTGTAGATGTTGTTCCCAATTTTCTGCTTTTTCTTGATTCTAATAGTGTTTTTTATACAAAGGCTTGTTAGACATGACATAGTTCCACCCCCTTCCTACCTTGTTTCCAAGCAAGGTCAGCTTCCGCGTCAGGCTTGTTGGATCTCTCATCATTAGCTATCTTGGGATTTTCCTTCTCTTTTTTGAGCATTGAAGTCCAATGCCAATATAGTTGGGAGGAATGTTGAGGATTCAAAGGGTACACATATGATATATATAAGTTATTAGCATAGTATTATTTTTATTAGTTTTATCCTATGCAAATGTCAAAAATAAAAGTACAAAGTAAAAAGTAATATGTTAGTTCCTAGTTATCAGGAGGTTAACATAAATTGGTATTTTTTTATTTATTTGTTGATTGGTTTTTGTTTTGTTATTCATGTGAGATTTGGAAGATATTCCAACTTACCCAAACATGGAATATTATAAGCCTATATAGTTGTATTTTCTTCTCACCTAGGAGATATTGGAATGCAATTTTTATAATGTATTATTTTGTAGAGGTTATTGTCAATTTGTTTTGTAGAGATCTTTGGTATTTTGTCTAGAAATTTCATCTCTAATTGATCCTTATCGTGTCTCTTTCCATATCATTTATAGAGCATACCATTATCAATTATTGGTATAATATTTCATATAATATTAATATTATTGTGAATGATTCATTACATTTTACATATATTTATATCTTTACATTTTCTAGGTGAGACCTATTCAAACTAATTAATCCTCCAAATTTGGAATTTTTCCCTATATATCTCTTTTTGTTCTAATGAGACACATGGTCACTTTATTTGTATCACCCAACTCTCATGTACATGGCACATTTATAATATTTATCCTTTCATAAGAAATATTAGTAACACATGTCCTATGAACATGCAAGGTGGTTAGAGTTCACAACTACCCTTTTATGTCAACTCTTATCTACATAATCAAGAAATTAATATATAATTGCAATCTTTTTCAATTTTTGAAGGCTACACATTTAATATGAATTTTATATCATTATATTTTTAGCTTGTTGTACATCTCTTGTATAAGTCATACAATTATTTTTCAATATCTAATGGGTTCCAATGGTAAAAAAAATAACTCCAACAAATAGTAGAAAAATATCATATTATTATAACTAAGGTTCATTTTCATCCTTGAATAATTTCCAATGCTAAAAAAATTGGCAAAAGTTAATTTTTTATTTTTTTTCAATAAAGTGGATTATTCCACTAAACTTTTTAATTAATATTTTTTAATTTTTACACAGGATTCAAAGAGCATACTAGAGGAAAGAACCCTGGGAAGAAAACCCCCAGTCACAGCTCATAAAATAAACCTATAGTATCTAACGGATCAGTTTATACACCCCACCCAAAACCACATACAAAATGCAGTCACAACACATATAATAACAGTTTTGCATAGAGCCCATATGAAAATTTGTCAAAAAAACCCATCGGATAATTTTCAAAAGTAGACTCCACATCTGCTATCAATGGAAGAAGACAAAATTTTCCAAAGCCCTATGCCAAATCCCACGAGCCAAAAACCTTCCTGCCAAAAAGAAAGTATCAAAAAAACTCTGGAAAAACACTATTGTATCAAATACCATGAGCTCAAACTCTCCTCCAGACAAGGAACATGAGTACTTGAAATGAAAGGGGAAAGTGGGAATAATTATCATCATAAAATCTTACATCAACATTACTCAAGAAAATCACATAACTATTGCTGCAAACCTTCCCATACCCTAGAAGGAATTTCCTCAAAACCCACCTCTCGCTGATTGGCATTGCTATCAATGGCTAAATTTGCCAAATAATTTGCAATCTTATTAACTTTTCTATAGCAATGGGATGCCAAGAAAGATTCAAACAATTCTATTTTTTGTAAAATGGGATCAAGTATATACTACAAATTCCAACAATTCGATTTCTTTTTCATAACACATTAAATAATCACCATAGAATCACCTTCAATTATTAAGTCCTTAATTCTGAAAGAGATTGCCATATCCAAACCAAAAGACAAAGCATGAAATTCCACATAATTGTTAGTTTTAAAACCAATAACATGACACTTAGCTCAAATAAAATTTGCATTGTGATCATAAATTACTATGCCTATCCCAGCCAGCCCAGGGTTACCATGAGAGGCCCCATCAAAATTCAGTTTAAAGTGCCCTGGCGAAGGAGGCTTCCATCTAGCAGAGCATCTCTTACCTATTGCATCATTCTTTTTTAAAATTGAACCATGAGAGGGTAAAATTGACAACATCTTCCATACTCTAGTAACTCTACTATCCCAATGTGAAAAAGAAGTAAGATTTTCCAAATTCTTATAAATAAATGACAAAGAAACCTTAGAGATTGAAGATTCAATTTTTAATAGAACCTCAGACATAGGAGACCTTGTTTTTTTAAATATCCTGTTGTTTCTCTCTAGCCAGACATTCCAAATCACAATAGATGGAGATATGATCCAAAGGCATGCATAAAAAGATGAGGCAAACATAAAGGGCCAAGATCTAAAATGGGAAATGAGATCCTTACCAATAATAAAGAATATATTTAACTTCTCAAACAACCAGTGCCAACATTCATAAGCATAATCAAAATGTAGGAACAGGTGTGAAGAAGATTCCAAATTTTTGTTACAAAGGACACAAGGGAAAACAATAGTAATACCAAGCCTGTCTAGTCTCATACCTGTAAGGACTTTGTCCTGAACTACCAACCAAGAAAAGGCTCTAGCTTTAGGAAGACAAGCCAAATGCCAAAACAACTTATAAGGCCAAGATGATAAATCTTTAGCAACCATAAGAGAGTTGTAACCATCTTTAACAGTGTACTTACCAAAAATATTCTTTGTCCAAATAAGTTCATCCTCAGAATCAAAAAGAAATACAATTCCATCCTCCAAAATCTTCTCAAAATCTAATTTCATGCTTTGATCAACATCTAAGAAATCAATCAACTTCCATCTAGCTAGCTTAAGGGGACCACTAGTCACAATTTCAAAATAATCTGCTACAAAAACACCCCAAAGGGAGGAAAGAACAATGATCAGAGGAGACCAATCCCTAATATTTATGAAAGGTGTGTGTCCATTCCATACTTCATCCCAGAATCTGACCTTTCTAACATTATGAACAATCCATGAGAGATGAGGCAAAATAATTGATCTACATTTACAAAGAAAATTCCAAATAGCAAAACCCAAAGGCAAATTTGAGACTTTAAAAATGTACTCTCTTGGTCCATTATTTAAATATTTGCCAAACATAATTTGTGCCCATAAGGAGCTATACTTGTCATATAATTTCCAAACCAACTTAGCACCTAAGGCTAAATTATGATTCTTGAGACTCTGAATTCCTGTTCTCCCAAGTTCCTTAGGGAAACATACCTTATCCCATGCAAATAAAGGGAGTTTCTCCTTGCGATCTTTATTATTGTTCCAAAGAAAATCTCTAAGAGTATCCTATAAACTAACAATAGCTACTTTTGGAGACTTCAAAACATACATGAGATATATGGGAACAGCATTCAAAACAAACTTGATGAGATTAATTTTACTTTCCAAAGTTAACCATCTATGACTCCATGAGAGAATTCTTTCAGAATTGACTGAAATAATCTTATCCCAAAAACCAATCTTATCTTGTTTAACAAAGAAAGGAATCCCAAGGTAAGTACATGGAAGATTTCCAGTCTCAAATCCCCAAAAGGATTGCAACCTATGCTGAACCAGTTGTGATGTATTAAGGAAAAAAATGTTTGATTTATCACCATTCACTTTCTAACCAGAAAATGATGCATAATTTTGTATTATTCCTTTAATCACTTTTTCCTCACCTAACGAAGCATGTCCAAATAACAGAGTATCATCTGCAAAGAGACAATGAGAAATACTTTGGGGAATATTCTAAATCCTTATACCTTTCCAAAGTCCCCCCACTTTAGCAGCCCTAATAGCCCAACTAAAGGTTTCAGCTAGGAGAATAAACAAAAAGGGAGAAAGGGGATCTCCCTGTCTCAAACCCCTAGAGGAAGTGAAAAAACCACAAGGAGAATCATTAATTAAAATCGAGAATCTTGCAGAAGAAATACATGCACAAATCCATTTGACCCAAGCCTTGGAAAAACCTAACTTCTCAAGAACAACACATAAAGCCCCCCACTCTACTCTATCATAAGCCTTCATCATGCCTAGTTTAAGTATCATGGCTGGGGTTCTTTGGGTGGAAATAGAATGCAACACCTCATGTGCTACAATTGCACCCTCTGCCATCTCCCTTCCAGGAACAAAACCACCTTGCTCCAATGAAATGATCCTAGGTAGAATTTTTGCCAACCTAAGGGAAATTGCCTTCGTAAATATCTTATACAAAGTGTTACATAAAGCAATGGGGCAAAAGTCAGGAAAACTCTTAGTATCCTCTTTTTTAGGAATAATTGCAATCATTGTAGTATTAAATTCTTTTAAAATAGACCTATTTCTCCTACCTTCCTCGAGAGCCAATAAAACATCATTTCCCACAAATTCCCAACATTTCTGAAAAAATAAAGGAGTAAAACCATCTGGTCCTAGAGATTTATCCGGATTCATGGCAAAGACAACACTCTTAACTTCTTCTAAGGAAAAGGGAGACATCAACATCTTATTGTCTTCCAAAGATACTAAAGGAGGAATATTAGATATAATATCATTGCTGAGATTTCCATTTTCCGAAGATAATAATGACTTAAAAAACCTAACTGCCTCTGAAGCAATGTCCTCTGGCTCTGTCAATAAATTCCCATTCTGACAGTGAATACAAGATATCCTATGCTTACATCTTTTAATCTTAGTTGAATAATGAAAAAATTTAATGTTCCTATCACCATCTAAAAGCCACAACTCTCTAGATTTCTATCTCCAATAGATTTCCTCTCTAGCTAGCACCTCCTCAAGATGTAATATTAGTGACTTCAATTCATCAAAAACTTGTGGCACCATACCATGTTGAAGCACATGAGTATTAAGACACTCAATCATATCTTGAATCCTTTGTTTCTCCTGAAAAAAGTTCTTAAAATGTGAGATATTCCATTCCCTAGTATTCAATTTCAAATAACTTAACTTCTTAGCAATCTGAAACATACGAGACCCAGAACAAAAAGGAGCAGAATTCCACCATTTCATAAGCAGAGGCAAAAAGGAAGAATCCCTAAACCACATGGGCTCAAATTTAAATCGAGAACTCCTATCCTCAATAACTGAAAGGGAAATTGGAAAATGATCAGAACCCAAGATCGGTAGAATAGAGGAAAAGAATTCAAAATATGAATCAATCCAATTCTCAGATAACAAAAAATGATCTAATCTCTTAGCAATCTAAGAAAAATCCCTTCTCATGTTTGTCCATATGAAAACATCATTCTATGACTTACAATAAAAAAGGCTCATATCAGAAATGAAATCCCCAAAGTCATCCATAATCCTTTTATTAGGGAAAACACCTCCTCTTTTCTCATCTAAATCAGTGATAGCATTAAAATCACCCCCAAAGATAATAAAGGAACCATGTTTTAAGGGAGAAGAAATCCTCTTTAATTCACCCCATAACTTACTCTTCCCTTAAATTCTTGATGGAGCATAAATGTTAAAAAGCCAGAATTTAACCTTCGAAATCTTGCTTATAACTAAAGCCAACATCCAATTTGTAGCAGATGCCACTAATTGTACCTCAATATTATAATTTTTCCAAAGTAGTGCCAAGCCCCCTAAAGCACCACAAGCCAGAGAAGAAAGAAAATTCCACCTTCTCCAAGATGAAAAAACCAAATTAGCAA
Source organism: Cryptomeria japonica (assembly GCF_030272615.1). Taxonomy (NCBI): domain Eukaryota; kingdom Viridiplantae; phylum Streptophyta; class Pinopsida; order Cupressales; family Cupressaceae; genus Cryptomeria; species Cryptomeria japonica. The sequence continues at coordinate 631,179,273 of NC_081408.1, read as the reverse complement.
ACTCCTTTGACAACTTTGTTTCTTGCAACATAAAAATATCACACTTAATTAAGTCCATCTGGGACTTAATTAAGCATCTCTTGTTAGGGGCATTTAAACCCCTAACATTCCAAGAAATAATTCTCATTGTCCTTGAGGGGAGGCCAAAGCTCCCCTCTTCCCATTAATCAGAGAATTTTTTCTTTCCCCAAAGCAACCTTGCAAATTACGTTTCACAACCCCTGATCTTGTCACAAGAGGACTAGTCACAAATATTTTACTCCTCTTTCTTTTTACACTTACAAGAGTTAGGCATGTTTTCTTAGGCCTACCAAGAGAGACCGAATGCCTACCTTGCCCACCAATAGCGGAAAGGGACAAAGTCTTTTGAATACCAGCATCAATTTCCATTTGAGTCTTAAGATTATTTGGAGGCAAAAGTTAAATTTTTAACAGAGGATATATAGTCTATTTATTTTAATTTATGCTACTTATTAAAGCCCAAAGTAAAATAATCTAGAACAATTAAAAAGTTGGCACACTAAAATGTATTAATCCACTAAAACAAAATATATGAGCATTAAATAGAAGTTAAATTCTCCCTTAGAACTAGTTCTTAGACATAAAAAAATAAAACATAACATTAAAATTATCTTCTATGAATATGAGTATTAGCCATTCGCAAGGTTTCCAAAGAAATTAGATTGTGCATCTATGGTTGCATCTATAAAAATATCATCCAAAGAGATGATCACATAATTAATTAAGATAACATTATTTATTGAACAATTAGAGAGTTTTTCCCTCTTCATAAGACTCAAATGGTACTCCTCATCTACTAGCACTATGAATCAACAATAATCAACTGTTAGACAGTTGACATTTGTTGGTGAAGAACACCACAACAACATCTACAAACACTATCATTAATATGCTTGTATTAGGCTTCAACAATTATGGTTGATCTTCTCAATATCAATTATCACAATTAGACTCAAATTCACAATCTTTGCCAACTTTTATCGCCCTCTACTATTTTAAAGTCATTCTTATCGAGCTATATAAGGACTTAAGTAGTTGGGTACTTCAAAATGAAACCCCTTAGAACTAAATTATTTTATTTACATAAATATCATCTTCAAAGCCATTCCTAACATATATTAAAGGTCTAAATTCATGAAAGATGAAAGCATGCCATTTAGAATAGAATCTCACCATTTAGACGACAGTACAACACAATTTTATTCTAATATAAAATTCTAAAGATAATCCATTTCAAATTTTGTAATTCAACTTACAACATATCCCATTTTACCCATTTTAAAGATATACTTAAAAACTATGCTTTAAAAGATATCAAATTTATATAATATTAGAGTGAGCTAAATCCCCTCACTTACTTTAAAACTTATACTATATTTTTCTAGTTTCCCAAGGGCAAGATACTACTATATTCATCTAGTTCTATTTTTCAATAAGATGGGCCAATTTTTGCAAAGAATTAATAGTTTTGAACAAAAGTGCTATAGTATATATTTTATTTTTATTTAATATGATAACTAAAATGCTATTTTCCTTTCTTCCTATTAGTTTATATTAAAAATAGTAGGTATAAAATTCAAATTTTCTATAAAAAGAGTTGCATGTTTTTAAACATTCAATTCATTAAATAATGTCAAAATATTAATAGAATAATAGAATATTAAATCCAAATTAGTATCAAAAGCAAGTACACTTTTTTTTAATGAATAGGTATCCATATCTATTAATTAAATAAAGAGTTACACTAGTCGAAAAGAAGGGTAGGGGGATATAGGATCACCCTTCAACATTTAGATGAGAAGAGCCCAAAAAAGACCAAAAACATGGGCAATGATTGAAAACTAAGGAAAATTAAACATAACAATTGTCGCTAAGAGGCTATAGCAATTCTAGTGGGAGGCAGAGGTGGGTATTTGTTATTTTTAGGACCCCATACATTACTAGGGTCTAGAGAATTATCTAGAAGGTTCCAACCCTCATCATCAACAACAAACTCCTTAGTATTCTCAGCAACACAAACAACAAAGATGGCTAGAGCTAGGAATGGAAAAGACTTGGGCAAATTGGGCCAATTCAGCATCTCCAGTGGGCCACCCACTACCTCCACTAGAAAAAGGAGCGAAGCCACCAGTACCCCATACACCAGGAGCCAAAATAGATGAGCTTAGATGGTGGATGTTACGACCACAAGGTCAGAGAATGGCAGGAAGAAGAACTATGCCAACGATGTTGCCTATGTAGAGGAGATTCACCCCACGAGGAGGAGAGATCAAGAGACACTTTGGCAATTGTACAAGGGGCACTACCCCAATTATCAAGAAGAACTTGAAGGTAGGCCACCTCAAGATCAATCTTGTTAGCTTGAGCCTGAATCTGCAGCATGTCATTATTACATATACAAGCTTTAGCATAAAGAGAAACTCGAGTATCAATAGAGTAATGAAAAAAATAAAACAACATTTCTATATTTCCATATATCAAAGAGAATTCCCATCTTGAAAGCATGCTAAATCTAGGTGAAAGAATGAGGGAAACTAGGAGGGTCCTCGAGAAAGGCCATATGCTAAGGAAAAAATTCCATCCTAAAAGGCTAGAAGAAATAATGAATCCATCTCCATAAAGATTGAGCACTTCAATAGAACAAAAAGAGGTGAAAGTCTCTGGGTTCTCATAGAAAGGGAAACAAAGATCCAAAACACACAAGTGCCACAGGCAAGAGCCAAAAGGCAAGCCTTGGAAAAGAATATACCAAGAAAAATGAGCAAGTTTTCACTCCACAATGGTAGACTAGACACTAAGAAATCTGCACCACCCAGTGGTAAAAGTCAACTACAAGTGGTAGATCTGAAATTCAAAGACGACACGATAGGACAAAGAGAGCCATTGGTAACCCAGAGAGGGTTTGTAATGGGTGAACAAAGTTTGGGAGTACCACAACCAATATTTCCACCAGGGCCTTACAGAGTGGATTCCCAACTTATGTACCATCTCAATGGGGAAAGTTGATAGGATAGTATCAAATTTTTATTGATCTCCATCCAAATAAGCTAGTACTGTGTTAGGATAACCGGTGAAGAACTAAGAGTGGGGGGGGGGGGGGTGAATCAGTTGTTAACAGATTATGAGAATTAAAGCACTTAAAACCTTATATCGGAACAATTGATTAAGCATTAAAGCATAAGTGAAAACCAGAGAATCAATACCATGCAACCATATCACATAAAACTATGATTTGTACGTGGAAAACCTCAATGAGGAAAAACCATGGTGGGAAACTCTACCCATAGTCAGATGATACTTCTACAACAAGTATATGATTATAATAGGGGCCTACACATGCAAGAAGGCACATTGCTTAGAGTGCACTACTCATCACAATGGAGTCTCAATGACTACAGAGATGACAACCACCTCAATATTTTTGGACTACAATCCAGAGAGAAGAATTGTAGGTGATAGCATCAAACATGCCAGATTACAGTTCTGGTTAAGCTCAATACTGAAGGTCTAAAACCTCTTCATTAACCCTCATCGATCACTTATTATTGACCAAATACTTTGCACAAATGATTATTACATTATTCACTCCGTTCCTATTCCTATATGTCCACTGCTGATCTACACTAAGATCTTACATGCATTTATACCAACTTGAGACCTAACCAATTAGGTCGGCAACATAAATGATAATACAATAGATCCATTAGATAATCCTAAAATAAAAACATAACACATGTTAGCCTAAGGCCAAACAAATATCATCCAATCAATAAAACATCCCGAAAGCGCATTTGAGGATCCACCAACACATTTCATGCAAACCGGTCCATAATCTAGATAGCACCAGACCTAAATTAGGTCCACACATGCCAAAGAAATGACACTAATCAGTCGAAGCACAAACACAATTTCCATCAACATCTTGATTCCCTTCTAGAAGCTACACCAACACGACTTATGCATTACATCAAAGATCTTCAATAAAGCTTTGTCGGTGAAACCCTTACCAGATCATTAAAGCAAGCTTACTAGAATAGAAGATATCATCCGATAATCAAGTCAATACCAACTGAATGAAACATACTTTAGAAGCATATGAACCATCCATACAAACATATTCCATCATCTAGATCACACTAGTGGTAATCAACTGATTAACTTCCCAATCCAATCCATCTACTAGAAGCCGGTAAACAACCATAACAGAAAGTGTTGACATCAATGAAAAAACATCAGTGGAACACATAATCAATTCCATCATATGGCCAAAAATCTCCCCCTTTGTCATTGATGGTAACACTAGATGTGAAAAACATCCAAGTACCAAGAAAATGCCAAACAACCCTCCCCCAATGGAAGACCGCCAACAATCTCCCATGAAATTATATAGCAATGAACTTGTGAACCAAATCTGAATGAAAAAGACCAATTACCACCAAAATCCCCCTAAAGAGTACAATCAATAAATAGCAATGGTTTTTCACATATATTCCTCCCCCTTTGACAACAATCCCAAAGAATCAAAAAGAATAAATAACTCTAAAAATAAAGGCTAACTACTCCACCTGAGTAGTAGCACCGATTCATCAATCTAGAGAAAAAGGTAGCTCTAATAATGCATACCGGACTAACGCACAACTACATGAGTTAAGTCTCTACGAGAGGGGTAGAAACCCCCAATCTCTCTCTCAAATACTCAAATGATCCCCAAGAGAAAGGTTTAGTGAAGATGTCTGCTATCTGCTCTTTAGTGTTCACATAAATCAATCTAACTTCTTTTGCTTCCACCTTTTCCTTCAAAAAGTTATACTTGATTGATATGTGTAGACAACTAAAATTTTCATGTCTAATTAAATAAATATTTTTATTTATTTAATTATTTAAGCCTAATTCTTTTATTAATTGAATAAATCTTCATTTATTTAATTAATTCATTTACCCTCTTCTAGCCTTATTTCTCATTTAAATAAATACTTCTATTTCTTTAAATTATCCCCTTTCCTAAATTAAATAAATATTTTATTTATTTAATTGATCCCACTTCCTCTAAAAATTAAATAAATCTTTATTTATTTAATTAATTCATTAGCCTTTTCTACCCATGACACATGTCATTCATCTCTTAATTCCTACACCACATACCCTCTTATTATTTTCTTATTTCTTCTACCTACCCTTTAATCCTAGCCGGCCATTTATCTTTTACACCTCTTAATCTTATCCCTCCATTTATTACAATGTCTTCTATATAAGGAGATACTTCCTTCATTATCAATCTCCTAAGCCTCCTAGGCCCCCCTCAAGCATTCTAACATTCAAACTTTCATATACAATCAAGCCTACTTGCAACCACATTTCCATTCTTTGTTGAGCTCTTTTGCACACATAAAATCTGAGAGAAAATATATCAAGCAAGATCAATGGAGATAGGAAGAATGGAGATTCAAACCCTAGTGGACATGTTATGGTATAATCTTTGGGATTTTGTTGATTAACATTGTCTTAGGTAATACTCATATGTTATGGTGGATCTTTGTTGTTGTTAGGCTAGGGTTTCATGGTTGAATTCATTTAGTCTTTCAATATTGTTGTTTTAGAAAGAGCAATCAGTTTCAACATTCTTGAGCTTCCTAGGTTATTTCTTCGGGTTTTCATCTAGAATTCATCCTATTTTTGGGTCTCACAAAGTTCATCATTGCTTTACACCTTGCATTACATTCACATTTGTCTAAGCTTGAGTCAAAAGGTCACTTTCTTTTCCTCATCTTGCTTTGTCAAGACACTAAATACAACAACATTTTGCTAAGTGGTCCCTCATCAAGGTCTATCACCTTTGGGTCTCATTTGGTCTTACTTGGAGTCAAGGTCAACTTACCTCATCAGGAGATCTATCATCTCTTTGGAAGACACACCTACTCTACTATATACATACTTGGTCTTACACTTCGAACATTACAAGTACACCTCAGATTCATTTACAACCCATCCAACTCTTGGTCTTCCATACTCTTTCCATTTTCATCTAGTCTCACACATCTTGGTCAAGACCTAGTTCATGGTTGAAACCCATTTCCAAAAATCTAGGAGAGAAGCTAAAGAGACTCAAGAGTCCACAAACATGGGTGGCTATGAGTATGACAATGATATCTTTTTCAATTCTGATCATACCACATTACCTGACATGAAAATCTATCAAAACACTCAAAGTGTTGAGAACCTGGATAATACAAACAACAATGATACACACAATGACAATGTGGACAATATTTCAGTACATTAAATAGAAGTGGAAGACTTTATTATGGATCCCCATTTTAATAGATTGGTTGAGGAAATCATGTGAAGAGATAGACAATATTTTCTACAAGTGATGGCACAAAGTTGAACTAAAATACCTCATGATTTTGACATGTCTCAAATAGTAGAAAATTTACCTATGCAAGAAAGTCAACTCAACATGGATCAAAGGAGACCTAATAGTGGAGGTAATAGAGGACCACATTTTGTGCCCGAGTCACCATCATCCTTGTTTCAAAAACGTGGGGTCCCAAATACTCATGAAAGAACATCTCATGAATAATTACGTCTACACAGACCTCTATGGAAATATTATACAGATAAATACACTCAATCGCATACCAATGTTAAGGACCAACCTCAAAAGCAATTGGATATCCAGAGGCTTGCTCAAAATTTGGACACAAGAAAGCCCCGTGTCAAATTTGGGGCAATACACAAGAGCAAACTCATGATATGCCTTATGACCCTACATCAAGTGGTCCCTACATGCATTATCATTATATACCTCCTCCATATGAACATGTGTATGATCAATAACATCCATTTATGCAGTATCCTCCTCCTCCACCCGGTGGCTTAGGCATGGGATATGGTCCAAGAAGTTAGTCTCCATCGAAAAAAAATTTGGAACAACAAATAAAGAACTTACAAAAGAAAATGGAGGACATAAATACACCATAGCCAGCTTACACAATGAGAGATATATGTCCCTATCCATTTGATAAGAGCATTCCAATGCCTCCTTTTCCTAAACATTTTGTAACACCAAATTTCAATAAGTACATAGGCAAAGGAGACCCTAAGGCACATATAAGATAGTTTTTCATAGCTTGCATTGAGGTAGCAGCAAAAGAAACATACTTGATGAGATTGTTCCCACAAATCTTAGGTGATCAAGATATGGAATGGTTCTCCCAACTTCCACCTGGAATTAAGTCATGGGGTGGTCTAGAAGAAGCTTTCGTACAACATTTCTCATATAACATAGAGACAGATATATAAGTTACCACTTTGTGCAACACCAAATAGAAAGATGGGGAGTCATTTTCATCATTCTTACAAAGATGGAGGAATTTAGCTAGCAGATGCTCTTGTGAAATTCCACAAAAACAAATGGTAGAAATGTTTACACAAAATGTCAATAGAGAAATTGGTTATGACTTGATGAAAGCTTGTTTGTCCACTTTCAAGGACGTCATTGAGAAAGGATTAGCAATAGAGAAGATCTTATTTGAGGAAGGAGTCATTAAGATATTCAAAGAAAACAAAGAGGACTTTAAAGGAAAAGACAAGCCATGATTTTGGAACAAGAACAAGAACACAACAAATGATGGCATTGTCGATGCTAACACAATGAGACCCAAAATCATTCTTTTTGGATCAAGTTCTACAAACAACCAAGTGAATACTCAAAAAAATTCAAAACCACAAAGGAAATACACCCCATTGGGAGAACCACTTGAATTAGCTTTCAAGAAGCTAGTGACAAACAAGATAATAACAATTTGAGACAATCCTCCATATGAGCCAAAGTTCAAACCAAATTGGTGGAATGATGATGAGTATTGTGAATATCACAAGAGAAGGAGACATAAAATAGGAAATTGTCATTGGGTGAAGAAAATTATACAAGATCTTATTGATAGAGGCGACATTGAGATCAAAGGACATTCATCAAATCAAGAACATGAGATGTTTAAGGAACCATTCCCTAAACATGAAAAGGGAAAAGCCAAAGCCACAGATGAGAAAGCCAACTATACAAAAGCATCCTATAACTATGATTCAACTATTAATCATATTTTGATGGACAATTATGTCTCTACCATTATCATAAAGGATAAAGCACCTGAAAATTCTGCCCAAAGAACCAAAGTTGCCCTAAAAGGCATTGGACCTTCTTTTGAATCTACTTCTGAATGTAATTTCATAACTCATCAGGTAAGGTCACTTTGCAAGGTGCTTTAGCTATAACCACCACTTCCTCATCGTCAAAACCTGAGTACGACCTAGTAGAACAGTTAGGGAAGATGCTCGTGCTTATCTCAATCCTAGAACTGTTGCATATATCTCCTTCACATAAATCCATACTCGACAAAGTCCCGAGAGAAATCTATGTCACCACTGATATGAACATGGACCAGTTTCAAGCCATGGTGGGATACCTTTTCGTTCCACATTCCCTTACATTCACCAAAGCTAACGAGCCTCTGTAAGCCAACCACATAATGCACCTTTACACATTGAAGCTTTCCTACACAAACATCGAATAAAATGAGTCATAATAGATGGAGGAGCCGGTCTGAACATTTGTACATTGAATACTCTTAAGCAATTGGGATATTCTGAAAAGGCTATGAATTCTACACATACAATCACCATTAAAGCATATGATGATGAAGAGCACTCATCCAAGGGAACAGTCACTTTACCTCTTAGAGTTGGGCTAGTTACAAAGGATGTGGTATGTCAAGTCCTTGATTTAGAGGTCACATACAATACATTCTTGGGATGCCCATTGATTCATTAAATGCAAGTTGTTCTCTCAACATATCATCAATGTATCAAGGTCCCACACAATGGAGTTGAAGTGATCGTCAAAGCTGATCCAAACCCAATCATATATCAAAACAATCTGTGATCTAGATTAGAAATAACAATTCCACCCAATCGAGAGGTTGTTACTTCATTAGTATATTTTCATCTAGAATCCTTGAAATCTTCTACATCAAAGAAAACAGAGATCAAAGAAAAATTTAAGATTAAAGACATGGGATGCGGGGAGTATATCTTTCATGTTAATCAAATCTCACTATCTCCTAAGGTATTAAGTCAATGTGAACAATATACAAGCAATATACAAGACCAAGGAATGGGTGTGAACCACCTGGTGTTGTGGCTACTAAGTCTATTGAGCGTATTGCCAGTCCTCTTGAGAAATCCTATAGCCTTAACCATTTCATCCACTCATTCCATTTCCACTTCTCTCCTAGGCTTGGATCAACAAGAATCACAAAATCCCTTACTAATCAAGGATCAAAAATCAAGCTTTGAAAAGAAAAACCTAAAAGTAAAAAATATAGAGAAGTCCTTCAGTCCAAATCAAAATCAAAAGCTAGTGGACTCTAAAAAAGTCAAGATCAGGAATAAAAATCCTATGAAAGAAAAATAGCAAGAGATGATCTCCTCTAATATCAAAATAACCAGGGGCAAAAGTTCTACAATTTTAAGTCAAAAAAACATACTTGTTGATCCTAAGTCTCCATCATGCTATCTTACTTTCACTTCTTTTTGCAATCATAAGCCTTCATTCCTCATCCACGTGTTCCGCACAACCATTCCCTTTTGGTGATACATCATGGACCATTAATGGAGCTTCCTCAAAGGAATTTGTTGTCAGTGATGCCAAAAATTCTTTAGGTGACATGCATATGGGACTGTGTAATCCACACACTAGTAATTATATCTTAGTTCCCTTATCAAGAAAGACAAACACTCGAGCTACACATCATTCAGTCAAGGAACAATGCAGTTACAATCATAAGGTTAAGCCTCAAACATTTGAGGTGGGTGACCTAGTTCTTAAGGAGAATCCTAGAAATCAACAAGATAGAGAGAAGAAAGGCAAGTTCAAACCAAATTGGCTTGGTCCTTATGTCATCACAACAATCTACGAATCAGGTGTATATGAGCTTTCAACCCCAGATAGAAAACCTTTGGAAGATCCTATCAACAACATGCACCTTTGCAAGTTTTACACATAGCTCTCTAGCATATCCTAATTCAAAATACAAATCATAAAAATAAAAAATCGTTACTTGGTGAAAACCTGGAAAACAGGGGCCTTGTGACACAAAAAAAATTGAAAAAAAATCGAATAAAGTATAGAGAAATAAATTCCTCCAATGGTGAAAACCACTTTGGTGGTGCCCCAGGCAAGTACCGTATTGAAAACTGGGTTACTGGCACCATGTGTAGAGACATTTCTCCTCCCTCCTTTAGGATTCAATCTCATCCTTTCACTTTGCACACACTCAAAACCTATCCATTCATAATAAACTTAACCATTCCCATCATGTCTTGTTATTGATCTACCCAAGATTGGTTAGCCATTCCTAATAACCCTCCCTTTTCACCCCTTTCCATCCATAATAAATCAGCTCTTATCTGTGGCTAAGGAAAATCCTATGTCTAGTGATGGGTATGGAATTAAGAGCATCACACATTTTGAGGAGTACAACTTCTTCCAGTTTTCTTTAGTCTATCCGCACACAATCCATAATAAAGCAACACTTGCATAACGTATCCTTAAAAAAGTTCCATCTTCTCCACAATAAAGTATCAGTTTCATGGATTCAATCAGTTTTAGACAAGACACATCAACAACAATGGGCTTCAACAAATCAAATCATTCAACAGACTCAGAAAATATTATGGTTCAGTGCTATCTATCCTTTTGTGAAAGTAAACATTGTGACCACAATCAAATAGACTTATACAAGTGACAAGAGACACTAAACTTGAGGACTACAGTGGATGTTGGTGTTGAGTCTTGGTTTTCTTTTGATTTTATCTTTTTGGTAACATGTCTTTTAGCTTTTCCAGGATGTCTTTGACTAGAAAGGCGAGGATGGGATATGATTCACCTCCTATTGTTTTGTTGTCTGTGGATTGTCTCTTAGTAATGCTATGACTTGTCGAAGGATATGAGGACACTCTGAGTCTAGTGTGAACTGGGGCATTCCTTATTTTTGACTATCTGATCTCCATGCAAACATGTACAATAACTTTCTGGGTCGAACATATACCTCGATTGTCATAACCTATTTGCCACAATAAAGCTCAATGATGATAATAGCACAAGAAGCTCTTTCACTTCCATATCTTCTATCTTCCATCCCCCTCTCTTGATTGACCTCCATCATCCTTGTTGAGTCTGTGTAGCCTATTATCACATGACTGAGTAGAATGACACACCAAAAATTTTTGCATTTCATTTAGTTTGCACTTGCATTACCACATATTGGCATTTCATACATACATATAGATATCACAATTACATCACATCCTGCACACAACATATGTTAGCATCATTTTACATTCTCATCATGTAAACAGTTATTTGCATTATCATATTCATCTGTATTTCATACATTCACATATGCATAACATTTAAAAACATAAAAGAACAAATAAATATTGTATTTCATCATGTACATATTAAGCATCTATACATCATAGAATTATAAATTACATCATCACATAGAAACATGCATCACATAGAAGCAACATCACATAGGTACACATGCATGTAGATCCCACAAGGATGAATCATATCATATATATATCAAAATCATAAGTATCATGATACAATGATGTCAAAATCATATGGCTACAAAATCACCCAAAGGTGTCTACATCATCATACAAAAATGGTACAAAAACTAATACATAAGTAGCCCTCTAAGGCTATGATCAACTTCCTCCCTCAGAGCTAGCTAGCCTTGATGGAGCCTGAGCCCTGGAAGGACCTACCCTAGGATCATCTCTCCTTCCCCCTCTATCTAGTGGTGGTGGAGGATCCATGACCCCACCACTAGACACATGTCTCCTGTCTCTCCCTCTAGTGGTCGTTATAGTATGCGATGGTCTCTAGAAGCTCCTAGCCTGCTGATCTAGTGGTACCACTCCATATTACAGGTCTCTCCATTAGGCTGTCTCCTCCCCTGCCCATAAAACATAGGCATATCTGGCCCCTGTGTCATCTTCTTCCTTCCTCCCTACCCTTACTGTTGTCTCAACCTCTGTATAGTGCTGAATAGCCTAATCCCTCTCTCACTCATTGTCCCTCAGCTATCTCCTCAGCCTAGCCCCATCCCTCTCTAGATCCTGGATCTCATCTTCCTGTCCCTAACAGATCTCCCTCAAGGATATTAGCTCATCCTCCTACTCTCCTCCCACCTCACCCTATCCCTGTGGCTACTCTTGTGGCTGGTCCTGTCCCTGTCCCTGTCCCTATCCCTGTACTTGTCTGGGAACCTATGATGTTGGCACCAGTAATGAAATTCCAACACTACCCCTCACTACATGCACCTATCTCTCCTCTCCGCCCTCTCTCCTCTGACCCACTCTCCTCTCTACCACTGCATCCCACCTCTGCCATCAATCTCTGCGTCCACCATCTCCACTATCATCTCCACCATCTCCACTGTCTCCCTCTATCTACTCCCCTGGATCTGTCAGCCGTGGAAACGGATGCTCTGCCCAATATGCAGTGTACTTTCCATCCTCCATGCATCCTCCACATCTGCCCATATGTCCCAATGCATGGGAACCATCTCTAGCATCTATGTCACAACCTGATCATACGATAATAATTGCCCTAAATGCACCTAATCCCTCACTATCTGTGCATACATCCCTGACCCCCATGGCATCCGATGTATCCTACCGAACTGTCTGCATACCCGGTCAACGAACTACCTCTCAATAATATATGGTGTCCTCCCTATCAGATAGCTACTTCGGAATACATATGGTAGCTCCACTACGTCATCCTCCCACTCCTCACAGTCTCAGTAAGGCCTCCATACCACACTATCTACCTCATCGATCACTTGGTGCCAATACTCTAGCCTCCCAATCTATGGCTGCGAAGTAATCATATTATACAAATGCACATAATTGTGCCCATGTCCCCTGCCTCTAAAATGTATCAGTCGTGTAACTAGAAGATACTCATATGCCCATACCTACAGTAATGTCACTCCACACCCCAATCCCACTGATCCATTATACACAAACTGATGCAACTCATAATACAAGTGTAACAGTAGACACGACCCCCATGCAAACCTAGTGTGCTGAGTCACGAACGTCTCCAGTGTTGTCCCCCATCCCACAACCAACCCCCATGTCACCCTGTCTGAATAGAGGAACCCGTTGATCACTCCTGCCAGCACCACTGGTAGTGCCAATCCTATAGCTATCATAGTATCCCAAGCCACATGTCTTGCCCTCATCTCCAATCCTGGATCTTGGAACACTCGTCTCAGTGCATCCCTATCTCCCTCTCAATCGTAAGCAACTAATTCCCCAACTATTGGTATCCTCGCTATCATGTATACATCCTCTGAGATGACTTTCATCTCACCCATCAGCAAATGATAAGTGCATGTCTCTAAGTGCCATTTCTCAGCTAATGCAATCAACAATCCCATGTTCACCTGAAACTCAAGCATATACATAATGTATCACAATCCCATAGCCTTAATTGTGGCTCTATCCTCAAATATCAACTCTACTTGTAACTCTGAGTTGAAAGAAATCTCTCTCGTGACTCTAGCATAGGTAGATCCTCCCAGAGTCAAGCAAATAAACTATGTCAATCCTATTAGTACTCCCTGTTCATCACAAAGTGCTTCTTTTTTATCCTAGTGCTTATATCTATCATATGGCATTCTATCCTAGTAGTACTCCCTATTCATCACAAAGTGTTGCTTTTTATCCTAGTGCTTGTATCTATCATATGGAAATCTAGCCTAGTAGTACTCCTTGTTCATCACAAAGTGCTTCTTTTATCCTATCTTTTAGGGCACCTACTTGAGTGCATCATCTTGAGTAGCTTATCCAATTGGCAACATATGTTCTATCACAGAACTATCAATTTCAGCCTAATCCAATTGACAACATATGTTCTATCACAAAATTGTCAATTTATATGGTACTCCCTATTCATCACAAATTGCCTTTCTCTATCCTATCCTAGGGCCTCTTCTTGAGTGTATCTGATACAGAGCATCTATCACAAACCATAAAACCTTCATTTAAGGGTAGACTTTAAACTTGAATCAAGAGACATATAAAAAGATAAAACATTACTCTCAACTCCAAACCAATTTAAAAGGTTATATTACATCCCTATAGACCTTCATTCAATATTTTAGATCATAACATTCACCATAACATGAGAGAACAAATTCTTATTTGCCATGGAATACCCTAGTTTAGGGTTTCATCCTTTAAAAACTATTTTCACCAAAATAATCACAAAATATTCAATTCTTAACCAAATTGAGTAAGACAAAAATCATGGGAAAGAGGATTTATAGACCTTTCCAACAAATATATCCCTTCTTCATTATTATCCCTCATGTGAAGACACCAAATGCTGCAACCGAACTACTATTGCCTTCACCAGTCTACCTTTCACCATGAACGGTAACAAACAGTCATAAATAAATTTTCAAATATTGATCCTAAAGAAAATCTCATCGGTCACAATTTATATTACTGAGTTAAAACTATTCTCTCCAAATTTCAGCCAGATCCAACGGTTACATAAAATGTTATGAGTATTTGTCCAAAAATGGGCAACCCTTGGCAGGGTTTTGACAATTATTGTAAAAACAAACATATCTTGCCAAATACTCCACAAAAATGCATAATAAATGGTTCATCTGAAATATATTTCATTAATCTATAATTAAAAAATATCTACATATAAAAATACACCAAATTTGATCCTCCATGGATCCATGACAGTCACAGATTCCTTAAAACCTTATGACAGTTTGAGGGTTTGATGGATAATCTTTGTCAAATCACCTCCAAACTTCTCTACCCTCTTGATTTCGACCAAACATGGTTTTATAAACCATTTCCAAATCCTTTGTAACTACTCTAACCACCTCATGACCAATGGATTTCATTTTTACACTTTTGTTGCACTTTTTGGCAATGTTGCAACTTTACAATTTTTACAATTTTTTGCATTTTTGACATAAATGACTCTAACCCTTACATGGACACTTTTAACACTTTAAGATGGACTAAATATGATATCTCTAGACAAAATTTTCCATTTAGCCTTACATATTATGATTCAGTGGACTCAAATACAATAAAATTGCTCATATTATGACTTTTGACCTCCTGGTATGCTTGTGTGCTTAGGTGCCTCTGCACTAGTATCCTATTAAATAGTTTCCTAATTGGAAACATATGTTCTATCACAAAATTCTCAATCCTAGCCCTATCCTAGTCTTCCCTAGAGGACTTGCTTGAGTGTATCTTCTGAGTAGCTTATCCAATTGACAACGTATGTTTATCAAAGAACTGTCGATTCGACCTTGAAGACATAAACGTGCACTCATGACACAAACACACTTGCATACTTCATAGACATTTCTGCATTTCACAGGTGCACCTAAAACACACAGACATGCCTCTATTTAGCACAGATGCACCTACCCTACATAAACATGCTTGCATTTCATAGATGCGCTCGCATCTGATATAGATGCTTTTGAAACCATAGACGCGGTTACACTTGACATAGATGCGCCTATCCTACCTAGACACTCCTAGCACCAACACAGACGCGCTTTAATGTTTTTTTACCCCACTTGACATTTTTTGCAACATACCTAAGATGCATTTATTTCTTACCTAACATGCATTTATGACAATAATTAATGCAACAAGCTACAAGGAGGTTTTGTGGTACTCACTAGCTCTTCTACATTTGTTGGCCTCTAATATCAGTGAACACAATCAAATCTATCCACCAATGGCATCACTGTTGGCTGCTCTTTGCTCTCTTTGCACTTTTATTCTGAGATGTATGGATGACAATGAGTATGTTTTCCCTCATAGTCTATCTTATAAAATACCCTAGCCCTAGTCTCTCAAGTTAGTCTTCTTTATCCCGTGATGTTGTCACTCTATCCTATATTGTCAGTCCTTTCTCAACTTTCTTTCTTATCGAGAGATTGTCTGCAATCTTTTCAAACATTTTCATCCAATCTCTCGAGGGAGCATATCATTCCCATCTTGGGGCAACTTTGTATCGGTTTATCTTATCTTCTTTTAAACAACGCGACAAGCTACATTGTCTCAAAGAGGGGCAAAATGTAGACACCTAAAATTGTCCCGTCTAATTAAATAAATATTTTTTATTTATTTAATTATTTAAGCCTAATTTTTCTATTAATTGAATAAATCTTTCTTTATTTAATTAATTCATTTATCCTCTTCTAGCCTTATTTCTCATTTAAATAAATACCTATTTATTTAAATTATCCCTTTTCCTAAATTAAATAAATATTTTATTTATTTAATTGATCCCACTTCCTCTATTAATTAAATAAATATTTATTTATTTAATTAATTCATTAGCCTTTTCTACCCATGGTACATGTCATTCATCTCTTAATTTCTATACTACATACCCTCTTATTATTTTCTTATTTCTTCTACCTACCCTTTAATCCTAGCCGACCATTTATCTTTTACACCTCTTAATCTTATCCCTCCATTCCTTATAGTGTCTTCTATATAAAAAGATAATTCCTTCATTATCAATCCCCTAAGCCTCATAAGCCCTCCTGAAGCATTCCAGCATTCAAACTTTCATATGCGATCAAGCCTACTTGCAACCCTATTTATGTTCTTTGTTGAGCTCTTATGCACACATAAAATCTGAGAGCAAATATAACAAGCAAGATCAATGGAGATAGGAAGAATGGAGATTCAAACCCTAGTGGACATGTAATGGTATAATCTTTGTGATTTTGTTGATTCGCATTGTCTTAGGTAATATTCATATGTTATGTTATGGTGGATCTTTATTTTTGTTAGGTTAGGGTTTCATGGTTGAACTCATTTAGTCTTTCAATATTGTTGTTTCCATTATTCACTTTTCACCATAAACAATATGTGCTTAGTCATGGAGTAAAATACAGGATTCCTTGATATGTCAATAGTTGCTAAGTTATCATAATGGATAACTACCAGATTATTACAACTCACTTGTATATCCTTCAACATCTGCTTCATTCATAGAACTTGAGTACATTTGGTTGTGGCTGCAACATATTCAGGTTTAGAATTAGATAAGGAGATGCATGACTGCTTCTTGTTGATCCATGAAACCAACTTCTTCCCAAGGAACAAATGCTACACCGGATATGCTCTTTCAGTCATCAACATCACCTACCCAATCTTCATCTGTATATGCACATAAAGTAAAGTCATCATCTTTAGGGTACCATAAATCATATTCATTTGTACCTTGCAAATAGCAGAATATCCTTTTTATTGCACTTTCATGATTTTCTTTTGGATTACTTTGAAATCTTGATACAATACTGACTGCATTCATTATATCCGATCTATTCTGAATTAAATAAAGAAAACCACCAATCATGGATTTATATCTTGTAGAATTTACTAAAGGGGATACATCCTTAAGTGACAATTTTTCACTTGTAACCATAGGAGTACTAACCAGTTTAGAATTTTCCATACCAAATTTCTTCAAAAATTACCTTAGATACTTAGTTTGATAGATAAAGATGCCTTTGTTAGTCTGAGTAATCTGCAAACCTAGAAAAAATCTTATTTCTCCAATCATAGACATTTCAAATTCACTTTGCATATCATCAGAAAATTCCATGCACAATTTTTCTTCACCTCCAAAAATGATATCATCAACAAATACTTCAATAATCAGAATATCATCATTAGTAATCTTATAATATAGGTTACTATCAGCATTACCTTTTATAAAATCAAGCTTCAAAAGATACTTTTCCAACCTTGCATACCAAACTCTAGGAGCCTGTTTTAGTCCATATAGGGCTTTCTTTAATCTGTACACTATATTTTTGTCATCTATCAGTAATAATCCATCTAGTTGCTCAATAAATACTTCCTCTTCAAGTTTTCCATTTAGAAATGCACACCTAACATTGATCTGATAGAACTTGTAGTTCTTATAGGCTACATAGGCAAAAAATAGTCTAATGGCTTCAATTCTAGCTACCAGTACAAAAGTTTCACCATAATCAATTCCTTCCTTCTAGAATATCCTTTGCAAACTAATCTAGCCTTGTTTCTTACAACCTGTCCATCCTCATTCATTTTGTTTCTAAAAACCCATTTAGTTCCAATAACATTCTTATTTTTAGGTCAAGGAACTAAAGTCCAAGTAGTGTTCTTTTCTATCTAATCTATTTATCTTCCATAGCTTTCATCCAACATTCATCTTTACTAGATTCAACTACTAATGTCGGTTCAATCTAAGAAATGGAACATACCTCTTGATTTGCCAATCTTCTCCTTGTCCTAACTCCCATGTTTTTGTTTCCAATGATCTAATTTTCAGAATGATTTATCCTTACATGCCTTGGTGTTTTCTGATTTTCAGGTTCTTTGTATTGCTCTTCAGTCACAATTGAGTTTTCTGATGATTTCGAGGTAACTGGTTCATTATTCTATTCTGGTACATGCACTACCAGTTTAGTTATCATCATTCGACTCCTGGTTCACTGTCATAATATTTAGCTTGGTCTTTGTACTGCTCGTGCACTTTCACATTAGTATTCTCCACAATTCTCTGTAATCTTTTGTTATAACATCTATATGATTTTATTTTAGTTGAATAACCAGGAAATATTCCTTCGTCACATCTAGGGTCAAAATTTCCAATGGAATCATCTCTTTTGATATAACACTTACTTCGAAAGATTTTTTGAAATATTGAAGAGTAGGAGAATGACCAAACCATAATTCATAAGGTGTCTTACCACTATCTTCTTTGATATAAACTTTGTTGAATGTATAAACTATTGTACTTACTGCTTCTCTCCCATAGATATGAGGCAAATTAGCTTCCTTCATCATGCTTCTGGCTACATCCAAAATGGTTATGTTCTTTCTTTCCACAATGCCATTCTACTGAGGTGTTCGGGGTGCAGATAACTGTCCCCTAATGCCATTTTTCTCATAGTAACTATTGAACTCACCAGATGTAAATTCACCACCTTGATATGATCTCAAACACTTTGATTTTCATTCTTGTCTCTATCTCAACCATAGATTTAAAGATCATGAATTTATCAAAGGCTTCATATTTCTCCCTTAGAAAAGCAACCCACATCATTTTAGAATAGTCATCAATGATTAACATGAAATATCTATTACCTTGAAAGTTTCTTGTATTATCAGGACCACATAGGTCAATATGAATCAAATCAAGAACATCTTTAGATTTATCAGGTATGCTCTTAAAAGAAGTTCTGATTTGCTTACCCATTTGACATTCTTTACATACAAATTTTGAGGCCTTACAATCTTTGGTAAATCTTTAACTACCTTAGTTGAATTGATCTTTATAATGCAGTCAAAATTTACATGACATAGCCTCTTATGCCATAGCCAACTTTCATCAATATGTGCAATCAAACATGTCTTTTCACCGGAATTCAAATGAAAGATGTTACCTTTTGTTTGTGTACCAGGTGCAATCTCCAAACCTGATTTGCTAATGATTTTGCACTTTCCATCCTTGAATTGTAATTGAAATCCTTTGTCTACCAACTTTCCTACACTCAAAATATTATGCTTCAGACCTTCAACAAAATAGACCTTATCAGTGTTATGGTTACCATCCAATGAAATAGTTCCTTTTCCTTTGATCATGCATGCCTTGTTATTACCAAATCTGACTTGACCACCATCAAATTCTTGCAAGGTTAGAAAATTTCCTTTATCAGTTGTCATATGATGAGAACATCCACTGTCTATTACCCATTCATCTTTGTCTTCAACTTTTTCTGCAAGGGCCTTTCCCTCATTCTTGATAATTGGTTCCAAATCATCCTCCTTCGTAGCATAAAATACCCAATCTTTTCCATTGTCAAATCCACTAACTGAATCTCCTGTCAGTTCTTCTTCTTAGTCATCAGTTACTCCTTCCTCATCAACATAGTAGCATGATTTATTTTAGTATTTCTTGTACTTATGCTTGATCTGATATTCAGGGTTAGGCTTAAAAGATATTCTTTCTCTTTCTTCCAATTTTTTATTCCTTTCAGGTCATCTAGATGCAAAATGACCCATCTTATTACATGCAAAACATTTGAAAGCAGATTTTCCTTCATACTTACTTCCTGATGGACCTCTAGGTATCCTTCTAGAAAATAGGGCTTCAAGTTGCTCAAGCTCTTCATCTTCTTTCCTGATCTCTTCCAATTCCTTTGCATATGAAACTTTCCAATCTCGCTTGTTGGTTGATGATGTAGATGACTTAAATGTAGTATGAACCTTTGTAGCTCTAGGAGGACCAAATTCTTCAAGCTCAAAAGAAGATATATTCCCAATAAGAGTATCTCTATTGATAAAATAATTAGGCATGGTTCTTAGCTCATTAACTATAGTTACCTTCATCTTATATAGTAGTGGCAAAACCCTTGACACTTTTGAAAAAATCTCTTCCTCGCTCAGAGATCGACCACAACACTGAATTCCCAATACGATTTCATTAACCCTTTCCATGAATGCAAAAATTCTTTCATCTTCTTCCATCTTCAAGCTTTCATATATTACCTGGTAACATTCAAGGTTTGCAATTCTAATAGTAAGATCACCTTCATTCAGAGTCTCCAACTTGTCCCATATATATTTTGTTGATGATTTTTATGATAGTCCCATGATTTACTGATCTCATAAGGTGCTTAAGAGGGCTTCTCTAGCTCTACAATCATTATCAATGTTCTTATCCAAATCTACTAGTGCAAGAATGCAAGATGCCTAATTATGAGGAGTGTAACCATTATGAGTTATTTCCCAAATTTCCTTTCCAATGCATCTTAAATGAGTCTCCATCTGAATCTTCCATACTCCATTGTTTGTTCCATCAAGCCTAGGGTTGTCCTTCTAGAAAACATGAGTTGAACTATTAGTTGACATACGATCTTCCTCAAGCAGTTAAACTTCTGCAAAAAGAGGACTAGGCTCTAATACCAATTATTAGGATAACTGGTGAACAACTGAGAGAGGGGGGGGTTAAATCAATTGTTAACAGATTATGAGAATTAAAACACTTAAAACCTTATATCCGAATAATTGATTAAGCGTTAATGCATAAATGAAAACCAGAGAATCAATACCATGCAACCATAACACATAACACCATGATTTGTATGTGGAAAATAGTCAATGAGGATGGGAAACCCTACCCAAAGTCAGATGATACTTCTGCAACAAGTATATGATTACAATAGGGGCCTGGACATGCAGGAAGTCACACTGCCTAGAGTGCATTTCTCATCACAATGGAATCTCACTAACTATAAAGATGACAACCACCTTAAGATGTTTGGACTATAATCCAGAGAGAATAGCTGTTAATGATAGCATCAAACATGCCATATTACAGTTTCGGTTAAGCTCAATAACAGAGGTCTAAAACTTCTTACATAAATGTAACTTGATCACCTATGATCAAGAAAATCCTCTACACAAATCATTATTACATTATTTTCTCCTTGCCTATTCCCATATGTCCACACCTGATCTATAATGAGATCTTACATAAATTTATACCAACCCAAGACCTAACCAATTAGGTCAGCCACACAAATGATAATATAATAGATCTATTACATAATCCTAAAATAAAATCATAACACATGTTGGCTTAAGGCCAAAAAAATATCATCCAATCAATAAAACATCCCAGAAGCACATCCGAGGATCCACCAACACATTTCATGCAAACAGGTCCATAACCTAGATAGCACCAGACCTAAATTAGATCCACCCATGCCAAAGAAATAGCACCAATCAATTGAGGCATGAACACAATCACCATTAGCATCGTGAATCCCTTTTATAAGCTGCACCAATAACACTTATACATTACATCAAAGATCTTCAATAAAGCTCTACCAATGAAACCCTTATAGAACCAATAAAGCAAGCTTACTAGAACATAAGATAGCATCTGATCATCAAGTCAATACCAACTAACTAAAACATACTTCAGAAGCTTATGAACCATTCATACAAACATATTCCATCATCCGGATCGTACCAGTAGCAATCAACTTATTAAATTCCCAATCCAATCCATCTACCAGAAGCCCATAAACAACCATAACAACAAGTGTTTACATCAATGAAAAAACAACAGTGCAACACATAATCAATTCCATCATATGGCCAAGATACTGCACCTAAAGATCCTCCTAGGAGCAAATACTCATGGTAGCTCTGGAAAAGATATCTCTAGGAGTGTGAATGCCACACTTGTGAAAGCGAAGAACACTCACTCTAGGAACTTTGGCTAGAGGATAGCCTTGAATATGAATGAGGGGTGACCACCAAATATTGCAATGGTTAAAAGAAAGAACATCACAAAAACTAGAACCATTCCATCTGAGCCACGACTTAGTGGCTTCCCAAGCATGCCATATGCTTTTGGCAACAAAAGTGCCCTCTGTAGAAGCTCCAAGAGGATTGCAATTCAGATATTTTTTTCTATTTTCTATTTATTTTTCACCTGCTAAACTTTTTAAAATTGGGATGAGCATACTTTTCTTGTACCATTGCTTGTGTTTTCCTCAGAATGATAACATTGTCTTTCAGCTCATTCCCCATTTTCATTTGGGGTTTCATAATATTTGGAAGTGTTAACAATATGACACATGACACAAGTGGGCTATTATTTTAACAAATAATATATAAAATTATTCCATTAAAAAATATAAATTGTTTGGAAAACACATAGCTCTAAGAATAAAGGTGAGATCTAATGCCAATAATAGATTTGCATGATTTCTATGGCGTAAATATATTTGGAGGAAACTTTAATTTATGAGCGATGTGTACAAAATTGTTGGTTATAATAAATGAATTGTTTTTGTTCTTAGTTTTTCTAAGATGCAATAGTTTTTGTTCTCTAATTGTCAAAGTATTTGTTATTTCATAAAATATATTCTAATAATGTTAATTATTTAAATATTATAATATCAATTTTAAAATATTAAACTTACATAATATTTTCATGGGATTTAAATTTTAAACTTACAATCAATTATCAAATAGAGAATGATTCAAAATTAAAAAGAAAAATTTTAAAATAGCTGAGTATATTTATTTTATTTTATTTATAATAGAGTGTTCTTTTTAAGAGTATTATGAGAAGCTAGATAATAAATTATGAAAATTTTATTATAATTTTTATATCTTAATACTTTAATCATGTAAATAGATGTTTTTTATGACTTCAGACAACCAGACATCTAGAAAGTTCAAAAGCAACTCTCAAAACTAATAAAAGATAGGCATACCGACATAACTAAGTTCATAATAATCCCATTTAGGCACCTTATATCCATAAGATAGCTACTAGAAAATAAGTGTAAAGAGTCCATAACCATATCATAATACTTAATTCTAATAGAAACCCCTAATAAATGACATGCATGCTTCTTCATATTAAAGTTTATAGAAACACTAAGATGAAATGCTCTCAAAATAAACATAGACCAAAAAGGACACTAGTTCAACTACATCCTTGTCATCCTTGATGAGATTCCAGTCTTGTTCCAATCATTGCATCTCTTCATTCCAAATCTCATGGTACATTATGTCCTCTTTCTTCTCCTCCTCCTATAGGATTCCATCCTTCCCCATCATTTTAGCATTTTTACTCTTCCTGATCTATCTCGAGACAAACCACATGGCCACTTTCCACATAATACCATTAATAATAGCATATAGGAAATTTAGGGTCTTTCCCATTAGTTGATATCTTTTCCTATATTCCTCTACCTTCACTTCAAGGTTCATGACCTTAACTTGGAGATAAATTATCTGATTTTTACTATTTTCTAGAACTATAATTCTCCTTATTAGTAGGATAGTCCTGAGAGAAAGGCACCGTTTCCACATCCTCAATAGAATTTTGAGTCAGGGAATTCTATTCCGAGTCATCCTTTTCCTCCAAATAATTGGTCAATCCATCCAATTCCTCCTTACATTCCTCCTTTTGTTCCTTCTCTTCCACTTGAAATTCCCCATCCTCTGTATCCTTACTAGAGGAGCCTTTATCATCATTTGGGGTGAAAATTTCATCCAGTTCAGGGGAGACATCTTTGGTTTCAATTTTGACTTTCTTCTCTTTAGCAAGGACGCACGTTGACCTTATATCACTAGAGCTACCCTCCTTCTCCTTTTCATGTGGGTTGACCTCTTCCTCCTCGGAATCATGTAAATCTAGGTCAATTGTGATGTTTTCAAATTTTATAGCCTTAGCAAGGTTGTTTTTAAGGGTTTTCAACTTTCTTTTATTAGGGTTGGCTTTGAGCAAGGCTACTTCTAGGGCTTCAATTTCCAACTCAACACAAGGATTTTTACCTTTAGATTTTGTAACAAGGGTATTCTCATTCAAAGGTAGGGGGTTACTTTCAATAAGCTTGATTCTAACAGAAGAGCATTGGGCCTCATTTTTTTGCCTAGAATTCCCAATGAGGGTAACAAAACAGTTACAATGGGGGACTGGTCAAGCACATACTTGTATGTATAATCTAGATGAGCCCTTGGTGGAGTAGAAGGTTACCACCATTAGAAATACTAGCAAAAAGTAGAGTGAAGGGGAAATAAGAAAAATTAATAGTATCGCCATGCCTAATATAGTTTAGGATAGGAAAATGGTAGTCATGCATAGTAGTGCAGTGGCCTTCTAAGGTAAAGTACTTCATAACAAAATAAATTACAATAGCATAGGGTTTAGGGAGGACAAAACAACCATACCCATTCTACACCACCACCATATTCTCTCCCTTCTCAAAAAATTTCTTCATGTAGTGCTTGTAATTGCCTGAGATTCTTTTCTTAACTTTCTTTCCCTTGTTCCTCAACCTCGTCACCTCTACAATAAGCTCAGACAAGACAACAAAGGAGATGTAGCCAATTGAGACTTAACCATTTTGCCAAGAGTTACAAAAATATCAACGAGAGCATTCAATTATAGCTTTTCATGGTAAGAAAAAATGCGTCATCCCCACTCTATGGAAAAGGTCCCCCACCTCTTCAATTTTTGAAGCTCCTTCAAAATTTTCGCTTTGTCCTCTTCAAAGGGCCCCCCATTTCAAGAAACTAAAGAACAATAGTTTGAAAAGAAGTCTAG
Organism: Cryptomeria japonica; assembly: GCF_030272615.1. NCBI lineage: Eukaryota > Viridiplantae > Streptophyta > Pinopsida > Cupressales > Cupressaceae > Cryptomeria > Cryptomeria japonica. Next base: position 631,153,973 of record NC_081408.1, on the reverse strand, counting down.
AAGCGACACAAAGAACAACTACAACTCATAATTCTAACCCCACCAAATGAAAAAAAATTACCATAAAGGTTATCTTTAAAATGATCTTCATCGCTATCCCCATAGGTGAAAGGAAATATCGCCAATATGCGATATACAAATGTTTCCTTCCATCCAATTATTTCACCATCCTTATTAATTAAGGCCAACTGGTGGAAAAAAAGAAATTAATATCTTCCATGCCATCACATATCCTAGTAGACATACAACATGACCCCCACAATAACCACTAATTCAACATCCTAGTCATCCCCCTAATTTGAATTCGAAAAGATTTGCCTAACACTTTCAAAATGACACAATTAAATGAATAAAGGAACTACAAAATACTCTCAACTACCCATGTAGGAGACAAAGTCATTCAGGTATGACTTAGTTCATTCCTTCGCCAAGATATTTTTTAGCACAATAGGGCTCTGTAGATAACTGAAAACAACACATTCCTTATAATTTAATCTTTGATTAGAAGCTTTATTAGTCGCACTAATACCTTCCCTAAAAATATGTTGGACCTTAACTTTGTGAAATAGGCACACCAACCTTTTACTTTCTTCCACAACATTTTTAATTCCCCACGAGGGGTTTATCTTTCCATTCAAGCAGTCCACAATTAGTTTGGAGTCACCTTCCAGGATAACATTTTGTTAGTTTAAATTATAGAGGCACTTAACCCCTTGCTAGGTGGCAATTGCCTCTATCCTGTTATTAGATCCTCTTCCCAAATTCACATAGTAGCCTTCTATTAGATGACCCTTGCAATTTTGGATGATTCCTCTCACTCCAGCTAAGCCAAGGTATCCTTTAGAACAACTATCAATGTTGCATTTGAGCCAACCATCATCCAAAAGGGGACCAAAGGAAATCATTTCTTAAGATCAATTTATGCCAATTCATGTTAAGAAGATTATGGGTGATTTCCCATTGTTGTTCTATCCATAAATCTAGCAAGCTTGACATAACCTTAGAAGTCTTGAAGGAAGGAACATTTATATTCTCTTTAATCTGCTATTTTATGATGTGGAACAGTACTCTACTGTTCCAAGATTCCTCTCTGAATATCCTATTGTTACGCTCCTTCCAGATATTCCATGAAAAAAGGGAGGAATTTGAAGCCATAGGTTCCTGATAATTGGGTGTGTAAAAGGACTATGATTAAATTTCTCCATGAGGTCTTTCATTCTCCCTGGGAAGGTCCACATAATCATAAGATTAGCAACCAAATCATCCCAAACCTCCCTTGCAAATTGGTAATGTAGAAATAGATGATCAATACTCTCAAGATTCTTGCAGCATAGGATACACCTATTGACGAGGGAGAAGCCTCCTTTATTTAGATTGCCAATAGTCAAGATTTTACCATGAGCAGTAACTTGCCAAATAGAGTTGATTTCTAGAATGAGGTATTTAACCTACATCCTCTTCCAGCTGAAGTTCTCCTTTGATTCTTCCTCTATGGCATTGTAGGCTGATTTGACAGAGAAATCTCTAGAGGGATTATGAAAAAGCTCAAGTAAATACATGTTATTTAGTGACACAATACTTGTTTAAAAAATATTGATAAGATGAACACTTGTTTTGTAATATTTGTTACTTCAATTTTAATTTTTATATACATTATTATAATATTAATATATTAATTAAAATATATTAAAATTGTATATATAAATATAAAATAAATTACATTAATATAATATAATTTGAATGATAAACTAGTAAAAAATAAGTAATACTTTTTACAATAATATAGACAATGTCAATTTTTTATTATATATTTAATGCATGGTTGACCAAAATAATGCCTACAATGAATTTGTAGTTTATAATTTATTTAATAATATAAAATTTTGTAAACACTACTTTATCAACTTATTTTATTGTTGCATTGAAAGTATTTTAAATGGATACTAGTATTGTGCTATGTTACTTAATACAATATTATTTTTAAAAAATTCAATATTCATTTATTCTACCATTACTTTATACAACTTAATTATTTAATTTAATTTTTTTATTGATTAATTAACTTGATAGTCAACTATTTTTTCTTTTAATTATATAAATATTGATTACATGTATGCATGTAAAACATTCACCGAAAACATTAACATACACACATTTAACCTTTGCAAATAAAAATAATAAATTTGGTGAAGGTTTGGAAGGATGCTATAAAGAACCTTGACATTTTTTAATAGCAAATATAATTTTTTCTTTTCTTTTATATATATTTTTTTGATACAAGTTATTTGATAAAATAGTGATTAACCATTTTTAATTTTATTTTTAGTATGCATTTTTGGAGTCGAGGGGTTTCAATGTATATTATTATAATGATTTTGATATTGATTAAAATAAATTCAATATTTTAAAATTATTTCTCTTGAACAAGTCTTTATTGTCTTATAAGATATTTTATTTTAATTTATATAAAAAGTGAAAAACAAACAAAATTATTTGCTAAATGATCTAGCGATTGAATCACCTTCTTTTATAGACCAATTTTTTCCCTAATTCACTTGTACCTCTTCGGTGTACCTATTTTACACCAAAGTGCAATTGATAGTAATAAACTATATGAAATTTTCAACGAAACATATTGAAAGTAACATGTGAAATTGATTTTGTCTTAGCGGACCACTTTGACAACTCTATTGATTGGGAAAAGTACTATAATCTGGGTTTGAGAACCAAAGCAATGATTAATCATTATGTTTATATTGTTTCAATGAAAAACTAATTAGATTTAGAATAATAACATATAAATTAGTTAATCATGGTCTTTTTCTATTCTTTTTCTAACAATGTTAAATTATAATAAAATAAGTAATAATCAAAGTTGTTAGGAATTAAGGTCTTTGAACAATATTATGGCTTTGTAAAAAATCAATGTACTAATTATAAAAAAAAATATATTTTTACGTATATTTTTAACTAAAAAGATTTTCTTTTGTTAAGAACTATATAAGGTGAGATTAAGTGGCAAACAATCCATAAAACCTATATTTTAGACAATTTTTGGAATCCACTTTCAATTTCTATGTTGCTATTCACTTGCAATAAATGTAATTCAAGACTTGAGAACAATAATAGTGAAATTGGTAATACTTGTATCATTGTTTACATAATTTTGTACATACCTTGGTTAAATGTCTTAAATGTAATACATATCACTGAGTGGTATATTCTTGTGTTTGTCTTGTCTTATGCCCTAATCCTATGCACCTCTATTTTTAACCTTATTCTCATACATTTGACCATCATTTCATCATTATTGTACTATCACACTTACTTTCAAAATTTGTTCTTTGACCATAAAATTTAAACCATTAAATTCAAATTCAATCTTTCTTACCCCTTGCTATTACTTTTTATGAACCAACTTAATACATGTTAGTGTGACATGTATCTATCATACTATTTAAAGATATTCAATGTGCAATTAGTTCACATACAATATTAAGGAGAAAATAATTAGAGCATGCTACAATTTCTAAATAGACGAAAACTTAGATCTACAATATTTGGATATAGGCCATCTCTATGTTAGTGAATGTTGTCTTTGATGCTTTTTATAGCCATTAATCTAACTTTCCAAAGGGGTTCGACTTAGGAGAACACATTCCTCTATTGAGTTAGCGAATTCCCAAAGTTGTCCTTGGAAACCACCTTGACACATTCAACTTTAGGAAAGCTGAATATGAGTATGTTATATCCTTTCTATGCAAAATAATTTAATTTTATCTCAAATTGAGTTTGTTCTATTCAACATTGGCCATGTGGTATTTGAGATTGCATCTAAGTAAATTTGAAAACTGTACTAACATTTACACATCTTCAAATTAAGGGTTTTAATTGATTTCATTATAGAATTATTCTATATTATTTATGTAGTGTAATCATTTGCATTACATAAATTAGTGAATTTGGCCTATCTTACACCTTAAGTAGGTTTAATTCCTAGTAAAATGTTTAAGATTTGAGATAATTTTTAATTCTTTGTCTTATTTTCAATGATTTCCCTATCATATTTTGTGATTCACTACTATATATTTACCTATGGTTCCTAATTCACATTATGAGCTTTCTTTCACCTACCCTACCCTCTCCCTCTCTATATGTCTATCTATTTATGTCTATCTCTCTAGTTTTATCACTTCCTCTACCTTTCTCCATCTCTATATCTATTTATCTCCCTCTCCTTCTCTCCTCTTTCTTCGTCTCCACTTCTATCTACTCTAAACTAAACACACTATTGACAAGAACTTGATGCATTTTGTCTCTTGTTTTAAATGGTGTGTTTCCTCAATTAAAGTAACAACAATGTATACATAAAAATTGGATATAATTCCTAAAAAAACAATTTTCATTCGAGCATTAAAATGAAAAAGCAAGTTATTATTGACAAGTCATAGGCATAGGTTCCCTATGTTTTAAGATTAGATTGAAATATATAGAAGATTGATTCCCACAAATGAAGCTTGGAATAAAATGTGCCACGTGTATCCCTTCAAGCTACTATATGTAGTAGGGATTGGAATCAATCATAGCAAATTCCACCTCATTTTCTTCCAATGACCTTTTCTTTGTTTATGGTATTAGAAATGTGCAGACAAACCCTAAACAACATCCTGCTCCAAGAATAATCAAGACATTCTTCATTCCTATGCCTGTTGGATAAGCGTGTATGCAAATATTAGCCTCCTTATAATCAGTCCCATGATTCTCCCTATGCCTGGGTTAAGAGGTTGTAGGGAAGGAGATTTGTCGTCTCCAAGATGATGAATTTTAGAAGGCAAATTAAGTTGTCACTACGTCTTTGAGCTGGCCCTAAGATGAGCCAAGCAATAACAAATAACTAAACTAACCATGCTATAAAAGTAAATGAGAGAATTATAGTATAAAAATGATAAAATATAGAAACTGGATTTACAGAACAATAAAGCATCAAAAGTATATTATACTTGCCAACCAAGAAGCTCTTAGGTTTTGGACACCAATGCGGGGCGTGGATGGTAGTGTGGCGCATTGTTGTCTATACAACCCATGAAAAGAGAAGTCCAAAAGTTTGATTTTGGGTAGAGCATCCTATGCACGAAATTTGTTCATCACTTGCACACACTGAGATGGGGAAAATTGTTGGGTCTACCTCATTCAGACCCCCGCTTAGGTGTTTCCACCACCACGGACAACTACATAGATAGATTGGAAAATGATAAATAAGCTTGGAAACTTGGTAAATTGGAAATAATGCAAATAGAAACTAGACTCCTCTTAATGGAAGCAAACGCCTATTGCATGCAATCTAAATATGTTGAATATTGGAATTATTTGAAATAAGGAATGCACCTAGATAACTGATACAATCAATAATGAAAAGGACTCATTGCATGTAATGAAAATAGATAAAAGAGAAGACAAGGCGTGAAGCGAAACCCCTATTTGTTGAAGCTATGAGCATGGCAAAGTCCGCAATAGTCTTTGTTCGTAAGAGCCACCACAAGATGGTTGTAGCTTGATGTTGGTAGAGTGTGTATCCAAAAGCATGAAAAGAGAAATGTGATATCAAGAGCATAACAAGAGCAAAGAGCCAAGAACCCAAAGTGGGAACCCTTCAAAATGAACTAGGAAGGGTTCTTAAACTCGGAAGCGGCAGGGAGAACCATTACGCGAAACACGAGCCAAAGGACACGCATCGGCCAGCGTTCGACTCTCTGCTAGATTCAAAATTCTGCCCACTTTTTGGGACGTTAGCGCGGTGCGGGGACATCCCCGCGTTGCGCCTCCATCCATCCAAAAAATAGGCCCAAAGAAGTTTTCTAGGCATTTCAGGACACTTTGTCATTTGAGCCTATGATGCCAAAATAATGCAATTTTGATTATAGATGCATCGGGCGCCATGCATAAGTGTCATAAATGCACTTGGTGCAATTTAGGACACTACATAGACATACAAGAACCCAAATGCAAAGAAAAATGTGAGACAATGGTTCGTCAAAAACCAATATCGATGAGGTTTTTAAAGCCAGTAACTCTCATAAGGAATGGCGAGGGCGAACAGGAAAATTGACATAAAGAAAAACCCAATTGCCTGAATTTTAAATCTCCCAATACGATCTATAAGAACAATAGTAAATATTTACCCTGACGGAGCTCCACACAAGGCAATCAGCGCCTGGGCTTATGCAGTGCGAAAAACTTCATCCAAAGGCTTTGTATACTCGCACTGACTCTTCAACCCTACAACCTTATATATATCGTTCTGAAACAGATTGCCGCTGTAGAACGCAATATCCACGAAAAAACAAGTGGACGTCGTGCTTAGCAACTCTACCCCATGCCGCTTCAGGAAAGCCATGGAAAACAATCCGAACTCTAGACATATCCTCTTCGGCTTGCCTTGCGTCCCTTGCGACCAAATCCGTGTAGCGGGCGGTCTCCGGCATTCTCATTCGCCAGTAAAACGTGAAACCTGCGGTAACGGCTCGCAGAAATAAGATTACTGGCTACACCGCGTCCTTTTGCTCGAATGATAGCTTATTGCCCGCGTCCGTAGGCCCTCTTTCTTCCCATTCTGTCTCCAAGCCAACCTAAGAAGAGTTGGCCTGCGAATGCCCCACATAGAGCGATTCCATTGACGAGGGCTTTCACGTGAATGAGCATCCCCTTTTTATAATAGATCCTTCCCAGAAGATTGGAAACATGCGGGATGCAGAAGAGATCGTAGGCATCCGTGAAAAAGCCCATGCCTGTGATAAATATTGCAGTGAAATGATCCAACTGCGTACGCGCCGAGTCGAGGGCAGAAAGTACCTTGAGCGGCATTGTTCGCGACTTCAAAGTTCAAACGCTTCCCCCGGAATCACAGTGAATTAGGAATTACGTAGTCCCGTTCTCTTAGTAGTCAGATATTTCTCTGTGTATCACAAGAATACACTGGTTTTTGTGACATTCATGGTTGCGAGGAAGTCCATTAGAGTTGACACTGCCGAAGCCTGGGACAAACCTAAAGAAGTATCAATTATTTTAGGCTAGTCTAGAATTGATTGACTATTAAATATCATTTCATGTAATGGTCAAACAGTCAATGGGTCTTCGAGTTCACAGGAATCAATCACTTTTGCCTTTAGCTAAAAAAAAAATAGCACTTCACTTTTCATGAGGCAGACAAAAGTTAGAAGAAATGATTATTGTTTATGTTAGGAGTAATTATCTAGAATATAATTGAATTGATTTTGAAATGTAAAAAAATACTAAACAAATAAAAAAACAAAAATAATATTTTTAAATATTAAATTATATTAATTTTGTTTTTTTAGATTGACATTAATAATATAAATATTTATTAATATGATAATTTTTAATTTTAATATTTAAATTTTTAATATGACAATTTTTAAAAGTTAAAAATTTGTAATTTTTAAAATTATAAAATATTTATATCTAAACTAACTCTAATATTCGAAATTTTAAAAAAGTAATAGAACTAAAAACCATGAAATATTAAAAAGATAAAACTTATGTAAACACCAAAAATCTTATGACAAGTTAGAGGATTTTTGACATGAGGTCTAACATCAGTGAATTGTTGAAATGTTAAAAATATCATGATTGATGTGTGTAAAATAGCATATATGTGATATATGCTAGATCACATATGATATGATTGCAGCTTCAGAGGCTGATATTGTTCAAATCCGCTATTGTATTTGTCACTGGGTCTAACCAGGTTCTTACCTTGTTGCAAGATCAACAAGTCCTCTTGGATGACCTATTGATAGTGGCTTATAATCTGAGTCTTTCGATAATAGAAAATATGTAAAATTTGTAAATTAATACATTACTATCATATATAAATAATACATAAACCAACAAGGAGAAGAATTTAGATTTACATATGAGTAAATAATTGTAAAAATTAAACCAATAAGGTCTCCAATAATATTACTTATCAAATTTTAAACAAATGAATATATTTTTGTATTATACTTGTGTAGGTTTTAACTTTTATAAAATTGTATGTTCTAAAATATGTTAAATATGAGTTATTTGTTTCATGCACAGACAAAGCAACAATAGGAAAAAAAACCAAAAAAAACCAACAACATGGATTTTCTACAGCGATGGACATACTCATAGAAAATTTGCATTGTCAATATCTTTGTTCAGTGTAATTGTTTTATTTTATAATGTAGATTCTCTGTTTTGAAATCAAGAGCAATGTCATGCTAACCTTTCCTTATTCTTCCTTGTAGTGGGCTAAAGCCATTGCTAAATTTTCCCACTATTTTGACTATTCTCTTATTGTAATCCATTGCTAAATGAATTTCTAGACTCGAGGTTTTTAGGAATCTCACTTTTGTTGTTCACTTATTGGATTCAAAGTGTTATTGGTAAAAATAGAAATATTATAACCTTGGTTATTTATTGCTTGCAACTTGTAGTGGAGTAGAGTTAAGCACATGGGTCAAATGTGATGTAGTGTGATTGTGAACTTTGAAGTATTTCATTAATTAAGCTGATAGGCTTTTAGTGGGAGAAAACCGCCGGAAAATTGTAAGACATTCCGATGGCCGCCGGAATATCTTGCCGGTAGCGTTTTTCCTCTGGTGCGTGCGTGTGGGCTATTTTCTCCGGTGCGTGCGTGTCTTCTTTGTGCGTGCGCTCTATTTCCCAATGAATGTAATCTTTAATGACTTTGTCCTCGAGGCTATGCACAAATGTTGACATTCTTTATGCATGTTGGCAACCCTAAAATGTTGTTTGTTTTGTTGTTGTCGCCAATATTTTTCTTTGCAATTTACGCTCTGCAAATGTTCGCATAGATTGTTCCCTTTTGTTCGGATATTTTGCTCTGTAGTTTTCGCTCTAGAAATTTTGACATAGATTGTTGGGCTTTGTTCGCGCTCTACAAATGTTTGCATAGATTGTTGGGTTTGGTTCGAATATCTTATTCTGTTTTGTGACTACTTTACTAGGCTTCCTTCTCAGCTTGGCACCGTTAATGGTTTAAAGTTGCAAGGTAAGCTTCTGTTATTTTTTAAATAGGTTTTCCTTTTGTATTCCATTTTGTTTATAGCCTGTTTATTTTGTGGTTCTATGTGTTTTGGGCAATATTTCACTCTGCAACTTTCGCTCTGGAAATGTTTGCATAGATTGTTGGGTTTTCTTCGAATATCTCATTCTGCAATTTTCGCTCCGAAAATGTTCGCATAGATTGTTGGGTTTTGTTCGAATACTTTGCTGTGCAATTTTGGCTCTGCAAATGTTTGCATAGATTGTTGGGATTTGTTCTCGCTCTGCAACTTTCGCTCTAGAAATGTTTGCATAGATTGTTGGGTTTTCTTCGAATATCTCATTCTGCAATTTTCGCTTTGAAAATGTTTGCATAGATTGTTGGGTTTTGTTCAAATACTTCACTGTGCAATTTTGGCTCTGCAAATGTTCACATAGATTGTTGGGTTTTGTTCTCATTCTGACTATTTTTCTGGTTACGTTTGGTTCTCATTGTGACTATTTTACTGGCCTTCCTTCTGAGGTTGACACTGTAAATGGTTTGAAGTTGTAAGGTAAGGTTCTATTTTTTTTAAAATGTTTTTCTTTCATATTCCATGTTGTTTATAGCCTATTTATTTTGTGCTTGCAGGGTTGCTCCTCTGTTTCTGTTGCTTAATTGTTTGTGGGCGTCGCTCCTTCTAGTTTGGAAGCAATTTTTGAGGTTGTTCTATGAGTTCCAAGCTGTGAAAGGTTTGAATTTGCAAGGTAGTTTTTTGTATTATTTGTTTTCTTTTTCTTTTTGTAATGTATTTTACTTATTTTTTCCTTCTGTGTGCTTGCAAAATTGTCGGTTTGTTTATGTTCTTTAACTATTTGTGGGCATGGCTACTTACACTTTGGAAGCCATTTTCAAGGCTGGTTTGTGACTTTCACGGCGTGCATGCTTTGAATTGGCAACATAAGTTCTGCCGCTTGCAACCATAATATTTACTCTGTTTTATTATTGTAAGCCTTATTTCGCTCTGCAAATTTTTGCATGGGTTTATATATAGTGGTGCAATTAGGTTTTGTTCTGGTTGTGCCTGTTTTATTCGACTCCTTTATGAGGTTTATGCCTTGAATGGTTTGATGTGCTTGCAGGGTTGTTTGTTTGTTTATGTTATTTAACTATTTCTAGCTGTGACTATTGAAATTGCACAGTAAGTTCCCGTTTTATTTAGATTCTTTATGCGCCCTTGGAACCCTAAAATCTAATTGGTTTTGTCGTTGTTGGCAATGTTTCGATCTGCAAATATTCGCATAAGGTTGCATATAGTCGTCGGTCGTGAATGGTTTGAATTAGGTTTTGTTGTCACTCTGGGTGAATGATTTGAATTTGCAAGGTAAGTTCTAAATTTGGTTAGATTCTTTTTTGTTTTTTTCTGCATTTTTCTATACTCTAGTTATTTCTCAGTTTGGTGTAGTTGCAAAGTTGCTACTTTGTGTCTTTTATTGTAGGTCAAAAGGGTTTTATTTTGGTTTTTTTATTTGCAAATATTTATTCATTTAAGTTTATTACTCTGTTTTAATCTTTTCATGCTCGGTTATGTGCACCAATGTGGACTGTTTTGTTGGGCTTGTTTCTGAGGTTGTCAGCGTTAATGGTTTTACATTGTGAGGTGCTTGTTTATTTTGTTTTTAAATTTTTCAAAATTTGTAATGCATTATTTGATACCGTCCTTATTTTTGGGTATGTTGTGCTTGCAGGATTGTTACATTTGTTATGTTATTTAAGTGTTTGTGGACATGATTACTTTCAGCCTGCATCGTCTCTGTTCACTTTGACAGGTACTTAGGTTTTGACCATTCTGTTACTAATAAAATTGTGGCTTATGTTAGAAGTCTTTTAGTTTGCTAGTTAGATCTGTAAAATCTAATTGCTTTTGTTGTTGTCAAGAATATTTTCCTGTGGCCATCTCCATGCATGTGCTCTATTTCTAAAACAATGTTGTCTTTAATGATTTTGTTCCCAAGGTTGTCCATGATAGTCAACGTTCTTTTTGTATGAAAATATTAAGAAATTGTTATAGTACCAATATATATATATATATATATACACACACACACACACATGTATGTATATATATTTCTTTATATAAGACTACACTATAGTCTAAATGTAGTCACGCCCACAAATAGTTAAAAAACATAAACAAACTATATATATATATATATATATATATATATATATATATATATATATTAGAACACATTGAAGTACTGATATATGTATATGTGCATACACATATGTACATATATATACATACATGTATGTGTAGGCATCTATACATGTATATCAATACACACATGTACCCATAAATATATACATGTATGTACATATAGACATGTGCGTATGTATATGTACATAGAGTACTCTATGTTGTAGTCTGAAAGTAGTCATGTCCACAAATAGTTAAATAACATAAACAAAGTAGCAAGCTTGCAAGCAAAAAAGAATTTTTACAGTGTAAAACACATGATGTACATATATATCAATTTATCAATTTATCTTATTGATTAAAAGCCTTCGTTGGCACAGAGCAATAAAAAGTCACAGCTAAAAAAAAACCTAAGTCGACAACTAAATCAAAAATTACAAGAAAATTTACAGAGCAAAATACTTACAATAAGACAACCTTGCAAGCAGACGAAAGGAGAAAAAACGTAGACCATACAAAAAATGCATTACAAAGCAAAAAAGATTTTAAATAAAACCCAAGCTTACATTCTAAATTCAAACCATTCATGGCATGAAGCTCACAAAGAAACCGTTTAAAATTGTCATAACCAGAACAAAACCTAACTCCACAACTATATACAGCCTTATGCAAAGATTTACACAGCAAAATATTGTCTACAACAACCACAAACAACAACCCTACAAGAACATCAAAGCATTCAAGTCGTGAAGCTCATAAAGGAGCCAAATCAAACAGGTTGCTAGTTAGATCTCTAAAATCTAATTTCTTTTACTCCATGCATGTGCTCTATTTCTCAAAAAACATTGTCTTTAATGATTTTGTTCCCAAGGTTGTGCGTGATTGTTGATGTTCTTTATGTGTGCAAAGATTAAGAAATTGTTAGAGTACCAGTATATGTATATAAATCTCTATCTCTCTCTCTCTCTCTCTCTCTCTCTCTCTCTCTATCTATATATATATATATATATATATATATATATATATGTATGTATGTATGTATGCATGCATATACACGTGTACATATATATATATATACATGTGTATATAGGGTTTTATTAAATCTTTGTTTTAATGGCTCCATTGTAAAGTGTGTAAGATTTGTTTGAAGTACTAATATATGTATATATACATACACATATGTTCATATATATACATACATGCATGTGTAGGCATCTATACATGTATATCAATACACACATGTATGCATATATATATGCATGTATGTACATATAGACCTGTGTGTATGTATATGTACATAGTGTACTCTATGTTGTAGTCTAAAAGTAGTCACATCCACAAATAGTTAAATAACATAAACAAAGCAGCAACCTTGCAAGCACACGGAAGGAGAAAATAAATATGCTATAAATAAAATCCAATACAAAACAAAAATGTATTTAAAAAAATGGAACCTTACCTTGCAACTTCAAACCATTAATGATGTTAAGCTCACAAGGAAGGGCAGTAAAATAGTCACAAGGAGAACAAAACCCAACAATCTGTGCGAACATTTCAAGAGCAAAAATTGCAGAGTAAAATATTGGCAACAACAACAAAACAAATTCCATTTTAAGGTTGCAAACACCCATAAAGAATGTTGACATTCATGCATAGCCTCGAGGACAAAATAATTAAAGATAGCATCACTTGAGAAACACACCATAAAACAGTCACCACGAGAACAAAAGCTAATAACCTTTTGTGGAAATTTCTAGAGCAAAAAAAACAAATCAAAATATTGTTGACAACAACAAAACAAATTAGATTTTAAGGTTGCGACCAGCCATAGAGAATGTCGACTTTTATGCATAGCCTTTGGATGAAATCATTAAAGATAGCATGGCTTTGCTAATAGAGCCCATGCATAGAGATGACCATAGGACAACGTTGGTTGACGAAATATTTGGTCAGGGTAACACAAATCAGTTAACTGACCTTGTGCACATGAAGGCTTTTGATCTCCAAGTTAAGTAACCACTGAGAAATATTCCATATTTAGAACATTAATATATTGTAATTGATGTCTATAATTCTGATTTTGTGACAACTGTAAAATTGGATACTTACGTTGCATACTGAAAGTATTCATGCTCATACTTAAATATGGATCCATGTATACATATAGATATATATGTATATATATCAAATGTATATGTATACATCTATGTACTCTAATATGGACATGTATACCTGTATAGATACACATGGATATATATATACACATAGTCTAAAATAAATGCAAATAAGCACTTCTTTTGCAAAGTGAAAGCTTTGTAAGTTGACTCATTACACAATTTACAAAACTTAATGTGTTGCCATAATTTTTACAAGTTTTTAGAGTTAGTTAATAGTAAATTCATTATGGTTGACAAAATAAATGTGATCTACTTAAACATTTTCTCTATTATTCTTGTATGTTCACTTTTTGTAGTGATGCATTTCTACTATGTCATTCAAACATAAAACAACCACACTAACACTATCAAATTTCAACAATGGATACAAGTTTGAAAGCAACAAAGGACATCAACACTATAATTGAAAGAATGTTGCAAGAAAGCAACAAGTTAAAGAGTAACCTCAGAAAGATCATTGCCCACTACGAACATAAATCAACAAATCAAACAACAGTCAACCTCTCTACATCTTCTAGTGTTGTAACAACCATAGATAGTATTGAAGTAGCACCTGTCCCAATACCAAGTACTGAACAATTAGTTGATTCAATGGTTATTTTCACATTGGGAGACAAAGTATTTAAATAGAGTGATAACAACCTTGGATGGGTTGCTTGGGTTGATCCTATGTTGTTGTAATTATTCAATCTTTGAAAATTTACATTCTTTTTTTGGTTAACATTCAAAATAGACAGAGGCATCCCATATTTTTAAAGATATTTGATTAGATAAACTCATATTTTGTTAATATGCTCTCAAATATATAAATCACTGTGTCATATTTAATATTTTTGGAGCTTATCAACATATGACTAATTATCGCTTTCAATGCATGTTTCAATCACATTATGATCAATTCATTACCATTTGAAACAAAAAAAACCTGTAACAACGTTACTCTATGCTCACTTAATTTTACACTGCTTGTGCATATATACCTTTGATAAGCTTACATCATGTTGTGATTGTATTCTGATATAAGAACTACAATTCATCATGCTTATAATTTACTTTTAATTCTCAAAAGGTATATATGCACAATGGCATCTTCAGCAGCTACCTCTGAATCCATAGACCAATCCACTATTGATAATTTGCTAAGCTAAATTATCAAAACTTTTCAATATAGAAAGCTTTTATGCTCTTTTTTTGGACAGCTCATCAGTCTTTTCCAAACCATCCTTTTCATTACCACATGCATACTTTTTTGATAGCATAGTACAAAAGTAGATGCATACTCTATACATAACATAGCTTGATTACATCATTTAGTAACACAAGCTTTACATTAACAAGTAAGGAAATATATGAGCTGGTTGCCGTTAAAATTAAATCCTCTATATTCATATTATTTTTTGTAGGCAAAAAACCAAGAGTATGTCCCTATCCCTTTTGCAATTCAATCTATCAATGCTAGGGATGACCTTCCTTCAGCATTGCTACAAGTCTTGTCATTTCAGAAAAAGCAGAATAGCAAAGATGATACTGACAGACATAAATTAGTGTTATCTGATGGCACATACATGCAGTTGGCAATCTTGCCTTCTAGTGTAGAGGCACCTAAGCACACAAGCATACCAAGAGGTCAAAAGTCATAATATGAACAATTTAGTGTATTTGAGTCATTCATAATGTATTAAGATTATTTGAGTCAATTGAATCATAATATGTAAGGTTAAATGAGTAATTTTGTCCAAAGATATCATATTTGGTCCATATTGAAGTTTTAAAAGTGTCCATGTAAGAGTTAGAGTCATATATGTCAAAAATTGTAAAAATTGCAAAGTTGCAATATTGCCAAAAAGTGCAATCAAAGTGTAAAAATGAAATCCATTGGTTATGAGGTGGTTGGAGTAGTTAGAAAGGAGTTGGAAATGGTTTATAAAACCATGTTTGGTCGAAATCAAGAAGGGAGATCAATATTTGACAAAGATTATCCATCAAACCCTCAAATTGTCATGAGGTTTTAAGGAATCTTTGACTGTCATAGATCCATGGAGGATCACATTTGGTGTAATTTTTATATGTAGATGTTATTTAATGATAGATTGATGAAATATCTTTGAAATGAATCCTTTCTTGTGCATTTTTGTGGAGTATTTGGCAAGATATGTTTGTTTTTACAATAATTGTCAAAACCCTGCCAAGGGTTACCCAGGTTTGGGAAAATGATCATAACTTTTGATTTCACCATTGGATCTTTCTATAATTTGGAGAAAAGTTTTATAACTAGAATTTATAGAATCTAACCTGAGAGATTGTCTGGGTGATTAAAATGTTAAGAGTTATTAATGACTATTCATGACTATAATTTCATGACCAGAATAGAGTAAATTTCATAGTTTGGACAAATTCTTGGTTTTCATTTGCAAGAAATGAATAGATGAAGGGTTTAAATGATTCAGGTTTAATGCATGATATATGGATCTAAAATCATTATGGATTGATATATATGGAGAAGATTTGATAATGGTTATTTGATTGATGTTTTCATGATGCTCTGCATCAAATTGATATTAAAGCTAGAAGAGCCTAAGTGTGTGGGTAGAGCGCCGAAAGAGGCAATCCACACTAGGACCTAGCCATGAAGGATTTTTTATTTGGTTTTTGCTGATGAGTTTTTGGTTGCAAGGTGCTCATCCATCTAGCTGCAAGAAGGCAGACAAGGAAGGTTTGTCAAGGGCCAAAGGGATGGTCCAGGGCCATGGGATTGTCCATTGGTTGTGATCATAACTTTTGATTTCACATTGGATCTTTCTATAATTTGGAGGAAAGTTTTATAACCATAATTTCTAGAATCTGACTGGAGAAATTGTTTGGATGATTAATATTTTAAGAGTTATTAATGACTATTCATGACTGTAATTTCATGACCAGAATAGAGTAAATTTCATAGTTTGGACAAATTCTTGGTTTTCATTTGCAAGAAATGAATAGATGAAGGGTTTAAATGATTTAGGTTTAATGCATGATATATGGATCTAAAATCATTATGGATTGATATATATGGAGAAGATTTGATAATGGTTATTTGATTGATGTTTTCACGATGCTCTGCATCACCTTCTAAATATGCTACTCTGATAGATTCAGATATTCTAAAAATAGGCACAATAGTCTAGTTATCGACCTATACATGCCGATACATATGGAACACAAGGTAGGAAATCAACTATGATTATTAAATACAATATGCTTCAACTTTTTTTATTTTCGTTTATGTTTAATTAGCAGTAATTCAAGAAGTCTTTTGTTTTCACAAGACTATTGTAATACTTAGTCTGGAAGTGAAACAAATTGATTGCCTATTCTTTGGTAAACCAGAATATCTATTCAAAGAACAACAACTAGAAATTATGTTTGAGGACAGACCCTCAACATCTAAATGATCTCTTTAGTTTGCAACTGAATTGCCATCCCCACAAACAATAACTTCTGAAAATATAAGCCCTATCAAAACTTTGAATCCATACCAAAATAAATGGACTATCAAAGGGAGAGTTACTCATAAATGGCCTATTAAGGCATATAGCACAGCGACCAAAAATGGCCATGTGTTTAGCTTTGACATTGTTGACTATGATGGTTCTGGAATTAGAATTACATGTTTTGATGAAATAGCTAGGTTACACTCTAACTGTGTGGACATAGGTTCAGATTATATTATTTCGAAAGGATCTGTTAAGGAAGAAAATGCAAGGTACAACAAACTAAACAACCATTTAGAAATCACGTTGTCTGATACATCCATACTAAAATGCTGCACCAACGAAGAACAACCAGATCAACAAAGTCCTCCTTTCACACCCATTATTGAATTGTTTCATCTAACAAATAACACACTGGTTGACATAATTGGTCTTGTTCTATATGTTGGAGATATCATTCCTATACATAGGAAAGATGGCAGTTAAACACAAAAACATTTGGTGAAAATTAATGATCTATCTGGTTCAACAATTGACATCAACTTATGGGGTCCAATGGCAGAAAAAAAGGGGTTGGAATTGAAAAATATGTTGACCAATGATAGTGTGCTTATCCTTTCTTTATGTAATGCTCATGTTGGCTATTTCAATGGAAAGCTTATAAACATAATAGCTACAACAACATTACATATCAACCCAAGTTTTCTAGAAGCAGAGCTTCTAACATTAAGAGGAAAGGACCCTTTGCTAGTTGTACCCTTTGTTGCACAAACTATCCACATAGATGGAAGATATACTAGAATGACAATTTCTTCAATCCGTGAGTGGATGAGCATCAAACCAAAAACAATTCAGACAACATTGCTAGTTGTTCTATGCTTTGTGAATGTCAATGACCAAAATTTCTATTACGCAACTTGCCCACTAATAGTGAATGGAAGGCCTTGCAAGAAAAAATGTACACAATACGCTAATGATTATTGGTTATGCTCTAGATGTCAAATGACTATGAAAGACTATAATTATAGTTACCTCTTGCCTCTAAAGTTGCAAGATTGCACAGGTACTCTATGGGCCACTGCATTTGATGAGGGTGGCATTCACTTACTACACAAAACTGTAAAACAGCTCTATGCACTACAAAATGATGCAACAACAATAGAGACACCTTCTTCAGTGATCAAGAGACTACTTTCATGTTACTATTCGTTCACAATGCTCGTTTCTACTGAGACATATAATTCAGAAACCAAGATGAAAGTGACAGTCAATAAAGTTGCTTCTGTTGACTTCAAAGCTGACTACCATGCATTACTTGCAGAAATTGGCTGCCTAAGTATAGAGACTTAAAATTATAATGCATATTTTCTAATTATTAAACTTTGCAGTTTACAATACAATTATACTATTAGCTAATTTTCATATTTAATACTTTTACATACACAAACAAGTATGTTTTACAAAGACAAGGGTGCTTCTATAAATATCTATATGGACATTTCTTACATCTACCAATTATCTGTTTGAAAGTTTTTCCTCTTCACATTAGTTATTTTCAGTCATACTCATTACTTTTAAATGTGTTGACACTATGTTGTTTGCAAATAAAATATACATATATGCACGTATATTGTTCTTTTTATGGTCTTATACCTATCTGTATAACAATACAATACATAACTATATATAACTATTCATAGTTATTGTTGGCATTATATGAACCAGTATGATGACATAATGGCATTGTATGTTGTCATTGATGTCAATATGCAGAAGAAGTGAGAACCGGAATTTGTGCCAAAGTGAAGCATGACATTGTATGTTGTCATTGATGTCAATATGCAGAAGAAGTGAGAACTGACATTTGTGCCAAAGTGAAGCATGACATTGTATGTTGTCATTGATGTCAATATGCTGAAGAAGTGAGAACCGACATATGAGAGAACAGGTAGAACACTATGAACTGGCATTTGTGCCAAAATGAAGCGGTGTGTTTGTTCATGATGAACTGGCATTTGTGCCAAAATGAAGCGGTGTGTTTGTTCATGATGAACTGGCATATAGTTATGTGAACCAGCTCATGGAAGTATTGTATGACTACCGGTTGGTAGTCTCAACTTCAAGGTTTCTAGTTTAAGTACTTCAAGCCTATGTGGCTTAACCAGTGACTTTGTGTGATGAGTTAGCATGATAACAAAGAGCAGATCATGTTGCCACGTAAGCCTTGTGCACATGAAGGATCTTTCATGAAGGAGATTGTTCCTATCTACCTTGGGAATATGAGAAGTCTGTAAAACGGTGATAACGTGTGATGGGTTATCAGCTGCCATAAAATCAGTGGAAATGGACGATGGAGAATGTCTTGAGATTGGATCAAGAACTGTTGCATTTAATGCAGTGTGCTCAATGGTTAGGATTGAACCATTTGAATTCCTTAACCTAACAAGTTTAGGGTTTAGGGTTTATGCTACCAACCTATCTATTTTCCTATAAGGTCGATGTTGTGTCTCTTTCTAAGGTTGTTGGCAAAAGTTGTGTGTGTGTATCCAAGAGAAGGGATACGTGATTCTTGCCAGACCCAAAGGAGAGAAGTGATACTTGTAGAGTGTAAGTGCAGAAAGTGAAGACGATCTCAAGCGGATCTGCATTGGCATTGAGTGTTGTTACCAGATCATTGTAACACCTGTTGATCTCTAACCACCTCAGCAGTTGGAAAATCCCTTAATAGGGTAGCCTTAATCGGCTTGCTGTAAATCCTTTAACAGGGTAATTCAAAGCTATTGAGTTTGAAATCCTTTAGCTATTGAGTTCTTGAAATCCTCTAACAAGGTAACTTTAATAGGGTTTAACCCTTAACCGGGTATTCTAGCCATCCCTTAACCAGGTGATCCCTAACAGGATCGATTCCTAGCAAAACCTATTGTAATGTCTCTAACCGGACAAGGCTCCTAACAGAGCGGACTTCTAAAGAGCTCAAAAATAGCTTGTGGGTATTCATCCCCACCGTGGTTTTTCCTAGTTGGGTTTCCACATGAAAAATATGTGTGTCATGTGTGATGCTTTTATCTTGTGATGCTTTCCTATTGTTTGTCAAGCATTTGATGGTTCTAGGTTTTATGCCTGTCAATAAAACATGTTGAATTAGCTATTATTATGATTTGATGATAGATTACCTGTTTATGCATAAGGGTAAAATGGGAGTGTAGTCTTGAGTTAAGTGAAAAGCTAAGTGAGTAACCGGTTAATTCTTGTCTCAGTCATTCTTAGCTTTACCAGTTGCGCTCTATTTTAAACCGGTGTCACTATTTGCCAGTCATTTGAAGTGTCTGCTATCAAACCAGTTTAGCACTGTATTTTTGTCTGTACTGATTCACCCCCCCCTCTCAGTACCGGGTTAGTACTATCCATTCATCATTGAGTTATCAATTTGTATTAGAGTGTCCTCGAAGTCCTCTGTGCTATAAGCTTAACCGCTTGAGGTAAAGATCACAGTCTAATGATGAAGAGGGAAGGTCCAAAGTTTAACAGAGAAAATTTTAGTATATGGAAAGATAGAATGAAGACATACATCAGAAGCATGGGTGCTCAACACTGGAGCTATGTTTAGACTGCCTATGTTGCTCCTACTGGTACCCTTACTGATGACCAAAAGAGACAGATGCAAGAGAATGGGCAAGTCATGGAAGCCCTAATTAGTAGTTTATCTGACATTGAGTTTATTGATGTTTAGGATAAGGTGAATCCCAAAGAGGTATGGGATACTCTTGAAAATATTTATGGTGGTGATGAGCATGTAAAACAGGCTAAGGAAGAAAGCCTTAGAGGGAAGTTTGAAGATATGTGGATGGTTGAAGGTGAGACCATTCAACAATATGGAACAAGAATCAAAATAGTTGTTGGAGATATCAAGAGTGCAGGTGGTAAAATAGAAGATTCTATTGTCGTAAGCAAAGTCCTAAGATCCCTATTGTCGGTCTATGCAATAAGGGTTGCTGCTATTCAAGAGCTAAGATCAATAGACAAGACTAAGGTATCTTTAGACTCCATCATTGCAAAGTTGACAGCCTATGAGCTAAATAGTTTCGATGGCAGTGTTCAAAAGACTGAATCATCTTTTAAAGCTTCTATAGTACCATCCAGAAAAGGAAAAGAAGCTAGCACTAGTGGTGAACCAAGACAGGGCAAAGAAATGGATGATGAGGAGATTCTGATGGCATTTGAAGCTCTCCTTTCTAAGAAACTTCCTAAAGGAACTGGCAAATACAGAGGTAAGCTACCTTTGAAATGTTTTTCTTGTAATTGGATAGGACATATTGTTGTAAACTATCCTAATGGTGACAACAAGGACAAACTGGAAAGGTTCAAGAAATTCAAAGGAGGAAACCAGAGAAACTATTTTGTGGCAATTGATGAAGGTGTCACAGATGAAGAATCAGAGGATAAAGAAAATGAAGATATTGTGTTTGTTGCTGTCAAGGAAGATGTGTCAGACAAGAAGACTCTTGTCTCCTGGTTTGATAATTCAAATGAGTGGATCATTGACAGTGGCTATTCTCACCATATGACTGGTGACTGGAGCAAGTGTCTATCCTTGGAGGAGTATGATGGTGGTGTGGCTCACTTTGGCAATGATGCACCATGCATGGTCAAAGGCAGAGGGTCAATCTCTCTGAATGGAAAGAGTAGTGCTAACAATGTGTATTTGGTTGATGGTCTTAGATACAACCTTCTGAGTGTTGCCCAATTGAATGATAGTGGCCTCACTCTGGAATTCTAGAATGGAGTTTGCAGAATCAAAGGAAAGAATGGTGAATTGGTGGCCACCGGCATGCAGACCAAAGGTAGCCTATTTTAGCTGAATGCAAATATAAGTACATGTCTTATGGCTAAATTTGATGATAGCTGGATATAGCATAGGAGACTCTACCATGTAAACTTTGATAACATTGTTAAGGCTATTAAGATCAAGGCAGTTAGAGGGTTGCTCGTGCTAAGCAAACTGGATAATACCTTGTGCAGAGAGTGTCAATTGGGGAAAATGTCTGCCTCAACCTTTAAAGGTAAATCTTTCACTGCTGACAACTTGCTTGACCTTGTGCATACTGATTTGTGTGGTCATATGAAAACTAGAAGTGTGCAAGGTGATAGGTACTTCATGATTCTCACTGATGACTACTCAAGAATGATGTGGGTCACATTCTTGAAAGACAAGTCTGAAGCCTTTGTAAAGTTTAAAGCTTTTAGAGCATTAGTGGAGAAGGAAAGTGGTAAAGGGATCAAGTGTCTGAGAACTAATCAAGGAGGGGAATTCACTTTCGGTGAATTCAACAAGTACTGTGAAGAACATGGCATCAAGAGGCAATTGTCTGCCCCCCAGACTCCATAGCAGAATGGCCTAGTAGAGAGGAATAACTGGACTGTGGTTGAAGCAGCTAGAACCATGTTGATTCAAGGAAAGGTAGCTCACACCTTTTGGAGAGAAGCGGTGAGCACTGCAGTCTACACAATGAACTAGGTACTCATCAAGAAAGGTAAGGATAAAACTCCTTATGAATATTGGACTAGTAAGACACCTGTGGTTAGCTACTTTAGAGTGTTTGGTAGTAAATGTTACATCAAGAGGAGTGAACACCAGAGCAAATTTGATGCGAAATGTGATGAGGGAATATTCCTAGGATATTCCACCAAGAGCAAAGCTCTCAAGTGTTTCAACAATAGGACTCAAAGAATTATGGAAAGCATCAATGTAAGAGTTGATGAAACCTCTGAGAAAACTAAGGAAACCGACAGTGAGCAAGCGGTAAATGAACCGGTTGCAACCTTCTAGGAACCGGTTGACAGCCAACCGAGTACCAGTAACAATGTTCCTACACTAGCAAATGTAGATGTTGATACTGATGGAGATGAGGATGAAGAAGAAAAGAAAGAGGAATCTATGAAGACCATTCCTCGGTATGTCAAGCTGAATCATGATCCTAACCAGATCATAGGATACAAGGATGTAGGAGTCCTTACAAGAAGAAAGGTCAAAGAAAACTCATGTATGATCTTTGAATTTGAGCCTAAATCATTCAAAGAGGCACATAAGGATGAAGACTAGATCAAGGCAATGGAAGAGGAACTTGACCAGATAGGGAAAAATGGTACATGGTCTTTGGTACCCAGACCGGAGGACAAAAATATCATTGGTACTAAATGGGTTTTCACAAATAAGCTGAATGAGGATGGCATAGTGATTAGGAACAAAGCCAGATTAGTGTGCAAAGGATATGCTCAATAAGAAGGAGAAGACTATGGTGAAACCTTTGCTCCTGTAGCCAGATTGGAAGGAGTCTGTATGCTTCTTGCATGTGCAGCTTTAAAAGGTTTCAAAGTATATCAAATGGATGTAAAATTTGCATTCCTAAATGGTGTACTTGAAGACGAGGTGTATATTGAGCAACCAGATGGGTTTGCCCTATCTGAAGACAGTAACATGGTATGTAGGCTATATAAAGCAAGCACTTAGAGCATGGTATGAACATCTGTATTCCCATCTTGTGAAGATAGGATTTGAGAGAACAAGTGAAGATAGTAATATCTACTTGAAGTATGAAGGAGATTAGATCTTGATCTATGAGGTATTTGTAGATGATATTATCTTTGGTGGAGATGACAAGATGAGTCATGAGTTTGCAGATGAGATGAAGAAAGAATTTGAAATGTCACTCATAGGGGAGATTAAATTCTTCATTGGACTACAAATCCAGCAGATGAAGGATGGAATCTTTATCACTCAGTCCAAGTATGTCAAAGAGGTGTTGAAGACCTTTGGCATGGAAGATAGCAAACCGGTTGGTACTCTGATGGTGACCAGTTATAATCTATCTAAAGAAGATGACTTAGAATTGGTTGATGAGAAGGAATACCAATCAATGATTGGTAAGTTGCATTATGTAGTGCATAGCAAACCGAATATTGCACATGCAGTTGGCATTACTGCAAGATTCTAGAAAATCCCAAGAGAATCTCACTTGGTTGCAGTCAAGCAAATTCTTAGGTATCTAAAGGGAACTATTGACTATGGATTATGGTATCCTTATAGCAAGGATTTCAACTTGAAAGTATACATAGATGCTGATTGGGCAGGCAATATAGATGACCAGAAAAGCACAACAGGTGGTGCGTTCTTTCTTAGTGATAGACTGGTCCCATGGATGAGTAAGAAATAGAGTTGTATCTCTCAGTCTATAGTGGAAGCAGAGTGTGTTGCAGCTTTCGTGAACTGCACTCAGATAATTTGGATGAAGCATGTATTAAATGACTTCAAAGTTCCTATATCTAAACTGGTAAGTATATTTTCTGACAATACTAGTGCAATTAATATCTCCAAGAATCCGGTTTTACATTCTAGAACAAAGAGATTGCACTCGAACATGTTTCCAGTCAAGAGCACTTAGCAGACATATTCACCAATCCTCTCCCAAAGGCTACATTTATGTACTTAAGAGGTGAATTAGGGGTGTTGCCCCTTCAGGAGGTAAACTAAAGGTATATGCTCCACATCAATCAGATATTGCATAGTCAAATTTTTCTTCAGGATTGATGTGTTGAAAGATGCTACTCCTCAGGGGGAGCAGCATAATGGAACATAAAATATTGTGCCTCCACTTTGGCATTGTTGTCAAATGGGGAGAAGATGTGAAGTGGAGAAGATATCTTTTTTTATTGCCATCAATGCCAAAGGGGGAGATTGTTGGCATTATGTGAACTAGTATGAGGACATAATGACATTGTATGTTGCCATTGATGTCAATATGTTGAAGAAGTGAGAACTAGCATATGAGAGAACTGGTAGAATACTGTGAATTGACATTTGTGCCAAAGTGAACTAGGACATTGTATGTTGTCATTGATGTCAATTTGCTGAAGAAGTGAGAACCGACATATGAGAGAACCAGTAGAACACTGTGAACCGACATTTGTGCCAAAGTGAAGTGGTGTGTTTGTTCATGATGAATTGGCATATAGTTATGTGAACCGGCTCATGGAAGTATTGTATGACTACCGGTTGGTAGTCTCAACTTCAGGGTTTCCGGTTTAAGTACTTCAAGCCTGTGTGGCTTAACCAGTGACTTTGTGTGATGAGCTAGCATGGTAACAAAGAATAGATCATGTTGCCACATAAGCCTTGTGCGCATGAGGGATCTTGCATGAAGGAGATTGTTCCTATCTACCTCGGGAATGTGAGAAGTCTGTAAAATGGTGATAACGTGTGATGGGTTATCTGCTACCATAAAATCGATGGAAATGGATGATGGAGAATGTCTTGAGATTGGATCAAGAACTGTTGCATTTAAAGCAGTGTACTCAATGGTCAGGATTGAACCATTTGAATTCCTTAACCTAAAAGGTTTAGGGTTTAGGGTTTATGCTACCGATCTATCTGTTTTCCTATAAGGTCGATGTAGTGTCTCTTTCTAAGGTTGTTGGCAAAAGTTGTGTGTGTGTATCCAAGAGAAGGGATACATGATTCTTGCCAGACCCAAAGGAGAGAAGTGATACCTGCAGAGTGTAAGTGTAGAAGGTGAAGAGGAACTCGAGCGGATCTGCATTGGCATTGAGTGCTATTACCAGATCATTGTAATACTATTGATCTCTAACCACCTCAACAGTTGGAAAATCCCTTAACAGGGTAGCCTTAACTGGCTTGCTATAAATCCTTTAATAGGGTAATTCAAAGCTATTGAGTTTGAAATCCTCTAACAAGGTAACCTTTAACAAGGTTTAACCCTTAACCGGGTGATCCCTAATAGGATCGGTTCCTTGCAGAACCTAATGTAATGTCTCTAACCAAACAAGGCTCCTAACAGAGCGGACTTCTAAAGAGTTCAAAAAGAGCTTGTGGGTATTCATCCCCACTGTGGTTTTTCCCAGTTGGGTTTCCACATGAAAAATGTGTGTGTCATGTGTGATGCTTTTATCTTTTGATGTTTTCCTATTGTCTGTCAAGCATATGATGGTTCTGTGTTTTATGCCTGTCAATAAAACATGTTGAACTAGCTGTTATTATGATTTGATGATAGATTACCTGTTTATGCATAAGGGTGAAATGGTAGTGTAGTCTTCAGTTGAGTGAAAAGCTAAGTGAATAACCGGTTAATGGTTGTCTCAGTCATTCTTAGCTTTACCGGTTGCACTCTATTTCAAACCGGTGTCACTGTTTTCCAGCCATTTGAAGTGTCTACTGTCAAACCAGTTTAGGACTGTATTTTTGTTTGTACTAATTCACCCCCCCCCTCTCGGTACCGGGTTAGTACTATTCATTCATCATTGAGTTATCAGTTATAGTATTTTTTATATATACATGTACTTATATATGTGCATATGTTCATATACAAAACCTTGAATTTTTAAATTATATGTATATGTATACATACATCTATATGTATTTGAATTTAGTATAGTTGTGCATACCTATATTACAATCATGCTTTTAAAAACACATAACATAAAAAATTACTATACCTGTGCATACCTATATGACAATGCTACCTTTTGCAAAACCAACTTGCTAGCATCAACATATTTACATAGTACAGCACTAGAAAGTCAATTTATGACTTTCCACGACCCATATATTTCAAGTAAAGTTGTAGATATAAGTTGAGCCAACGAGAGCAACAAAATAGATAATTATAGATACAAATAATCACAACAAAAGCAATTTACATACAGAACAAATCCTCTGAAATCACATAACCATATATGAAGCAATTTTCAATTCCTATACATTCTTCATACATGCTTCGAAGTTAACTACCTTCAATTATAAAAATTCTTACATACCTCTGCTCTCTTTAAAATATTAGATATCTATCCATCCTTGCCCTCAAGAAATCGATGCTATCAAATTGAGGAGAAGCTAGACCAATAGAACTTATTATGCAAAGAACAGAGCTGATATCTCCAAGAAATGACAACTGAAGCATCATGCACTTCATACACCTTCCAATAACTCAAGATAATTATTAGAAATAGAAAACAATGATGTTGAGCAAATTAATCTCAATCAAATATTTTCTACTACTCCTGAACTTGCTATGAAGGCTACTTCGTTTCAAAATACATTGTCTAATTTCTGCAAAAAGATTGATATGTTGCAGGTCACACAGTCATGTTCTATTTGCAAAGAAATGTATGTGGGCATGAGTATTAAAAAACTCAATCATGTAGTTGTGGGCATGAGATGTTATGGTGAAAAAGGCCTCCACTGCTTCTCATTATCAAACAATATGGACCTAGGTGAGCAACCTTCTATTTTAAAGTCTCTCTCTCATGTAGAAGAAATGCTCATATCAAGAATTGCCCCTAGTTTACAAGTAACACATGCAAGGGGAGGCCAATACAAATATTTTGGCCATACAATAAACTTCCCACACAATATTTTTGATATTGCAATAACATTACCTCGACATATTAACCAATTAGAAATTCTAATTGTCCATAGAACAAATTTCCAAGGTTTAACTTATGACTATTATGTGAATAGATTTCATGTCATGAATGCATTGGCTTACAAAATTGAACATGATCAATACTACAAGGATGTAGTCATTGATCCAGATGCAGTGCTTCTATTGCCAGAGCAAACCACTGACATTACAGAACTACTACATTCAGTACATTCCCTGCAAGAAGATGTTGTTGAAGAAACCTCTACTATGTTGGATATTGACAATGAAGAACAAATCAGGGAGAATAGTTCCTCATTTATCCCACAACTACCATCATCAATACCAAAACTTGATGCAATTAAAAATATCCTACATCTAGATAATAGCATCAACAACGTTATTCATTGGAAACAAACTAGTACATCACCTATCAATGAGTACAATACTGAGGGCCTCCTTTCCATGGCATTCCCAATGCTTTTCCCTACTGAAATAGCTTTACCACTACAACAAAGAGCAAAGAAAGTGCATTTACATGAATATGCTTTACACTTGATCAAATACTATGATCAAAGATTTGGGAAACATATTCTCTTTAGATATTATATCTACAATCTCATGATGAGACATCAATCCCAACAATCAGCTTTTGTCTTCATTAAGACTAATCTACAAGATAATCTTCCACAGAATCTTTATGGCCTGAAGGAATACTTGCAAAACACACTGTCAAGTGAATTACCAAATCATATCATGGAATATGTAGCCTCATTGCATGGTACGCGGGCATTTTGGAGCAAGTCCTGACATGACCTTACATCAATGATAGAACAGTTAGGTGCACCTACACTATTCTTCACCTTAAGCTCAGCTAACACAAAATGGCCAGACTTGCATAAGTTATTGCCAAAGTCAAAGTCAGCTACTACTCCTAACAATAGAAGACAATTTATTGAAAATTTAATCAATAATCCTCACATTACAGCTTTATACTTACACTTAAGATTTCAAATCTTTCGTGATGAAGTCATTGTGAAAGAACTGAAAACTATTGACCACTGGTACAGATATGAATGGCAACACTGAGGCTCTGCCCATACACATGGCTTTCTTTGGTTGCCACAAACACCAAATGTTGATAACCTTAACTGGTCAGATCATGCAAATATCCAATCAGTAAAACACTTCTTTGACCAGTACATCGCAACATGGAATCCATGTCCTAAAGAGGCTCGCTTGAACAAGCAATATATGCCTACAATTTTAGATACCGCCTTGCAGATACATAGATCATATCTAAATTAGATCCTTGTACCGATTACACTGAGTTACTCAATGCTGTTTAATGGCATACAAAGTGTTCAGAATATACTTGCTTGAGGAAAAAGAACTCAATACTTCAATGTCGATACATAGCTCCTTGGCCTGAACAACCTAAATCCTCACTAGTATTAGACCACAATAATAGCCCATCATACAAACCAACAAGGAACAATAGCCGCCTAAATGTACACAACCTTACAATGCTCGCCATATGGAGAGAAAATGTCGATTGTCAGCCTATCTGCTCCAAGAAAGTAGTTCTACAATATATTTCAAAGTACGCATCAAAAACTGAACAAAAGTCAGAAAGTTATATTCATATCTTGAAACGTATAGTTGAATCAATGAATTTAGATGATACAATCCTCTTGGCATACCAAAGGCTGCTCATGGCAATAGTTGCTGATAGGGACATTAGCACACAAGAAACTTGTCACATGCTGCTTAAACTCCCATTGATATCTTGCACATGCCAATTTGTAACACTGAATGTTGGTAAAAGAATCTTCCAACACATAGCTAATTGTGATAAAGAATCTCAAACCTCAATATCTTATATCTCAAACTACATGAAATGACCATCAGAATTAGCAAACCTGACTTTGCTTCATTCAACCCAGCTATATACATACTCTGAGCACCATAAATCATGTAAATGGATGAAAAGAAAGCTACCAGCAATTATAAATGTCTATCCACAACACAAATCATTACCTTTAGAAGATGACAATAGTTTTGAAAGTTTCTGTTGGAGTGAATTTCTTCTTTACAAACCATTTCAAATTATTCCTCTACATATAGGCACCTCACCTGAAGAAATTATCATAAATTGGAAAGCTCTTCAAAGTACAGATTACATCCGATGGCATGTAAATGGTTTTGAAGAACACATTACCATAGAAAATGGTGAAGAGCTAAAACCAGAAGATATTCATCAATCAACTCAAGAAGGACGGTATGAATGGGAGTTTTTGTCAAAAATGGGAGCATCAAACAACTTCAACGTTGCTACTCTTCAACTGCTTGGTAAATGTGATTTTAATCTACAGTTTGATTGGACTACTTCTATACCTGATGAACCACTACATTCAAAAGTAGTTAACTTTATTTTAACAGAGAAAAGACAAGCACCCCACAATCTTGCAAACCCACATTTAAATCCACCTACTAACTATGAGCTTGCACAAAACCAAATGATTGCACTTGATATTATTAAAACTCATGCTGAACACAACCTACATTCTTCACCATTATAATTAATCATTCAAGGCACTGCAAGAATTGGAAAATCATTTCTTATTGACTGCATACGCAGACAGTTAAACTCAAATACAGAACATGCACAATGCCCTTTACTTGTACTACCACCAACAAGTGTCTCCACATATAATATCCAAGCAACCACAATCCATGCTGCCCTCCGTATACCCATTCAAGAATACAAACCCTTAACAGTCCATTCCCTATTAATGTTCCAAGAGCAATGCAAACACTTACATTACATTTTAATAGATGAAATGAGCTTTGTTGGCCCTCAATTACTCATTAAGATTGATAAAATATTGCGAGAAGCTTTTCCCAGTAGACAACATGAATCATTTGTAGGTATCTCAATCATTTTGGTTGGTGATCTTGCACAACTTCCACTAGTTATGGATAGGCCATTACATGCATCTCACTCAATGGCACTAGCTCTATGGCACACATTCAATACTGTTGTCACCTTGGATATTCCATTTTGTCAACAAGGCACAAGTTCTTCACACATAAGATTCTGTGAAATATTGCTCAACATCCGCAACTCAACACCATTACAAATAGATTGGGAACCCCTCCAGTTGCAGTCAACCCATGCTTTGTCACTTGATGAAAATAATCACTTCAGCTAATAGAAGCGCAGCTTCAAGTGCACACAATATAAATAACTTAACATAATTGCACTTGCCCATTGCACGTGCAATAGCAATCATTGCACATCAAAGAGATAAGCAGGCACACCAAGAAGAACAACTAGCATTTGAAATTCTTCTTTCTATAGAACAGGAAATTATGCTTATTGCAAATCTATGGATAGAAGTTGGCCTTGTAAATGGTGCTTTGGGCTAGATCAAACAAATTGTCTACACTCTAGGTTTGAAACCACCTGATTTGCCAAAATATGTTGTTCTTTTCAAACATTATACTGGGCCTTCATGGGATCCACAGAATGCAAAACATGTCCCAATTCTACCAATTACTAGAGGAAACCGAACACAAATTCCACTAGCAATGGCATGGGGCATTACAATTCACAAATCACAGGGCTTGACATTAGACTTTGCCATAGTTGACATCGGCAAAACAGAGAAACAAGGCCTAACATTCACAGCCCTTTCAAGAGTAAAAGTAATTGAACATCTATGTATACAACTAGACTTCAGCTACCAAAGGTACTCCCAATTGAAAGTTGCAACATCAACAGTACTTCGAAAGGCAGAGGAAGCCTAGTTGCTGGAGCTTTCACACAGCATAGAACAGAATCAAGTATGCAAATCAAATCTTGATTGTGTTTTCATGTATTGTATAGCTTCTATTCACTGTATCACCACCAAACAATATTTCTACTTCCCAGGATCGACAACACAATGAATGACTGTAGAAGTAAAGAGCCCTTTTACATGACCCAAGTCTACAAGGAAAAAGGTACACATGTAACACCTACTCCTTATTCAAAAATTTCATTCCTTTCATGTACTATTACAAGATTCTCTCTTCCACATCACTTATTCAAAACATTTAATACTAACTAATGATGTACTGATACAAGATTCTTCACAGGCATTATACTTTAACAGGTATTACACATATAATGGTTTGTCATGCTATTTACTCACAACAACACTATTTACAATTGGTAAGTACTATACTATGTACTAATACAACATTCTCTCTACCATTTCACTTGTTCAATAGACTTAATATTAACTAATAATGTACAAATACAAGATTCTTCTTTAACTTTCAAAAATAACAAAATCCAATACACCAAGTTCAGTAATTTAAAGGTATGTAACAATCTTCAAATTCCCTGTCCTCTACTTTCACGTTTCTTACTTTGTTCATGTTCTCTAACTATTCACAGTTTTCACCAATCACAAAACAATATTTCTACTTTAAAGGATCTACAACACAATGAATGACTGTAGAAGTGAATAGCCCTTTTGCATGCCCCAAGTCTGCAAGAAAAATAGTACAAATGTAACACTTACTCCTTATTCAACAATTTCATTACTTTCATGTACTATTACAAGATTCTATATTCTATATCACTTGTTCAATACATTTGATATTAACTAATGATGTACTAATACAAGATTCTTCACAGCCATTATTCTTTAATAGGTGTTAACACATATAATGGTTTGTGATGCTATTTACTCACTGCAACACTATTTACAATTGGTAAGCATTATACTATGTACTAATACAACACTCTCTCTACCATTTCACTTGTTCAATAGATTTAATATTAACTAATAATGTACAAATACAAGATTCTTCTTTAACTGCACCTCTTTCATTTCACTAGTTTTACAGTTTATGAACATTAACTTTCAAAAATAACAAGGACCAATACACCAAGTTCGGTAATTTGAAGGTATGTAACACTCTTCAAATTTTCTGTCCTCTACTTTCAGGTTCCTTGCTTTGTTCATGTTCTCTAACTATTCACAATTTTCACCACTTCTAGTTCCCAACAAACCTCTTCAATTTTACACATTTATTTGTTAATTTAGGGTATCGTGTGCTTGCAGGATTGTTACTTTGGTTATGATACATTGATAGGTATTTAGATTTTGACCATTCTATTGTTAATAAAATTCTGGTTTAACTTATAAGTGGTTTACGCTACGCTTCCCAACAAATTATGTCTTTAATGATGTCATTAATGATTTTTTCCTTGAGGCTATGCACGAATCACAGCATCATTTATGCATGTTTGCAACCTTAAAATGTAATTTTTTGTGTTGTTCATGCCAATATTTCACGCTGCAATTTTCACTATGCAAATGTTTACATAGATTGGAGGATTTTGTTCTCGTTGTGACTCTTTTACTGGTTACGTTTGCTTCTCGTTATCACTATTTTACTTAGCTTCCTTATGAACTAAATGCCACTAATGGTTTGAAGTTGCAAGGTAACGTTCTGTTTTATTTATAAAAGTTTTGGTTATGTATTACCTTTTATTTATAAACTATTTATTTTCCCCTACCATGTGCTTGTAGGATTCCTGCTTTGTTTATGTTACTTAACTATTTGTGGGTGTCACTACTTGCAGTTTGCAAGCAATTTTCAAGGCTATTATGTCTGCTGCAAGTAGTGAAAGGTTTCAATTTGCAAGTGAGATTCTTGTACTTTTTGTTTTCAATCTGTAAAGTACCTGTATACTTTTTCAAGGTTTTGAATCTATAGCTATTATTAAATTCAACAATTACTGCCTTCTCTCTCTAACAACCAGTCCCACTTTTAGGTTCTCTTCACTACAGAAAAAACCTTACACTATCTCACAACAAAGAACTACTCACATGCATCATACAGGAAACTCCAATTCTACAATTACACATTCATCAGGTATTACATTACTAAAAAATACTATCTTTCAAATTTTCAAGATTTTTAAAGTTTTTAACTTCACAAAATTTTTATATATTCCAAAACTAACATATATAAATGAAAAAATGATGTAGGTCTTTCATCATATACATCACATGCAATTCAACAAAAGACTATATAACATGCTTCTCGTACCAGCATGGGGGATGGAGGGTGGATAACAACAAGACTCTGGGTCCAACAACAAAAAATTGGTTTGGGATACTATAGCCTACAAAAAAAAATGTATAACTATATTCATAACATATTCTTCAAGTACATCATGTTGCATACACTAGCATAGGGGATGGTGGGTGGAAATTTTAAAATTTGGGAACAACCATTGGTTGGGTTATGTACACAAACAATTAACTCATTCACTTTAATAAAAAATTGTTATTCAGTTATTGAAGGCTTTTACGCTTAACTAAACTATATCACTCATTCATTCTCCTTAACAATCACACCTATCGACCTCCTGTTGTAGGCACTTCCCTTGCAACTGCTAGTTATCTCAATCTCACAACACAACCTTTGAACTTTCATTAGTACATGTTTGCATTGTCAATATCTTTGCTAATTGTAATTGTTGTAGAATGCAAATTTTTTATTTTAAAATTAGGGACAATTATCATGCCAACCTTTCTATTTTCTTCTTTGCATTTTGCTTAAACCACCATGATCTTTTTCCATTATTCTCTAAACATTTTCTAATTCAGTGTTCAATAGCTTTCCGAATTTGTGATTCAGGGTTTTGGGAATCTAATAAATTGACTATTTTCACTCTTTGCATTCAGAGTGTTATTGGTCAAGATAATAACAATATGACCTTGGATTTTTACTGGTAACAATATTTGTAGTGGAGTAGATTCAAGCACATGGGTTAAATGTGAGGTAGTGTGACTATGAACTTTGAATTATTTCATTGATTATCTCAACCTTCTAGTCTCTAAACTTCCATTAATAGATACACTCATTCCAATGACAAGTTGTTCAGGCATTTTTTATTTAACGGGCTATGTTTGTATTTTAAAATATCATCATTAAATGTAAACACTACAATAAATGAGAGTTGGAGAATCATCTTATCCGAATCCCTAACGAAGTATAAGGCCATTCATGATATTGTTCTGCTGTGATGAAAATTTGAATTTACTCTGACATCTGCTGAATCCAAAATGATTTCTCTCAAAGTGTGGTTTATCTTTGGATATTACTGTAAGGAAAATTGAACAGGCTTTGGGTCTGATTACTCTTGCATCATTAGATATGTCTCTATCCATTCAACTGAAAGATCACAAGCTTTGCAAGGATATGCAGAATGCAGAGTTCAAGGCAGCAATGGCAGAAGAGAAAATTGTGAATAAAATTGAATCCGGGGTCAGAGAAAGGAATGCTATTAGTGTGTATGCAATTTATCACCCATCCTTGTTTAAAGTAATATAGAGAATGTTGATAATTGATGCTGCTCTAGCATGCAGCTCCATGCAGCTCCAGTTTGGACATGAATCATCCATTCATCACCATGCATAAGCTATTTTTAGTTTAAATCAGTTTTTTGTTTATTCATGCAAATAAAGCATGTACTCCAACATGCATTAATCCTTAGGACTATTTTTAGTTTTGTTTTTTGCATGAGTTTGTTTTTAGTAAATAAAGCATGTTGTGCATGCACTTATTTTACTCTTAATTTAGGGAGTGGTTTGTTTTTTTAAGTTTGAGAGCCTTAGTAGCTTTTCATGCAACGCTAGGAATATATTTAGAACTGCAGTTATTATTAATTCTTCTAGGCTGCAAATTCTTTTTATATACAGCCTCTATGTAATTTTTTAATTAAGCTTCAATAAAGAAATTGGTGTGTGCAATTCCAAAAAAACAAGGCACTTTATTTTTTATTCTAATTGTGATTTCTTTTTGCAATTTATTATTTTTGCTGTTATTGTTTGCTAATCAACTGATTCAAGAGGATAGGTTAGGTTCAAAAATTCTACAATTATCACACATCCTTGTTAAAGTAATATAGAGAATTTAAATTCCCTCTACGAGAACTTTGTGAGGTCCTTCATTATGTTGTTGTGATCCTCGAGCTCGAGAGCTAGAGTTTTGAATGCCATCGGGATCTTGAAAAGCACCGAAGTCTAAACTTAGTTTATGTACTCAAACAACCTATTGTTGTCGCCTTTGTTTTGTAAATCCTCCAATTTTGAGCTCGAGTATTTTGGCCTCTACCATTACATTCGATAGATAGCTATCAAATACCTTATATTTGATTTTCTTGTGGAATTTGAGCTCTAAACACCTCAAATTTTGTCTGAGATGGAACTCCAGGAAAACATCTGCTATTGAAAGTACACCAGGCTTTGATGCTGTTAATTTCGTGGACGATTTGTTTATTTACAAAAATCTTTAAGAAGTAACACTAACATCATAAAGGGCTCCTGAGGAAGCTTGCAAAACTTTTTCTCATCACACATCACTATCGCCATTGACAAAATGGGGGCATTTTCTTGAAGTAAAATTTTCTGGTAGCAGACTTTCCCAGCGTGAGATATTACATTTCCGCAGGTGGTTTCTTACATATAATAGCCTATCCGTTAATGACTTTGAGGATGACAAAATCCTCCGTAAAAATAGAAAAAATTAATGATAATTGTACATCTTACTTATATTAAAAAATATATGTTTTTTTTTACTACTCAAACTTAATTTTTGACTGTTGAATTGGATATATTAAAAGATAACAAAATTAATTTTATAATTTTAATATTTAGTAATATGCTTCACTACTATATATAAATAGTTCTTATTTCTTCCTCCTTGGAGTGGTTCTTACCTCAACCAAAAGAACAAAACCTCTTTAAATGAAGAAACATTTTGCACCCATGATCAAGTGTGGACTAATAGGCATAGTGAGTGTTGATATAGTTATGCGAGGATATAGTTGGGGTGCATGAGAAGAGTTGGCAGAGTTCCAATTTCATTGCAGTTGTAGTTGGGGTGGGTAGGAGTTCTAAATATTTATTTCTATTAATCAAACTTGATCTTTGACTATTAAATTGATTATCAATTGTTGACATAAAAGTCAAAATGACTTCCTATTTAGAAAGTTGACTTTTGCGAATGTGATCCTAACAAAAGTATCTTCTCAAAATAATTAAAATTTTCAAATCAATTTCTTACAACTTAAGATTTGTTGAGGTATGTCTACAAGGATACACTTTTTGTTGTATTTGGTAATTAATTAAAATGTTAAGAAACTATTATATTCGTATTTTTAATTGATAAACAAATTCAGTCAAGAATACTTCAAGAATGTCGGATTGACATTGCCAACTTATTGTATAACTTTAAAATACATCCCAATACCCTTTTGAAGTGAGAATCCAGTTCTACAAGTGTACAAATTGGATAGGTCATTCATGTGCACAGTTGAATTTAATTTGAAAACTTATGTTGGGGTTCCTAAAGTAAATTGGCGTTTGAATTAGTACATTTCCATGGTGTTATAAATTTCCTGAGCTTACATAAGGTTTCTTAGTCTCTATTTGCATCTAGGCCTCTAGCTACTTTCCTAGTCTTTCAGTTGTTTACTATCACCAACGTGAGAACCAACATATTCACCTTCATTCCTTATTCCAAGTATATGATATATTAATTCTAAAATCAACTTGTAGACAAAAAGCCTAAAAAATCCAAGTGTGCTTGCTATCTCCTCTCTATTGAAATTAATCTTTTGAGTTTAACATTTCCTACTCACCTAACATGTCATTAAATTTAATGACTTACATACCCCTGCATATAGAGATTAATCCTATTTTGCATCCAGAAAGTGTAAGTTTTCCCTACACCTAATGGACTTATTGATCATGTGGTTTTAATTGAATCTCATGTTCAAAGATTAGTATTCTATTACATCTAGGCTCCCTCTAGATCGAATCTCTTCTTTTATCTAATTTTCTTTGGGACTCATGTCTAAAGTTTACCCTCAATTTTCCCTCAAATTTAAGTTAACCATAAAATATAATTTAATGTGATATTGAAGTGAATATCATAATAAAAATATTTTTTTATATTCATTAAAATAGGAGAGATATTTAAGCAACATTTAATAATTTCACAAATGAAAAAATACATATAAAAAATGTATCATCATAATGATATAATGTTTATCTTTACAGAGTAATTTTTAGATAAAAATTGAATCTTTAAAATTCAAACCAATATATTTGTAGTATCAAATTGGGTAACAATATATCAATAGGCTAAAGCTTTCAATAGAAGAAAAAAAATGCAAGTCTAGATGTTTAGGGGTGCAACACCTATTATAGATCCATACAATAATCATCACTCACTTTTGTAAAATAAGAACCAATGCATATACGAAAGTCCCAAAACTAGAAACCACCAATGGTTTCTAAAATCATAAAAGAAAAATTGAACTAGAAATGACACCTAAATCTCCATGCGAATCCCAATACCCAAATGAGAGAGAGTTAATTAAAATGCAAATTAACAACTTCATTTCCCAAGTAGAGCATTCAACTTGTAGTCATATATGCATTTTTTATAGTATATGCATGCAAAACAAATAACTTTATTGATCTCCAAGTCCACAGTTAAATTCCTCCTTTAATGTTCTTTCTATTACTAACTATTAAATATTGCGAGGCATATAGATTCATTGCATCATCTAAATGTTTCATACTTCAAGGTTTCATCATGCATTTTTAATGCCCACCAAAGTGTCAACCTTTTCAACTATCACCCTTTTTGTTAGTTTTGATACTAATTGTAAAGCACAGATGCCAATAGCTAACAAGATGAGAGGGGGGGGTGAATCATACAAACTTCCATAAAATCAATAGATTCAACCTTGGTAACTTCTACTTCAGCAACATAACCAAAAACTGCTAAACATGTTAACTCATAAACACATAATCATCATAACACTCATAACACCAGATTTAATGTGGAAACCCAAATAGGGAAAAACCACTGTGGGATTTCGGACCCACTAAGAAATATACACTTCTAGAGTATGCTCGGTTAAAATAAAATCATGTTAAAGATTACAAACACATTGCTAGATGTGACCCGGTTAAGGGATTTCCCTTAGATCTGTTAGGATCTTCACTTTGTTAGAAGTGACCTTGTCAAAGGATTTCAAACACTCATTTAGAATGTTACCTTTCTAGAGGGTTTACAAATAAGACTGTTAAGCCCACTTAATTAAGATATTTCCTGTCACTTACAAAATAACAGTAATAAAATATATCTGCAACTTCACATCTAAAATGCTAAAGCAGATTCTTATTTGCTCAAAATAATCTAGTCATAAGACTTATCTTGTCCCTCTGCTGGGCTCTGTACTCTGTTATTCAAATAGGTCTTCAAGCTTCTGTGGTCGGTAATCACTATGTAGCATTCTTGTGCTTACACTTGCCCGCATACATTGTTTATTAACAATTCCTTATTTATAAACAATTGCTAACCGCTTAATCTCTTCGATCAAATTTCCCATGATCAATCTTAGCCATCAGATCTTCAAACTTGACCAGGTTCAATGTATCCTTCCAATCTAAAAATGTTTTACCTTGCCTTGGGACTTGCATTCCTATCTTGGAATTTGCACAAGGTTATTGCAGTTCAATCTGCGCTGTTGATCTTCCTCCCAATTTTCCTTTGCCATAGATCCTTAACAAACTTCATGCACGACATACCAATCATTTATACATCTCCAACTCATCATTTTCTTTCATTAAATAATGCTTGTATTCATCCAATGCACACTATCATAACTCGGTTGCAACTAGGTAAACACTAAACTTTACTCAGTAGACATTTCGCCTTCATTAACCGATATCGATAACCTTAGGGTTTACCAACTAGGTTCTTTGCTTGGTGACATAACAACATATGTAGGATATTAAAACAATCTAAATATCATGATCTCATCATTGTCTAACTCGATAATAATTGCCCATTGAATAACTTATTTCTCCCCTTATTCATCACATTCTTTCTATGTCTTTTACCAACATCTTAATTCTCTTCAAATCAATCTTCTCAAGATATGGTAACATCATACTGAATTAGATAATCAATTTCTTGACATCAATGACAAAATAATGTTATAAAGATAGTTATCATCCTTCTTCACTTATATCAACAATCTTCAACAACCTTCTCAATATCCTTATTGAATATCAACAATCTTCCTTTCTACTGAAATGACAACAATCTCCCCATTTGGCATTGATGGCAAAACCAATAATTTAAATGGTAATACCAACAAGATATTCAAATTCATTCAGATTCAGATTGCTGTTAGACTTCTCTTCTTATCCTTGAGCTGTTAAAATCTTTTGAAGTCTTCTCTCTTTTTCAATCTTCTCCCCCTATCATTAATCTTCTATTGTTTCCATCATTTACGGCTTTACCATTTAGTCAACCATTTAGTCTTCCAACCATTTATAGTCTTCTCCCCCTTTGACAACAATGCCAAAAAGTAAAAGAACTAAATCATGATTTCTTCTGCTGTGAAGTGATTTCCCTTGCTGTGTATCATCTCAGTCTTGGTCAGAGAAACTTGTTTCTATTCACTATGTCCTGCACACCTTTAGAAAACCTTCTAAAGTGCGTAAATTAGCATCAATCCACACATAATATTCCATAGATTCATCGAATTGATGCTTTCATTGAACTCAGTCAATGAGTAGAAGATAGGGGTAGGATACCTAACTTGCTTCTGAGATACTCAAAAGTGTCCCTTGCCAGTGGCTTTGTGAAGATGTCTGCTAATTTCTCCTTTGAATTGATATATTCTAGCACAACTTTCTTCTCTTGAACTTCTTCTCTGAGATAATGATACTTTATAGATATATGCTTTGTCTTAGAGTGCATTACTGGATTCTTTGAAATGTTAATGGCACTAGTATTATCACAGAATATAGTTACTGGCTCGGTAACTTTCTCATTTATACCTTCCAATAGTTATTTGATCCATGCTATATTGGTACAATTCAATGCTGTAGCAACATATTCAACTTCTGTTGTTGACTGTGAGATACATCCTTATTTCTTGCCAAGCCAACTCACTAGTCTTTCTCCTAAAAAGAAAGCTCCACCACTTGTGCTTTTCCTATCATCTATGTTGCCTGCCCAATCAACATCAGTATAAACTTTTAAATCAAAATTATTCTTTTCATATACTAAGCCATAATCTTCATTGCCTCTCAGGTATCTGAAAATTCTCTTGATCATTGTCATATGGGTTTCCTTGGGATCTACAAAGAATCTTGTTACAATACCTACTGCATGTGCTATATCCGGTCTACTATGCACAACATATTGCAACTTCCCAATCATAGATCAGTAAAGTGTCTCATCAACAGATGCAAATTCATGTTTCTTTGATAATTTATAGTTAGTAGTCATAGGAGTACTTACTAGTTTAGAATCCTCCATTCCAAATTTCTTCAAGATTTCCTTTATGTACTTGTATTGAATAATAAAAATCTCATCTTTCATTTGCAGTATTTGTAAACCTATAAATACTTTATCTCATCGATTAGTGACATCTCAAATTCTTTGCACATTTCATTTCCAAAGTTCTTGCATAAGGAGTCATTTCCACAAAATATAATATCATCAACAAATATGGCTGAGATCAGTATTCCATTGTCCTCATCTTTCTTCATGTATATATTGTTGTTTTCACTTGTCCTTATAAAACCAATCTTGATTAAATAAGAGTGCAATCTTTCATACCATGCTCTAGGTGCTTGCTTCAGACCATATAAGGCTTTGTTCAGTTTGCATACCTAATCTTTACTCCTGTCTTCAATAAATCCTTCAGGTTGTTCAATATAAACTTCTTCTTCTAGTATACCATTCAAAAATGCAGATTTAACATCCATTTGATATACCTTGAAATTTTTGAAAGCAGCATATGCCAACAATGTTCTTACTCCCTCAAGTCTAGCCACAGGTGCAAAGGTCTCACCATAATCTATTCCTTCTTCTTGAGCATAACCTTTGCAAACTAGTCTTTCTTTGTTACGAATAACCTCACCTTTTTCATTTAGCTTTTCTGAAAATCCACTTTGTACCGTTTACATTTTTGTCCTTCGATCTTGGGATCAGTGCCCATGTGTCATTCTTCTTGATTTGATCAATCTCTTCTATCATAGCGTTTACCCAGTCTTCACTGTTAAATGCCTCTTTTACTATTCTTGGTTCAAGTTCAGAAATCAAACATGTGTCCTGTCTCTATTTGTTCCTTGTCATCACTGGATCATCCTTATCTCCTATAATCTGACTTGATGCATGATGTCTTCTAACATATTTGGCTAATATAGGCTCAGTAGGTTCTGTATGATCTTCGTCATCACTCAATAACTAGACATTATCTTCATTTGCTTCAGTAGCTTTCTCGGTAGGACTTCTCGATTGAACATAAATGAATTCTTCATAATCTTCTGGTTCTTTGGAATTTCCTTCATCATTTCTTTCTGCAAATTCATCAATTTTCACATTTGCACTTTCCACTATTTTGTTAGATAATTTGATCAGACATTTAAATGCTTTACTTCTGGAAGAATAACCAAGAAATGTTCCTTCTTCACTTTTCTGATCAAATTTTCCATTTCTATCATCTTTGTGAACATAATATCTACTTCCAATGATTTTAAAATAACTTACATTAGGTTTCTTGTCATACCAAATCTCATATGGTGTCTTCATAGTTCCTTTCTTCAGTTGAACTTGGTTTAGGGTATAAACTACAGTGTTGATTGCTTCTCTCCAAAACATTTGAGGTACCCTCTTTTCTATCATTAGGGTTCTTGCACAATCCACAATTGATCTATTTCTTCTCTCGGCTATCCCATTTTGCTGAGGTGTTCTCAGTGTAGACACTTGCCTCATTATACCATGATCATTAGAGAATAAGTTAAATTCATTAGAAGTGAATTCTCCTCCTCTATCAGATCTAAAACATTTCAGTTGTCTTCCTGTTTCATTTTCAACTCTTGCCTTGTACCATTTAAACATTTGAAAAGCTTCTGATTTTTATTTTAAAAACATGACTGACATCATCCTTGAGTAATCATCTACAAATAATATGGAATATTTATCACCATAATAACTTTGAACTTTCATAGGACCACAAAGATCAGTGTGTACTAGATCTAAAATTCCTTTAGAAGTGTAGGACTTACTTGTAGAGCTTGATCTTGTCATCTTACCCATCTGGCATCCTCAGCACATAGCATTCTCAGGTTTTTCCAAACTCGGTAGACCTCTTACCCAATGCTTCTTACTTATTTTGATCAGATTATCAAAATTTACATGACAAAACCTTTTATGCCATAATCAGGTATCATCTATCTTTGCATAAAGACACTTGTTCCAAGTTGAGTCAAGCTGAAATATATTACCTTTTGCTTGTGCCCTGGTAGCAGCTAACTTTCCATGTTTGTCATGAACTTTGACAATTCCTTTATGAAATTCTATTTGGTATCTTGTATTGTTTAGCTGTGCTACACTCAACAAATTATATTTCAAACCTTCAACCCAGTATACATCATCACATTTAGCATTATCAAGAAGTGTTATAGATCCTTTACCTTTCACCAGACATGGTGCATCATTACCAAATCTTACATAGCCTCCATCATAGTCTTCTAATTTAACAAACTTGTGTTTATTACCTGTCACGTGATGTGAGCATCCACTGTCTATGATCCAAGAATCATTATTATTTATGTGAGATATTAGAGCTTTTTCTTCATACCTTTCTCCATCTAATCCATCTTTAATAGCCACATAAACAACTTCCTCAGTATCAGTTTCATTAGATTTATCATTGTTGGATTCCTCATCAGCTACTAGACATGTCTTTCTATCTCTCCTTCTGAAGTCTCAGTGTCCTCTGTATTGGTTGTCTTTCTTCCTGTTATCTTGGTATTCTCTCTTTTCACTAGATTCTTTGTCAGGGCAGTTAGAAGCCATATGTCCTATTTTATCACAATTGAAACATTGTAAAGGTAGCTTTCCTTTATACTTACGTTTGCCTCTCGGTAACCTTTTGGCTAATAATGCTTCAAATTCTTCTTGCTTGT
This sequence comes from Cryptomeria japonica, assembly GCF_030272615.1. Classification (NCBI taxonomy): domain Eukaryota; kingdom Viridiplantae; phylum Streptophyta; class Pinopsida; order Cupressales; family Cupressaceae; genus Cryptomeria; species Cryptomeria japonica. Next base: position 631,110,580 of record NC_081408.1, on the reverse strand, counting down.
TGATTTCCTCATACAATTTGTGCACTTTTTCCATGTTCTTGCGAAATCTTTCACTTGCTCCACTGTGATCCCCTTTAGAGTACTTACTTATTCTATCATTGTAATCATCAGATTCACCAATATGAAAAGAACTGAATGCAAATTCTACTTTATTTACCGAAGACCCACTATTATCAAAATTACTTAACTCAAATGCATGTAGCTTACCAATAGTAGCATCAAAAGAAACTGGCATGTTAGGTACAGACCTCAATTCGTTGATTGCGGAGACTCGAATAGCATAAGCTAGTAGAAGGGTTCTCAACAACTTACTTGTTATATCCTTTTCTTCAATAGTTCCACTTTCTCCTTTAATTTGATTGACAATCTCCTTTAGTCTTGTACTATATTATGTTATGTTCTCACCTTCATTCATTCTCATGGATTCAAGTTGTCCTCTTAGACTATCTACTTTTTCTCTTTGAACATGTTCATCACCTCCATACACAGATATGAGCTTAGTCCACATTGCTTTTGCATCATTACAACCTTCTAGATCATTAAACTCTGAGTCGGTCAATGCTGATGTTATTTCAATCATAGCTTGAATATGTTCTTTCTTTGCCTTAGTCTCTTCTAAGGTCATAGGGTTGGTGCTTGGTGCAATGTAATCATTCTCCAGATAATATGTTGTATATTCTATAATTCTTGATAAATGCAGCTTCATCCTTTTCTGCCATGTGGAGAAACTTGACTTGTTCAGCTTCGGTGCATCCCTTTTATACATCTTCAGATCTTTGCCTCAAGTACCTTTAAACTTTTTTTACATAGTCCAAAGCTCTAATACCAATTGTTAGTTTTGATACTAATTGTAAAGTACAGATGCCAATAGCTAACAAGATGAGAGGGGGGGGTGAATCATACAAGCTTAAACTTCCATAAAATCAACAAATTCAACCTTGGTAACTTTTACTTCAGCAACATAACCAAAAACTGCTAAACATGCTAACTCATTAACACATAATCATCATAACACTCATAACACCAGATTTAACGTAGAAACCCAAATAGGAAAAAACCACTGTGGGATTTCAGACCCACTAAGAAATATACTCTTCTCGAGTATGCTCGGTTAAAAGCAAATCTTGTTAAAGATTACAAACACATTGCTAGATGTGACCCGGTTAAGGGATTTCCCTCAGATCTGTTAGGATCTTCACTTTGTTAGAAGTGACCTTGTCAAAGGATTTCAAACACTCATTTAAAATGTTACCTTGCTAGAGGGTTTACAAATAAAACTATTAAGTCCACTTGGTTAAGAGATTTTCTGTCACTTACAAAATAACAGTAATAAAATATATCTGCAACTTCACATCTAAAATGCTAAAGCAGATTCTTATTTGCTCAAAACAATCTAGTCATAGGACTTATCTTGTCCCTCTACTGGGCTCTCTACTCTATTATTCAAATAGGTCTTCAAGCTTCTATGCTCGGTAATCACTATGTAGCATTCTTGTGCTTACACTTGCCCGCATACATTGTTTATTAACAATTCCCCAGTTATAAACAATTGCTAACCGCTGAATCTCTTTGATCACATTTCCCATGATCAACCTTAGCCATCAGATCTTCAAACTTGACCAGGTTCAATGTATCCTTTCGATCTGAAAATGTTTTACCTTGCCTCGGGACTTGCATTCCTATCTTGGAACTTGCACAAGGTTATTGCGGTTCAATTTACGTTGTAGATCTTCCTGCTGATTTTTCTTTGCCATAGATCCTTAACAAACTTCATGCATGGCATACCAATCATTTATACATCTCCAACTCATCATTGTCCTTCATTAAATAATTCTTGTATTCATCCAATGTGCACTGTCATAACTCGATTGCAACTCGGTAAACACTAAACTTTACTCAATAGACATTTCGCCTTCATTAACCGATATTGATAACCTTAGGGTTTACCGACTAGGTTCTTTGCTTGGTGGCATAACAACATATTTAGGATATTAAAACAATCTAAACATCATGATCTCATCATTGTCTAACTTGGTAATAATTGCCCATTGAATAACTTATTTCTCCCCTTATTCATCACATTCTTTCTGTGTCTTTTACCGACATCTTAATTCTCTTCAAATCAATCTTCTCAAGATATGGCAACATCATACTGAATCAAATAATCAATTTCTTGACATCAATGACAAAATAATGTTATAAAGATAGTTATCATCCTTCTTTAGTTATACCAACAATCTTCAACAACCTTCTCAATATCCTTATTGAATATCAACAATCTTCCTTTCTACTGAAATGCCAACACTTTCATCCTCTATTATTTCATGAATGGAATTAAATTGAACATCTATGAACTTCAATCATACATGAAAATTTCTATGTTCTTTGATAGTTTCATGGCAATTTAATTGTCACATTTAATTTGAGGTACTCACAAATATGGCCTAATATTACCCCACATTCTAGAGCCAAAATACCTTCTTAAAGAAATAAATAGTGATCATGCACCCTATCTTTCTAGTACATAAAGTGGTTAAATATTATTAATTTCTCATTGAAATAGGTACCATTAAATAAATTAGAGACAACCACTCATAGATATTTTCATATTCACATTTGTTTCTCAATTTGAGTCAACAAACCCCTAGATGTCCAAGTATTATGAGTATTCACTCTTGTAGAGGATATAACACTTTATAGTACCCTTCATGTACTTGAAGCCTTTATTCAGCACTAGATAATCCTCTCTACTAGGATTAGCCATATAATGCCCATCTAATGCTTAGGAAATCTAGTCTACTTTTTCCTACATACTGCATTGATAATCTCGTTCTTCTCATAGTTTGATCTCTCATAATATCTCTTTTTATGTTTTCTCTTTATATTAAAATTCTAATGCATTTTTTAATGCCCTTGACTGTTGCAAGCATACATCTAGGCATAGGAATGAAGTATTCTCTAATACTAAATAAAGGTGAAAAGATTAGTTTTTTTTTTAGTTTTTTTTATTGTTACCTAGGGTATCCCCAATCCCTATGATCTTGACCTAGTGTTTCCACTTAAGGGCGATCCAAGGGGTGAGACTAGTCCTTGGGGGGGGGGGGGGGGGGGCTGAATCCACATCCCACAAGAAATCCCCCTCTTAAACCCAGGAAGGGAGTTGAACTCGAGATTGATGGGGAGCATACCCACTACCCAAGCCAACTCACCTACCCATTCAAGCTGAAAAGATTGGACTTTTGTTCCTGCAAAGGTGGGTCAGTCTATAGAAAAAAAATAATTTAAAGTTGACTAATAGCATAAGAGTAATTGAGTAACCATTTTGTGTGGTTAGACAATGTAATACTTATTAGGTAATGAGCAATCATCTTATGGCTATCTTAACTCTTAAATATATTACACAATTAATGTTTTAATCATATATAGCTGTTTCCATCATCCTATGGGTTACAATTAAGTATCTAAGAATCTTTGGTGGATACTAAAGCATAACTAGTTATATTTAAGTTAGTGGCTAGTTTTTATGATCATGTTAAGTATTGTGTTCTTATTCAATTGTATTGAAGGTATCTTCCTGAAAGTGGACTAACACGTTGCCCTCTTGATATAGCATACTATTATCAATTATTTCTATAATATTTTATATAATATTAATATTATTGTGAAAGTTTGATTACATTTTACATATATTTAGATCTTTGTCTTTTCAAGGTGAGACCTATTCAAACTAATTAATCCTCTAAATTTGGGATTTTTACCTATACATCTCTTTTTGTGCTAATGAGGCACATGGTCAAATTATTTTTATCACCTAACTCTCATTTATATGACACATTTATCACACTTATTTTTTCATAAGAAACATTAGAAACGCATGTCCTATGCACATGCAAGGTGGTTAAAGTTCAAAACTATATTTTTATGCCCTTCTCTACATAATCAAGACATTCATATATAATTGCAGACATTAAGAATTTTTACATATATATCTCTTTTTGTGTTAATGAAGCACATGGTAACTTTATTTGTATAACCTAACTCTTATGTATATGACACATTTATCAAACTTATCCTTTCATAAGAAACATTAGAAACACATGTCCTATGCACATGCAAGGTGGTTAAAGTTCAAAACTATATTTTCATGCAAACCATTCTCTACATAATCAAGACATTCATATATAATTGCAAGCTTTTACAATGTTTGAAGGTTACATATTTAATATGAATTTAATATCATGCAAATTGAGAGAATGAGTGAGAGAAATAGAAGAGGCATTAGGGTTTAAATGAATGGGGAGGGAGGAAGTGATGATAGTGACCCAGATGAGGGTGGATCTTACTTGCCTTGTGTTCTTTTGGTAAGGATTGGGTGTTTATGGTCTTCTTTGGTTGAAAAGCTTTTTGGTGATACCCCCTATTTGTGGGGTTTTCCTTTTGAAGTAGGTTTGGTGCTGTTAGTTATGGGTTGGATATGGTTGTGTGTGAAAGTATAGAAGGAATGAATTGAATGCAATGCAATGGTTTAGATTATCAAGAAGAAAGAGATATATAGAAATAAAAATAGTGCAACATGTTAAGAGATTGGTAGAGTTGTTAGTAAATAGTAAGAATAGAAATAAGAAATAATAGAAACAATGTTTAAGCTAACATTTTCCCCTTAATACATTGTTCCTAAAAATGAACCCTTGAAACAAATCAAATTTCACCTTGCCAAGGGACTTGGTAAGGATACTAAGAATCGGTAAGACAATACTAAAGCTAAATGCGGTTTTGAACCACTTTCTCTAAAATGTAATGATGTTTGACCTCTGTGTGCTTCGTGCACTCATGAAAAACTATATTCTTGACAAGCTTCAATACACCCTGGTTGTCATAAAATAGAATCAGTGGCTAACATTCAAAATACCCATATATGCTAGAATGCAACCTAACCAAATTGCCTCATGCATAGCTCTTGTGCGACATGATATTCAACTTCAATAGATGAGAGAGAAATAAAAGTCTTATTATTACTTATCCAAAAAATAAGACTAGATCCAAGATGAAAAATATAGCATGATATTGATTTTTGATCATCTATAGATCCAACATAGTCTGAGTCAGCATATTTCCACAAGAAGAACTAATCATTCTTCATATATTCCAAAATATATTCAAGAGTTCCTTAGACATAACACAAAATATTCTTAGTTCCAATCCAATGACATTTATTTATCTCTTGCATGAAACAAGATAAATCACTAATAGTAATAAAGAATAAATCTAGTCTGATATACATCAAGTAGATGAGACTCCCAACAAGCTACCTATAGAGAGTTGCATCAACTTGAGGTGATCCTTGGAAGCAAGATAGTTGTAAACCTTTCTCCATGGGTGTGGGAATAGTTTTATAATTAGACATGTTGAACCTTTCCAAGATTGTCATGCAATATTTCAACTAAGAGACAAAGATATGATGCTTCTTCCAACATATCTCCAAGCCAAGACAATAGTGAAGTAGCCCCAAATCTAGGATGTTGAACTAATTTTTTAGATCATTCTTGATAGTATCAATGATTGTTTGAGCTCACTATGATCACAAGATCATCAATATACAAGAAAATAATGACAATTTCTACACCAAATGATATACCTTGTGAAGATGATGGTTGTTGATGAATCCTTCAAGTTGGACTATATAAATTTCTTCTTCAAGATCCCAATTTAGGAAAGCACTCAGATATACATCTAATAAATCCTCCATTCTTTCACTGAAGCTAATGCACACACAACTCAGATAGTTTTAAGCTTTGCAGTGGGTGCAAAGGTCTCCTCATAATTAATGCCATCCTATTGAGCATATCCCTTTACAAATAGATGTTGTTTGTATTTTTTGATGGACCCATCTACCTTATATTTTATTTTGTAAACCCATTTGTAGCCTACAGGTTTCTTTCCTCTAGGTAGATCAACAAGTTCCCATGTTTGATTCTTCATCAGATATTCATACTCAACATCCATGGGTTTCTTCCAATGTGATTGATTAAGGGCTTCACAAGATGTATTAGGCTTAGTTCTTGTTGGTTCCCCAAAGGGCTTACATTGCAATAGGCCAGAAAGCAAGTTGACAAGGATCAATATCCTCTAGAACCTAGACCAACTATGACAAGGATCCTACAAATACCTCTACACTTTGTGCTCTGCAAGACCCGAGAGGGTGATCCCTTGGTGAATCTATAATCTTTGTGCCACACTCACAAATTACACCAAAACCAAGCAGATAATCTCATATATATGCTCAAAAAAGAGGGACAATGCTCAAGAATGGAAAAATATTTAGTGATCCTCAACCTTATTGGAGCATGAGATGAATAAAAAATATAACAAACATAAAATGAAATGTATTCTAATAATCAACAATTTGTAGTAAATACAGATGAAATTTGAACACATAAATGACTATAAAGACTAAGGCCAGCTATAACCAATGCCTTATTCCATTGGGTGCTTGAATTCAAAAGACATAAAATTAGTTATAGCAGATTTCTATTTAATAGCATTTAGATCTAAGATGATATTGCCTTACAATATTTCTTATCTACAATCCCAACCCAAACTACTTATCAAATCCCTAAACAAGCCCTACAACTCTACAATTTTGTTTCAGAATTTAATTGATCCCTTAGATCAAAGCATAAAACACAAATTACATACATCACATGAATGCACTAAATGAAAGAAATCCTTGATTATATTTCATTCAAAAGATGATAGAATTGCACAATGGAGAGAAATAGATTGGAATTGTATTTCTATTGAATAAATTTTCTATTTCTGTCATAAAACAATTTACATATAACTCCTTCAAGAACCTACAAAAAACTTGACACAAGACTCTTATCTATTACTCTACAAAATCTTTAGAATTTTCTCATTTTCACTTAAAAACCTGCTATAGGAACCTATGACTCTAACTAGGCAAAACTCAAAACCAAAACTGAGACCCTATCTCTTGGCCTTGAATTCCCTTTTATAAAAAATAAGGGAGAAAACAAGCTTCGGGCCAGAGGAGACACCTGTCATTCAAAAGTGACCAGTCACCCATAATTCTGTTACAAAATATTCCCTTTAAGGAATGTCACAACCAACACCAAATATTTGTAACTGCTTCATCATGACACTTTATGCACTTTACCATCATTTTTGTTGCTGATGAAGATCTTATATGGGCCCACCTTGTTGATGTTCATACTAAAAAAGGTAACTGTTATGAGAGAACAAAACTGCCTATTAGACTACCCCATCAAATAGTTAGCTAACTAACTATTTGCATTCCATACTCCTCCTTTGAGTAGGTGTTACTCCATTTGCCATATTCTTCATCAAATGTCCATCTAAGATTCATGATCTCATCAACCTTTTCTCTATATGGAGTATATTTAACTGCTACTTGACTTGCCTCTCCTTCAAAAGACTCAAAGAATGTCCCTATACATATTATTTTGTCCATGTTTTCCTCCAGCGTATCAGTATCCAACTCCTCACAAATCAATTCTACTTGGGTCTTGATAACCCTTTCTTCCTCTTCTTTCCAAAGTTGTAAAGGCTTAATTTCCCTTTTCATCCACAATACCTGGCAAAAGTGTTTCATTCAGCTCACTGAAGTCCGTCATCAACTCCCTTACCTTTCTCTCTCTACTTTCTGGCAAATTCTGGGCATCTTGCATTGACTTCACCAACAAATAGGTTGGCTAAAGTGTAGGTGGCCTCTCAACATGATATTTGGAAGCCATTTACATTATTCTAAGTTCATTTTCCTTTTTTAACCATTCTGTAAACAAAGGGATTGTCACTTCCTTGTCTCTATCAAAACTTTGAATAGTATTAAATAACAAAGAATATAAAGAATGAATGTTATTTAACCTACTATCCACCTTCTCATTCAAATGACTTAGTACTAAGATAACTATCTGTCTTTTCTTGAAGGCAGACTAATCCTCTGACTCCTTTAGTTTATTCTTCAATTTAGTGACCTTCTCCAAAAGTTGGGTTCTTATTGGATCAGTTGGTCTAGCAGGTTCTTCATCAACATATGGTACTAATGATATGCTTGGGATATCAATCTCACTATCAAATTGAACTGTTGCATCTAAATGGGTAACATGTGGAGACCTAGATGTTGATGGTGCTGATGCAATTGCAGGAGCGGAAGGGGATGCTCCTATCTATCCCCGATCAAGAAGTTGAACTCTAATTTGTAGCTCCACACATCTCTTTTGAACTGCATTAAATTCATTGAAAATATTTTCAAACTTCTTTATAAGTTCCTCTTTTTCCATGGCCTCCCTCTTAGAAGTTTCATGGGCCAATCTGGCCACATAAACAACTAACTTTTAGGCCTCAAAATTTGATGTATCAGAGGATCTTTTTATGATGAGGCTTCCCCTCAAGTTTGGATTTATATCACTAATATCAAGACTTCTAGGCCCCTGGTCTAATACTCATATTACCAAGGTTGCATAATCATCTACAAATTCTGATCCTTTCAATGCTAACCTTTCTTCTTCCTTTGAATTGAATTTTCGCTCTTTTAATTTCCTAATGGCATCAAAAGCCATTGTATTTTCTATATCTCACTCTAGTAGAATTAAGACTCGGACCTTATTTATTATGATCCCACCTTCATCTGCAGTGAATCTTTTGAATCCTTCCATCATCTCATTCTTGACTTCTTCCTAATTTTCTTTGTCAGACCTATTTGGCCTTTGGGCATTTTTCTCAACACTTCTCCTTTTGTATTCTTCTATTTTCATTTTCCATACAAATTGCAAGAAGGTCAAGCTTCTCACAAAAGCCTCATCCTCAAGAAATTTATCACATGCCTCATTTCTGGCATCTCTTAAGGCACCACCTTGAATATCTAAAGGATTGAGGTCCAATTTTAATTTTGGTGGCACAAGAGGGATACCAATCTGTATATCTATATCTATCACTACAATAGTATCCTCCTCTTGTTTTTCTTCCATGTGTTGTTCCACTACTTGTTCTTCAACTTTCCTTGGAGGTGAAAGGGGCACATGTGTTGGTGAGGGACTCTTGTTTGATTCTTCAATATCAATGATTTTGAACCCCTTAAAAGGTTTTTCTTGTACTTTTGGGGGTGGTTTTGTCTTCATTATTTTCTTTCCTTTTCTCCTCACCATATCTTCGCTGTCACTACTACTTTCCTCTTCACTACTTGTCTCTTTTCTTACCCTCTTTGGAGAAGCCTCATAAATAGGTATGCCTTCTTCTAGCCCATCTATTCTTTGAGGTGGAAGAGGTCATGGGATTTGTGGTTTCATTCTCATATGACGAATCAAGGTTGCCTCTTTTGGTGTTATGGTTGTAGGCCATTGCAAATTTCTTCTCTCAACCTACTAGCCATGGGCTTCCACAATTCTGGTCCTCTTTTCCTTCAATGCAATAATTAATTCATCAAAGTTATTCATTACACAATCAACCTTGGCACAAAATGGAGTAAAATCTCTAAATGGATCATAGCTTGGATCCATTCTCTACACTATAGCCCATAACTTTCGAAAAGCTATCTATTTCTCCTTCCTCCAATCCTAAGTCATGAAGTCAAACTCATCCATTATTATATCCTTAGGGAAGTTATGCTCAAGGGGCACTTGACCTCCTTTAATTATTTCCTTGAACATATTGTAAAACCCTTCAGGGTCACTATGTTTGGCTAGACTGACCCCTAAATGATATGGTGCAAAAAGCTTGTCAAAATGCACATATCCCCCTTTAATAATCATAAAATATGGAATAACATTATAATCAAGGAAAATAGTTCATTTGCCTCTCCCCTTCAACTCTTTATCATGAATGCACCCTATTTGCCACATCACTTCAGCAAAACCCAATCTTAAAGGAATATTGAAAGGTAATGCATGTGGCTAACCAAGGAAACCATAAACTTTGATTACTGTACTAACATTGTAAAGGATAATGTCCCCCCTGTTGAGCATCAAATCTGAATTAAGTAAAATATCTTGATTTGATAAATTAAAATCATAGAAGCCATCTATCTTTGGAATAAATCATCATTTTCATTGATACCGTAATAACCCATAAGTTATCGAACAAGTCTAATAGCACTCTATCAAAATATCCAAAGTTCAAATAGTATCGATGAGACCCATCGATGTCTCATCGATATAAAAAGGTTATCGAAGGAAAGGGAACACTGATGAACACTAAAAGGGATTCATCAAAAGCAATGATTCCATCGAAAGAGGATATCAAAGAAAGTAGAGATGGTTTTCATCAATGGGAAAAGCCTTCTGAGGAAATAATACCACTGGTGCAACATGAAGGAAACTTACCGAAAGAAGCCTTCTTATTGAAAGAATGATATCAATCAAACAGAAGGAAGATACATCGATAAAAGATATCAATAAGAATATGAGTTTCAAGGAGGCTAAAAAGCATGTTACCGATATGTGTGGTTTTACCAATGCAACTTTATCAAGGAAGATTACTAATGAGCTCATTGATGAAAGATGATAGTGGAAGCAAATCATCAAAAGAAAGATGGCCTCGATGAAACAATAGACCCATTCATCAAAGGAGTGTAGTGATGTCGATGAGGAAATAGGTTTCGAGGAGGCTAAAAGGCATGTCTCCGATATGCGTTGTTTTGTCGATACAACTTTATTGGTGGAAGATGACAAGAGAGGATAAAGAAAGGCTTCAGTGAGACAATAGATCCATTCATCAACGGGGCATAGTGATATCGATGGAAGAGGTATTTTGATGGAAAATAAAGGAGGTCACCTAAGCCCAAGGTTTCTTCGACATAAAAACCCGATGGATATCAGATAGGTATCGGTGAGGAGACAGCCATAGTGACCGAATGCAGCATTTTGATGAAGGGAGAAAATACCTAGTCGAAGTAATGTTTGAAACAAAAGTGTTAGTTAATGATTATATGTTCAAAAGCCATAATGCTTGGTGATAATGTATACTCTCATATAAAGGAGGGAGCTTTTGTATATGGATAGGATTCATTTTTTTGGAGAAAGGAGTAGATTATAGCCTCAGGCTAACCACTGTACTATTTTGGCGAATATATATAGTATAATTAGTTGTTTTTCCTTTGCATATGTGTTGTGGATTACTACATTTTTTTGCAGGCAATTGCTTATGATATTATCTAAAGGAGATAAGGTTATTTGCATTCTTCCAGTAAAATTTTGTGTTTCATATTGTAGATTTGGATCAAAAATATTTACTTGCGAATTGTAATTGTTTCTTGTATTTCTTCCTTGGATGGTCTCTTAAGGTTAGAGTTAAATTCACAATATAGACATTGAAGTAGAGCTCATAAGAAATAGTAACTGGCAGACTCATCAAGAGGGGGTGGGTTTAAAAATTGTCTCATAAGTTTACACAATAAGTCCTAAAGAGATATAAAGACTCTATAGCCCAAACAACAAAGAAAGGCACTGGTCATCTATAAAATACAACTCATCAATTCATACTTTCACATTAAAAGTAATAGGAGTAGCTAAGTAGGAATTCTAGAATAAATTAGCAATAGTGTATATATATATATATATATATATATATCAAGCACAAAGATCAAATAGCTTCTACAACAACAGTCTTGAACCCATCTCCTATATCTCCATCCTAGGAATTTATGCCATTCTAAGATAGGAGGAAATCATATCAAAATACTTAATCTACTATAAAAATCATTAGTCATTAAAAACAACTAGTGAGTAGGTATACCCGCCTAGGTTCTGTAGAGCCTAAAGTGAGAGAGTTAGTAACCAAATAGGTTCACTCTATAAGTTGGCCAAGTCAATTAGAAGGTTTGAGCATAGGAGTTGTAATTTCCTTAGAACCTATCCAATTTGTTGATTTGAGACCCAACGCCCCCAATTATGCTCAATTCTCAAAAGTGCCAGCCTCTCTTTAGGTCTTATAAAATCATGCAGCTGTGTGGGAATCCTCAGTGGATCCACTGTTAATCTTTGCCTCAATCTAGAAGAAAAATTATTGGCAAACCTCACAAAAATGGCCTCCTACCTGTCCCAAGACATATCCATGCTCCAAAGCTACACTGGCATCTCATTGTTGTCAATTGTTCTTTCGAGTTTCATGTTGCGCTCAAATTAATCTACGTTTCTATATAGGAACATGTGCATTAGCAAGGAATAATAGTAGAAATGAGTGCTAAATACACCACTATTGACATCTTGCAACCCCTCATGAATCTTCTCTTCAAGGTATGGCGTAAAGTCAAAGATCATTGTAAAATTTGGATGCTGAATTTGTATAGCCATATACATAAAATCAAGTGGCATAACTATAATAGGATCGAATCCTAATATCTGACATAGAGAGAATAAAGTGTCCTAAAAATAGGTGGCAAAAGAACCAATGGGAAAGGCTCCTTTGAACTAGGGCCAATATGGTAAGTTGTCTCTCCTGCTTTTGACAAATGAGCTGGAAGGAGGCTAGTTCTAATGAAACCCTTCATCCTATAATATTTTACCTTCAATTTATTCAAATCTATCCATACTAGGGTAGTAGAAGGTTCATATAAAAATCTCTTGGAATTCCTCCCTCCTGATCATCAAAAAAATCTCTCCCTCATTTCCCCTTATAACCCTCGAAATAGGGTCATACCTGTCTGCAACATCTTTGAGAAGGTCAACATCCATGAATACATTTGACACTACCAACTTGCCCAAGTCATATTTCCAAGCACTTGAAAATAGGGATTACAAATTTATTTGTCCAATCCACAATCTCAACATTTCTATCCCAGTCATCAATACCCTAGCATATGCAATGTGGTAAGCTTTATCAGTTAACCCTTCTTCAAGGGTTTTACCCTAAACAAGTCTTTTCTTTTGATATCTATAAAGGGTTGACGGTTTTAATTGATCGATAAAATCATCAAAAAGGTTTCTCTTCAGATATTCTATTTGTCCTGAGTGGTTTCATAGGAGAGCCATCTTACTAGACTAGGATTTCTTATCAATGACCCACAAAGGGAAGAAGAAAACTAGGGCTTAACACGAGAATACCTACCACAACACAGAAATGTGTAAATTCTTATTTCTTTATGCCAAATTCTAAACCCTAGAGAAATTTACAATCTTTTCCCTACAATTTTCACACAATCGCACTTGAACTACTTTGAAAACATAAAAGAAAGATTGCAAAACTTACGACTTTGTATGCACCAAATGAACCCTAATTTCTCGCTGAAAAAACATGTTCCAATCTTCTCCAGCTCAAGAATCACCTTTCGGTCACCTCTGAATTGCTTTGTGAGTCGAAAATGGGTCATAAAATATTTGTATTATCATTGTGGAATGAAGGATCACTATCTCATCTTCCATTACTACTCATGTGAGCAAAGAAATGACTCCAATTTGTATTTGAATTAAGCTTGAAATAGGACTATTGATCTTCTCCATGATGGCGTATCACAAGATCTACATTGTTCAATCTGACATTGACCTTCATATGTGCCAAGTGAACCCATCAAAGGTATGACGTAGCACCTCTAGCTCACCATCCACTTCATCTTAGTCAGCGGCCCCACTATCGGCTCACCTAGGCCTTCCTTGGACATATGGCATCATCTTGTGATGCAGTAGTCTTTATCATTCATTTATCTTCAACTGTGGGGTTGCAAGAGTCGTTGGATCTATTTGAATGTTATCTCCCTCCCATGGTGACCGCCTACGTTAACAAGTTAAACATCAAGCACCTTTCTGCTTAGATTAAACCATCATTGTCTGTTAATTGCATGTGTAATTTGATGAACCTTTAGTAGCTTGATATTTAGGATAAAGTGATAGGCAAAAATAACATAAAGTGCCTACTAAAATATTAAAAGAGGACCCACTGAAAGAATTAATGCCTAGGAAAAGATATGGCCCCTCCAATGACGACATGACCCTCAGACTTAAGTGAGAGAAGGTAATGTAGAATTATAATAGGTTTAAGGGTTTAGTCAACAAGATTTAATCAAAATGCATAAACCCTAAACCTTAAGCCTGAAACACAGGATGAAGAGCCAAATAAATTAAAAATAACCAATATTTTGACTAAGGCATGAAGAGTTTTTGCACAATCATTTTCAAGACTATCAGTACTTTTCACTGCTAAACTCATCAATGTTAAATTACCTCATGTCATTTTGGAATTTGTGTCATTACTCCTATGGAGAGGTCTAGAAGATAACTTAGGTGAGAATCCTTGATGGTGGTTTGAACACATTTTGGACGTGGACATTGCTATTTTTTTGAAGATTGATTCTCCAAAGTACCAAGAACAACAAACAACTCTCCTTACAGCTCAATTTCATCTGTGGGTGGAGAAGAGTATTCAATCACATCATCTAACTATGAGAGAAGTCTATGGGAAGATGATAGATCTTCCCTATGCAGTAGGGAGTCAAAAGATGACTCATTAAAAAACACATCTTGCCTCTCATAAATATTATGTGTCTCAAAATTTATGATACAATAAGCTTTTGCGATCAAGTTATATCACAAAAATATCCACTGGATATTTTGGAATCAAGAATTTTCTTCTTGTGAGTGGGGACATGCATGTATGCAATATTTAATCAAATACTCGAAGATGAGAAATTGATCGTTTGTAGCAACTGGAGACATCTTATGGTGTCTATATATGGTGAAAATGGATAACAATAATAACAAGATTGAAAGGCTAAATGAATTCAACCACAAAAACCCTAGCCTAACAATAACAAAGATCCACCATAACATATGAAGATTACCTAAGACAATGCAAATCAAATGAAATCACAAAGATTATACCATCACATGTCCAATAGGGTTTTGATCTCCATTCTTCCTATCTCCATTGATCTTGCTTGATATATTTGCTCTCAGATTTTTATGTGCACAGGAGCTCAATAAAGAACGGAATGTGGTTGCAAGTAGAATCGTAGTGTAGCCAATTGATCAAGTTGTTAGGGTTTGATAATGAAGAAGGCATCTCCTTAAATAGAAGACACAATATGAAATGGAGGGATAAGATTGATAGGTGTAAGAAGAGAGGTCGGCTAGGATTAGAGGGTAGGTAGAAGAAATAGTAAAATAATGAAAGAGGTAGGTAGTGTAGGAATTAAGAGATGAATGACATGTGTCATGGGTAGAAAAGGCTAATGAATTAATTAAATAAATAAAGATTTATTTAATTAATAGAAGAAATGGGATCAATTAAATAAATAAAATATTTATTTAATTTAGGAAAAGGATAATTTAAAGAAATAAATGTATTTATTTAAATGAGAAATAAGGCTAGAAGAGGATAAATGAATTAATTAAATAAATAAGGATTTATTTAATTAATAGAAGAATTAGGCTTAGATAATTAAATAAATAAAATATTTATTTAATTAGACATGATAATTTTGGGTGTCTACATTTTGCCCCTCTTTGAGACAATGCGGCTTGTCGCGTTGTTTCAAAGAAGATAAGATGAACTGATACAGAGTTGCCCCAGTATGGGAATGATATGCCTCCTCGAGAGATTGGATGAAAATGTCTGAAAAGATTGCAGACAATCTCTCGATAAGAAAGATGAGATAGAATGGACTGACTGGATAAAGTGACAGAGTCACGAGATAATGAAGACTGACTCGGGAAATGAATGCGAGGGCTAAGGTAGGCTATAAGATAGACCACGGCCAAAAGACATCCTCATTGTCATCTACACCTTCACAAGATCAAAGTGCAGAGCGAGAAAAGAGCAGCAGCAGTCAGCAGCGATGGCTTTCGTACACAGATTTGACCGCGTTCGCCGATTTCAGAGGCCAGCAGAGGCAGGAGAGCCGGTAAGTACCACCAAACCTCCTCATACTTTGATGCATTTGCTTTTGTCATTAATGCATGTCCAATAGAACAATAAATGCGCTTAGAAGTAGGGTACAAAAAATGCAAAAAAACTGGGAAACCACGTCTGCGTCGGTGTCAGGCGCATCTGTGTCTGACAGGCGCGTCTGTGTCTGTGCCAGGCACGTCTGTGTCTGTAACCGCGTTTGTGTCAAATGCGGGCGTGTCTACGTCCTTCAGGGGCGTTTATGTTGCAAAGTCGCGTTTGTGAACAATGTAGGCACGTTTATGTAAAACAGGTGTGTCTGTGTTGTTTAGGCATGCTTGTGCAGTCTATAGGCGCGTTTGTGAGTTAGAAACGCATTTATGTCTGAAAAATGCAAGGTTTTGTCTTCTAGGTCAAATCGGCAGTTCTGTGATGAACATACGCTATCGATTGGATAAGCTGCTGAGAGGATACACTCAAGAAGGTCCTCTAGGAAGACTAGGATAGATCAAGGCACTTTGTGATGAACAGTGAGTACCAAGATAGAGTACTTTGTGATGAACAGGGAGTACTGAAATATGAGCAGCACTTTGTGATGAATAGGGAGTGCAAATGTGAGTAACACTTTGTGATGAACAAGGAGTGCAAATGTGAGTAACACTTTGTGATGAACAGGAAGTGTCACACACGTAGTACTTTGTGATGAACAGTGAGTACCACTAGGATAGAAGCAACACTTTGTGATGAACAGTGAGTGTCACTAGGATTGAGATGATTGATTTGTTTGACTGCAGGAGTACTTGCCGATGCTAGAGTCAGGGGAGAGATTCTCGTCGACACAGAGATTGCGACCTGAGTTGACACTTGAGGACTGAGCCGCGATTGAGGCTATGGGATTGAGATACATTCTGTATGTGCCTGAATTTCGGGCAAACATGGGTTTGCTGACTGCGCTGGCGGAGAGATGGCACTCTGAGACGTGCACATTCCATTTGTCGATGGGTGAGATGACAGTCACCCTTGAGGATGTATATAGGATTCTGTGGATACCAATCGATGGGGAGTTAGTACCCTACGATCGAGACAGAGACAGGGATGCACTGAGACGAGTGTTCTAGGATCCTAGATTGGAGATGAGGGTGGGACATGTGGCATGGGATACCATGACATGGACAGGATTAGCACTACCAATAGTGTTGGCAGGAGTTATCAGTGGGTTCCTCTATCTGGATAGGGCGACACGAGGGGTGGCTGTAGAGGACACGGGGGCCAGGAGAGATGATCTTGGGGCGAGTCCTTCTAGGGCTTAGACTCCGTTGAGGCCAGCCAGTTCTGAGGGAGGGAGTTCATCATAGCCGTAGAGGGCTCCCTATGTATCAGTATTGTACCATTTTTGTATGATAATGTAGACACATGCGGGTGATTGTAGCCATATGATTTTGACATCATTGTATCATGACACTTTTGATTATATATATGAGATGATTCATTTTTGTGGTAGCTATATGCATGTGTACCTATGTGATGAGATGTTCTTATAATGTATGTTTTATAATATGGATGCTTATGATATGGATGCAATGCAATATATTTTTGTTCTTTTATGTTTTATATGTGTATGCATGATGCAAATGTGAATGTATGTGATGCAAATAAATATGATAATGCAAGTGTAAATTGTGCTAACAGGTGTTGTGTGCAGGATGGGATGCAGTTGTGATATCTATATGTATGTATGAAATGCTTGTATGTGGTAATGTAGGTGCAGCTACATGAAATGCAAATGTTTTTGGTGTGTCATTATACTCAGTCATGTGATAGCAGGCTAGACGGACTCGAGAAGGACGATGGAAGTCAATCAAGAAAGGGGGATGGAAGACAAAAGATATGAAAGTGAAAGAGCTTCTTGTGCGTTATCATCATTGAGCTTTATTATGGCAAAATAGTTTATGACAATCAAGGCATATGTTCGACCCAGAAAGTCATTGTACTCGTTTGCATGGAGATAAGACAGTCACAAACAAGGAATGCCCCAGTTCATACTAGACTCACAGTGTCCTCATATCCTTGGACAAGTCATAGCATTACTAAAAGACAATCCACAGATAGCAAATGCAAATAGGTGACGATACCCCATCCTCGCCTTTCTAGTCAAAGACATCCCGGAAAAGCTAAAAGACATGTCACCAAAAGATAAAATGAAAAGAAAACTAAGACTCGACACCAACACCCACTGTAGTCCTCAAGTTTAGTGTCTCTTGTCACTTGTATAAGTCTTATTTGATTGTGGTCACAATGTTTACTTTCACAAAAAGGATAGATAGCACTGAACCATATGTTGTCTGAGTCTATTGAAAGATTTGATTTTGTTGAAGCCCATTGTTGCTGCTGTGTCTCATCTGAAACTGACTGAATCCATGAAATTGATACTTTATTGTGGAGAAGATGAAACTTTATTGCAGATCTGTGATGCAAATGTTGCTTTATTGCGGATTGTGCGCGAATAGACTGAACAAAGCTGGAAGAAACTGTACTCCTCGAAACATGTGATGTTCTTAGTTCCACACCCATCACTAGACGTAGGAATTGCCTTAGCCATAGATAAGATCTGACTTATTATGGATGGAAAGGGAGTGAAAAGGGAGTTTATTAAGAATGGCTAACCAATCTTGGGTAGATCAATAACAAGCCATGATGGGAATGGGTAAGTTTATTATGGATGGATAGGTTGTGAGTGTGTGCAAAGTGAAAGGATGAAAGTGAATCCTGAAGGAGGGAGGAGCAATGTCTCTACGCATGGCGCTGGTGACCCAGTTTTCACCATGGTACTTGCCCAGGGCGCCACCAAAGTGGTTTTCACCATTGGATGAAATTGTTTCTTTTTACTTTTTTCAATTTTTATTTTTTTTATTTTTGAATTTTTTTTTTATTTTTTTGTATTTTTAAATTTTTTTGATTTTTTTGTATTTTTGAATTAGGATATTCCGGAGAACTATGTGTAGAACCTACGAAGATGCATGTTGTTGATAGGATCCTCCAAAGGTTCACCTTCTGTAGTTGAGAGCTGATATGCCCCAGATCCATAGGCTGCTGTAACGATGTAAGGACCAAGCCAGTTTGGTTCGAACTTGCCCTTCTTCTCTCTGTCTTGCTGATTCTTGGGGTTTTCTCTGAGAACCAAGTCACCTACCTCAAATGTGTGAGGCTTGACTTTGTGATTGTAGCTGCGACTCATTCATTGTTGGTAAGCCTTGAGATGATTACAAGCAGTTTGTCTCCGTTCATCCAGCAATTCTAGTTCTTGTAAGTGAGAGACCCTGTAATCTTCATCGTTGATGATGTTTTGCAAAGAGACCCGTAAAGAAGGTAACTCGACCTCAATAGGCAAGATGGCTTCAGCGTCGTAGACAAGTGAGTAGGGTGTAGCTCCTGTAGGTGTGCGGACACTTGTGCGGTAGGCCCAAAGTGCAGGATTGAGTTGGATATGCCAGTTACGGCCAGCGTCGTCGACTGTCTTTTTGAGGATTTTAAGAATTGTTTTATTAGATGCCTCAGCTTGGCCATTACCTTGGGGGTAATATGGTGTGGAGAAATGATGGGAAATATGGAAGCAGTCACAGAGTTCATGAACATCCTGATTTTTGAAGGGATGCCTGTTATCAGTAATAATGGAATCAGGAATACCATATCGGCAAATGATATAGTTAAGGATGAAGGTAGCAATTTGTTTTCCAGTGACTTGTGTGAGAGGCACGGCTTCAATCCACTTTGTGAAATACTCTATGGCTGTGATAATGAATTTATGACCATTGGAAGAAGGAGGGTGAATCTTGCCTATGAGATCGAGTCCCCACTGACAAAAGGGCCAAGGAGACGCAAGTGGTTGTAGTTCTTGTGCTAGTGCATGTATGAGGTCTCCATGAATTTGACATTGCTTACATTTCTTGACAAACTAATATGAGTCTTTTTCCATATTGGGCCAGTAATATCCAGTCCTAATGAGTTTCTTGGCCAAGGTAGGACCACTAGCATGCGGACCACATATCCCTTCATGCACTTCATGTAACGCAATCTAAGCTTCGTCGGTATAAGATATCAGCTAGAATGACATATTGAGAGGATTGGCGAATGAAAGTGCGACGTTGGTTATTTGATAGATCAAGAGGTAAGGTATTGTCGCGAAGATATGTGAATATGGAACCATATAACTGGGATTCGGGACCAACAACGCATATCGTTTCAGTAGGAGTGATCTCATATGAAGGAACCAACAGGTTGTCTACCAGGAACTCAAAGCAGGTTTCATTTTGAGGTAGATCAATTAGTGAAGCAATTGTAGCCATGGCATCTGTAGCACGATTCTGCTCTCTTGGTATCTACTCAAAATCTATCTTTGTGAAGTGCTGTTTCAAATCATCCACCATTTGTTTGTAAGGCATTAATTTTTCATCTTTTTTTTGGTAATCATCAGTTGCTTGACGGATGACAAGTTGAGAATCCCCAAAAACACGAAGTTCTTGGATCTTCCACTGAACTGCAATTCGTAATCCAGTTGTTAATGCCTCATATTTCGCTATATTGTTAGTGCAAGGAAATGATAAACGGTATGATTTTGGTATAGAATCGCCTTGAGGAGTTATAAAGAGAATACCAGTGCCTGCCCCATGTTGTGTGTATGAACCATCAAAGTACAGTTGCCATGGCTTTGCATGTGATATTGTTAAAATGGATTCGTCTGGAAATTCTGAATTTAGAGGAACATCATCAATCATGGGGGCATCAGCTAATTGATCCATGATTGCTTGTCCTTTTATTGCTTTTCTATCTACATACTCGATGTCGAATTCACTCAGGATCATTACCCACTTGGCCAGTCGCCCAGTAAGTGTTGCTTTATTGAGGAGGTATTTCAACGGATCGATCCTTGCAACCAACTTAGTCTTATGAGTAAGCATATAATGGCATAATTTCTGTGAAGCAAAGACCACAGCAAGACATGCACGCTCGATTGGTGTGTAATTTAGCTCATATCCCACCAATGTGCGACTGATATAGTGTACTACTTTTTCCTTGCCATCAGCAATTTGTTGTGCTAGGAGTGCCCCCAGTGCTGTTGGAGTAGCTGATATGTATAGAAGCAAAGGCTGATCTAGAATGGGTGGCATCAAAACTGGCGGATTCAAAAGATAATCTTTGAGCGTCTGAAAAGCTTGTTGATAGTTATCATCCCATTTGAACTTGATATTTTTATGTAGCAGGTGCTAAAAAGGATTACACTTATCTGCAAGTTGTGCTATGAATCTTCGTATAGACTAGAGTCTCCCTTGTAAGGATCGAAGTTGACTGATATTTCTGGGTGGCAGCATGTCCAAGATAGCCTTGACTTTTGTTGAATCGGCTTCGATTCCTCTTTTGGACACAATGAATCCAAGGAGCTTCCCGGAGGTTACTCCAAAGACACATTTCTTGGGGTTTAATCTTACTGTGTATTTTTCCAACCGATCAAAGACGACTGAAAGTATGTCCAAATGTGTATCTCTGTCTATTGATTTACCCAAGAGATCATCAACATAATCTTCCACGGTTATGTGCATGAGATCATGAAAGATAGTGGTCATTGCTCTTTGATATGTAGCACCTGCATTTTTCAGCCCAAAGGGCATGACATTCTAATAGAAAGTTCCCCACGGACAAGTGAATGATATTTTGTGTTGATCCTCGGGTGCAATCCTGATTTGATTATAACCAGAAAATCCATCCATTAAAGATAACATTTCGTGACTTGCTGTGAGATCAACGATCAAGTCAATATTTGGTAATGGGAAGTCATCTTTTGGACAAGCTTTGTTGATGTCTCTGAAATCTGTACATATTCTGATGCTGCGATCTGGTTTACTGACAGGTACTAAATTGGAGATCCATTCAGGATAATCAATTGGGCGTATGAATCCGACATCCAATAACTTCTCCAGCTCTGCTTTGACTAGTAATGCCACTTGTGGATGCATTTTCCTTAATTTCTGTTTCACTAGCTTTGCCCCCGATTTGACTGTCAAATGATGCATTACCAAATCTGGATCTAGTCCAGGCATATCAGCGTATGACCATGCAAAGTTGATTTGTCATTCTTTGAAGAAGCTTATGAATTTTGACCTTTCGAACTCTGTTAATGATTGAGCCAGGAATATATTGTGTGGAACCTTTTCTGTACCAATGTTTGTTTTGATAGTATCCTCTACCAACATAGATGACTTTTCCTCATATGATGCTGGAAGAATGTCGAGCCTTCCATCTTCGGGTGCCTCAGAGAAGTTTTCGCTCTCAGATACGTCCTTTCTTTTTATTTTTTGGGATTAGATAGCGCCACAGTGTGGTTTTCACCATAAGACCCTTGATTTGTTCTTATTTTCACATTTTTGCGACTGGAAGGTCCGACACCCTCACCAAAATATGCCATGTTGTTGAGTTCTATGATGTATCCTGCTTTGTGGTCCCCAGGGGGAAGATCATCTCGTATGCCAAGATAGTCAATAATAGCTTTGTCATTTTGAAATGTGTCAAATTGTGCTGGTCCTTCATAATCCCAGTCAATGAGTTGGTGGTGAACAAGGGGAAGGCCTTTAATGTTTTCGGAGTTTGCGGGGCTAAGAGTGAAGATGTGGTTATACTCGGGTATATCGAAGCAATCGTCGAGGTCATCGATGGAACTCTCCTCATCAGTTTCGATTGCAAGCGAATCCAAATTGTCGTCACTAGTAGCGCCTTCCAGGACAGGTGTTCTCATCCTATGTGATTTCGACCTAGAACCTTGAGATGAAGACTGTGTGGAATCCTTATGGGTTGTTTCTTGACCAACTCTGAACTTTTTATAAAATTCCTCTTCTTCTGTGGGTTCATCTGGCTCTCTGAATGTCTCGGTGATCTCATAGTCACTGGAGGATTTGTCTGAATCTTGTTGAACTTTGGCAACTTTGATTTGTGATGCCTCTTCTGTCCTTTTAGTGTGGATCTTGGAAGTTAGAAAACCAAGTCCCTTTGAGCATTCCCTTTTTACAGTCAATTCAGGTTGTAAGGGCTCCATAACACCTTCCTTGCGTAACCCAAGAGGGCTTTTTCCATCATACCCAAATTTTTGTAGAATCTTGAAGCCTTTGCCATATTTCTCACAAGGTATATTGATCTGATCTTGTGTGTCATCTTCAATGTCTTTATAGAGTATTTTGTATAAATCTTCCTCTTCTAGTTCGCCCCATCTTTGAAAGGTAGTAGGATCCCATTTGAGTATCATGATGGATATTTGCTTGTTAGGATGTGGCCTTCCATATTCTTTTGGAGAGCTCATGACTTGTCATAAATACATGGTCTGATTTAAAGTGTATTCTCCCATGCCTTTGTCCTGAAATTTGCCTTTAAGTTCACCTTGTTTTGATGTCGAAGGTTTCAATGACTCAGGGTCAATGTATGCTGAAGAAGGAGCAGCCTCATGATTACTGGGAATGATGGTTTCAGTATGTGATCTCAGGTTATTGCAATATATGAACGGATTAGGATCATTGTTAACTGTTACCTCGACTCCATTATGAGGAAACTTAATGCATTGATGATATGTCGATGGGACTGCCCTCATTTCATGAATCCAAGGACGTCCTAGCAATATATTATAAGTGAGATCCAGATCTAGGACCTGACAAACCACATCCTTTGTGACTGGCCCAAATTCTTAAAGGTAAGGTGACTGTGCCCTTGGATGAGCGCTCTTCATCATCATATGCCTTGATGGTGATTTGATTTGTAGAATTCACAGCTTTATCAGAATATCCCAATTGTTTAATGGTGCTCAATGTACAAATGTTTAGACCAGCTCCTCCATCTATCAGGACTCGCTTTATTCGATGTTTGTGTATGAAGGCTTCAATGTGTAAAGGTGCATTGTGTGGTTGACTTACGGAGGCGTCATCAGCTTCTGTGAATGTAAGGGAATGTGGAATGGAAAGGTATCCCACCATGGCTTGAAACTGGTCCATGTTTAGATCAGTAGGAACGATAGTGTCTCTCAAGATTTTGTCAAGAATAGCTTTATGAGCAGGGGATATGCGTAAGAGCTCAAGGATGGAGATGAGTGCGGGTGTCTTCCCTAACTGTTCTACAAGGTCATACTCAGGTTTGGTTGATGAAGAAGCGGTATTTTTAGTAGAGGCACCTAGCAATGTAATTTTACCTCGACGAGTTGTAACATGACATTCAGAGGTATGTTCGGAAGAAGATCCAACACCTCTTAGGACAATCCTGGGTCTCTGAGGAGG
Organism: Cryptomeria japonica; assembly: GCF_030272615.1. NCBI lineage: Eukaryota > Viridiplantae > Streptophyta > Pinopsida > Cupressales > Cupressaceae > Cryptomeria > Cryptomeria japonica. Next base: position 631,086,425 of record NC_081408.1, on the reverse strand, counting down.
ATTCTCAGGATTTTTGTTCTTGATGGTAATAGTAGAGATATGATTGTCCATCGAGATGTGATTGATAGTTGAATCATAGTTGTAAGGTGCTCTAGTATAGTTGGCCTGATTATCTGTGACTTTGGCTTTTCCCTTGTCATGCTTTGGGAATGGTTCCTTAAACATCTCATGTTCTTGATTGGATGAGTGTCCCTCAATCTCAATGTCACCTCTATCAATGAGATCTTGCACAATGTTCTTCAGTCGATGGCAATTACCTGTCTTGTGACCCTTGCTCTTATGAAATTCACAACACTCATCATCATTCCACTAATTTGGTTTGACCTTTGGATCATATGGAGGAAAATCTGGAACTGTGATCACTTTGTTTGCCACAAGCTTTTTGAAGAATGATTCAAGTGGTTCTCCCAATGGGGTGTACTTCCTTCGTGGTCTAGAAGTTGTTTGAGTATTCACTTGATTGTTTGTAGAACTTGATCCCGAAAAGATGAACTTGGGTCACACTATGTTAGTATCAACAACACCATCATTGACTGTGTTCTTGTTTTTATTCCAAAATCTTGGCTTGTCTTTTCCTTTAAAGTCATCTTTGTTTTCCTTGAATATCTTAATGACTCCTTGTTCAATTAGAACCTTTTTTGTTGCTAAGCCTTTTTCAATGACATCCTTGAAGGTGGACAAACAAGCTTTCCTTAGATCATAGCCAATGTCCTTGTTAACGTTTTGAGTGAACATTTCTACCATTTGTTTTTTTGGAATTTCACAAGAGCATCTGCTGGCTAGATTTCTCCATCTTTGCAAGAATGATGCAAAAGATTCTCCCTCTTTTTGCTTAGTGTTGCACAAAGTAGTGATTGATATGTCTGTCTCTATATTGTAGGAGAAATGTTGGATAAATGCCTCTACTAAGTCACCCCATGATTTAATACCAGGTGGGAGTTGGGAGAACCATTCCATAGCTTGATCACCTAAGCTTTGTGGGAATAATCTCATCAAATATGTCTCTTCTGCTGCTACCTCAATACAAGCTGTGAAAAATTGTCTTATGTGTGCCTTAGGATCCCCTTTTCCTCTATACTTATCAAATTTAGGCATCACAAAGTGTGTAGGAAAAGGAGGCATTGGAATGCTCTTGTCAAATGGATAAGGACATATGTCTCTCATTGTGTATGTTGGCTTTGGTGTATTTATGTCCTCCATTTTCTTTTGTAAGTCTCTGATTTGTTGCTCCAAATTGCTCTTAGGTGGAGATCGACTTCTTGAACCATACCCCATGTTTGAGACACCAATTTGAGGGGGAGCTTGTTGCATATATGGATGATATTGATCATACACATGTTCATATGGAGGAGGTCTATATTGATGCGGCATATATGGAGCACTTGGTATAGCTTCATGTTGAGGAACCCCATATCTATTTTACGCATGTATACCATATTCTACAGGCATGTCATGTTCTATTGTGTTGCCCCCAAATTTGACATGAGGTTTCCTTGTGTCCAAATTTTGAGCATGCCTTTGAATGTCCAATTGTTTTGGTTGATCCATAGCTTGAGCATATCTATCTGCATAAGACTTCCATAATGGTCTTCGAAGGTAAGTATCATATGTTTGACCATGTGTATGTGGGACTTCTGGTTTTTGAAGCAAAGCTGATGGTGATTTAGGTACCATATGTGGTCCTCTATTTCCTCCACTATTAGGTCTCCTTTGATCCATGTTGGAGTGAGTTTGTTGCAAAGGTCGGTTTTCCATAAGTTGAGACATGTCAAAATCATGAGGTATCTTGGCTCCACTTTGTGCCATCATGTGTAAGAAGTATTGTCTATCCCTCCTCATTATTTCTTCAACCAATCTATTGAAATGGGGATTCATAATGGATTCTTCTACATCAGCTGAATGTATTGAAAAGTTGTCCACATTGTCATTGTGTGTAGCATTGTTGTTTGTAGTGTCTGCGTTTTCCACATTGGGAATGTTTCTATAAACATCCATGTCAGGTAATGTAGTGTGCTCAGGATTGAAAAATAAATCGTTATCATACTCATAAGAACTCATGTTTGCGGACTCTTGAGCTTCTTTAGCTTTTCTCCTAGATTTTTGAAGACGAGTTTCAACCATGAAATAGGTATTTGACCAAGATGTGAGAGACTAGATGAAAAATGGAAAGAGTATGGAAGACCAAGAGTTGTATGGAGTGTAAATGAATCTGAGGTGTACTTGCAATGTCCAAAGTGTAAGACCAAGTATGTATGTAGTAGAGTAGGTGTGACTTCCAAAGAGAGGATAGTTTCTCTTGATGAGGTAAGTTGACCTTGACTCTAAGTAAGACCAAATGAGACACAAAGGTAAGAAACCTTGATAAGGGACCACTTAGAAAAGTGTTGTTGTATGTAGTGTGTTGACAAAGTATGATGAGGACAAGCAAGTGACCTTTTGACCCAAGTTTAGCCAAGTGTGAATGTAAAGTGAGATGTGAAGCAATGATGGACTATGTAAGACCCAAAGACAGGTTGAATGCTAGATGAAACCTGAAGAAACAACCTAGGAAGCTCAAGTATTCCGAAACTGATTTCTTTTGTTTGCTGGACTGTGAAATTTTTCAATTCTGAACATAGACACTTCTGTATACTTCACAGACGTGATTCCCAGACACAGACGTGTCTCTGTTCGACACAGACGCTGCTAGACACATAGATGCTATTATGCCCTTCACAGATGCGCTTAGATGACTCAGACGCGGTTAAAATAGACACAGACGCGTTTCTGTAAATTTCGTGCAATTTTTCCAATCTGTGAAGTTGTTTTGTTGTGACCAAATCCGACTGTTTCACTGTTTGTTTTTTTTGTGACAAGAGGACACAATGTTGATGAGGACTCAATGTTTGCAAGTGTTTAAACTCCAAAAGTGTGTTGTTTGATGTAAAATGTTTTGCATACACTTGAAGACACAAAAGACACAATGTTTTGTTGTTTGGTCTTGAATGTTTGAATGTTTAACATAAGACAAGCACAATTCTTATGGCTGGCCAAGACAATAGTTGTTGATCCCACATGGGGTTTTACCCCCGAGGCTATGCTATTCAGAGCGGATACTTAGATGCTTGACCTCACTGGCTCCACCCTCAGCACTCACTTCTCGGGTCACCCAAGCATCAGTCCCCATGAAAACTCCCCATAGCGAACTTTGTATCTCTACTAAGAACCGTATGTGTGTGGGCCGCTACCAGAGGTCCGACCTCCTGCCCCAACAACTAGAAGGATTTGGGCTTCTAAAACAAAAAGGTGCTAGTAAGGGCATCCGCTCGTGTGGCCATACATGCGGCACTTTCAGCTCTGTAAATACAGAAGGCTCCCAACCGATAGGGGTTATGCCCTACAAATGATCAAATAAATTTGATCAAACGGGTTTATGGGGAGACATAGTGTCGGTATGAACTAATCAGCGCACGTTATTCATAGTTTTCACCATGAATACATTTGATTATAGTGGTTCAGATGAGGTGGGTTTTCCTCACTACCACTTGGGTCGTTCTCTTCTCACTAATAGTCCTAATGACCACACGGGAAGACAGGCCCTCTAAAGATTAAATAAAAAGAGCCTATTGCTCAAGACACAAAAGACAATGATTCAATTTTAGTGCACCAATGGAAGTGTTTGCTAATCTATGAAAACAAGGCACACAACAAAATTTCAAAACACTAGCCAAGGATCTGCAACACAATTTGTTAGTAGTTTGGGTTGTTTGACATAATCACCCCTTCCTGCAAACACACAAGTTAGGTGCATTTTAAAAACCCAAAAGACTTTGTGAAAGAGGGGCCTTCAACAAAATGTTTTGCTTCCAAGACAAGCTGCACAAACTTAGTTAGCTAGATCTGAAAGGGTTAGTCCAAAAATGAACCAGATCTGAAACCCTAAGTGCGAAATCCGAAAATTGAATCAATGAAAATTTGAAAATTTTGAAACAGTAAATACACAGATGCTGTTACCCTCAACACAGATGCATCTGGATTACACAGACGTAGTTCTATGATTCACAGACGCACTTTAAAATCACAGACGCCCTTCTCCACCACAGACGTGGGTAGAAAAAACACAGACGCGTTTCTGAAACACAGACGCTCCTGTCTGAACCCTGCAAAATAAAATTTGTCGAAAACATAGACGCGATTCCAGATTCCGCAGACGCGCCTGAAAATCAAAGACGCGATCCGAAAGTTCGCAGACGTGGAAAAACCTAAAATGTCGTCAAAAAATGTCCGATCTGCAACTTCAAAAATGCAAAATCTGCAACAAAAAGGTTAAATGCAAAGGGACAAGAGTCCCACTGGGCGTGCCAAAATGTATATGGTGAAAATGGATAACAATAATAACAAGATTGAAAGGCTAAATGAATTCAACCACAAAAACCCTAGCCTAACAATAACAAAGATCCACCATAACATATGAAGATTACCTAAGACAATGCAAATCAAATGAAATCACAAAGATTATACCATCACATGTCCAATAGGGTTTTGATCTCCATTCTTCCTATCTCCATTGATCTTGCTTGATATATTTGCTCTCAGATTTTTATGTGCACAAGAGCTCAATAAAGAACGGAATGTGGTTGCAAGTAGAATCGTAGTGTAGCCAATTGATCAAGTTGTTAGGGTTTGATAATGAAGAAGGCATCTCCTTAAATAGAAGACACAATATAAAATGGAGGGATAAGATTGATAGGTGTAAAAAGAGAGGTCGGCTAGGATTAGAGGGTAGGTAGAAGAAATAGTAAAATAATGAAAGAGGTAGGTAGTGTAGGAATTAAGAGATGAATGACATGTGTCATGGGTAGAAAAGGCTAATGAATTAATTAAATAAATAAAGATTTATTTAATTAATAGAAGAAATGGGATCAATTAAATAAATAAAATATTTATTTAATTTAGGAAAAGGATAATTTAAATAAATAAATGTATTTATTTAAATGAGAAATAAGGCTAGAAGAGGATAAATGAATTAATTAAATAAATAAGGATTTATTTAATTAATAGAAGAATTAGGCTTAGATAATTAAATAAATAAAATATTTATTTAATTAGACATGACAATTTTGGGTGTCTACAGTGTCTTGTCTTCAAAGATATTGGTAGGAGCTCTATTAATAAGATACATGGTTGTTCGGACTAGTTCTGCCCAAAACTTATCCTCCAAATTAGCTATAGCAAGCATGCATCAAGCCATCTCCAGGACTGTTCGACTGTGTCACTCTACAATACCATTCTATTGAGGTGTATAGAGAGTAGTCAAGTGTTGTTTGATGGCATGATACTTCAAGAACTCTACAATCTCCTTAGAAGTGAATTCCTCCCTTGATCAAAGTGGAGGAGAAAAAGAAGCTTATCAGACTCAAGTGTACAACTTGATGGTAGAAATCCTAAAAATAGATAAAATCTTTACTCTTCCTTGTAAGAAAATACACCCAAGCCTTGTGAGAGAAGTCACCCAAAAAAAATTGGAAGTATTTGCATCCTTGGAAAGAGGCGGGTAATGGTTCACACAAATTAGTATGTATAGTTGAAATGGTTTGTGGTGTGGTAGGTGCTAGAATTCAATGGATCTTGACGATGTTTGGCTATGAGACATTCAAAAAATATTGACAAAAAAAAGGAAAAGATGACTAAGACCTCTTACCAACTCTTGGGCACTGAGTCAATGGAGAGATCAAGAACAAAGATGCCCATATCTATAATGTCAAAGAGAAGTGGATTCTATCGTAGAGGCACAAAGAACAACTTAAAAAGAGGAAAACAAATCAAGGAGAAACAAGTGACCTTTTTTATAACCTTTAGCAATAACTTTTCCATCTTAGGAGATGAGACAAGATTTGACACCATATTTAACTTGAAATTCCACTTTAAGCTTATGATTTAAAAGCTAAAAGATAGATAAGAGATTGGTTGTCAAACCTAGAACATAGAGTACATTGGTGATAAAACAACTTCTCATGCCAAGAGGGATGGTGATAGTACCAATGTCTTATGCAACATATTCTTTAGCATCGGATATTTGAATTAGATCTCCACTAAGTTGAGTAGTCAGAGTATCAAATAACTGTTAGGATTCCCAAAGATACTGAGAGGGGGGGGTGAATCAGTATCTAATGGGTTGACAAATTTTTTGATCTTATTAAACAAATTGCATTCCAAAACAGTGTACCATTAAAGAAGAATTAATGCAGTAAATAATAACAATAAGCACAACATAGAAAGTACACCATAACACAAGATTTTTAATGAGGAAACCCAGTGTGGGAAAAGCCTTGGTGGGATTTGTGACCCACAATATTCACTAACTGGCCAATGAATGTATATTACTTACAATAGGGGCCTGCACATGTAGGAAGGCCAACTACCTAAAGCTCTTTTCTTAATTACAAAAGGAAGTCTCATTGACTTACAAATTGGATTAAGTAAATCCAATATAATGTATTGCTTTAGTTCAACATCTGCTACGCCAGGTTCAATACCGGTTTAAGCTAATACAATAACCATAAACCTTACTCCAAAATCCTTAATATTCACATGTTTGCATCTGCCTATTACATAAATGATCTACAAGATCTCATACTTATATATGATTCCTATTACAATTCACCTTGTCGGCTTATGTAAAAAGATATTACAATTAAATAGAAAATGCAATAAATAAAATCCTGTCGGCCAGGGTGTTGGTAATCATCTTTGCCGCTGCTAGTAAACTATCTGTCGGTGTAGAGTCTGCAAGGTTGCCATCAATGACAATACCTTCAATCACCTACAATTTCTCATTGGAGTGTGCAATGCCAACAATCTCCCCCTTTGCCATTGATGGCAACACCCATGAGAAAAATCAAAAAATGTATCCAAATTTTGAAGTCCAACATATCTTGCCAAAACTATGTGCTCCCCCTGAGAAGATGATCTCTTCTGATGATCATTTTTCTCATCTCTACTACTCCCCCTTTGGCATCAATGACAAAGGTTGTCAAAAATGTCAACTCGGTGTAGTTTTCAGCTGGATCCCTCTAACTGGTTGGTTACAATCTAAAAAAGATCTGCCAATACAAAATTTAGACTCTAAGTGAACCTTCCACTATCCTTCAGTGTTTCTTCTATCCTTTGTATTGTACTGACCTTAGGGTGTTCATTTTCTCTTCCGATGTCTTTAGTCCTAGAACAAGTGCCTCTAAAATCTCTTTTCTCAAAGAGATGAGGATGTCAAGTTTGGGACCAAGTCTCCATTTCAGTTCCATAGCCTTGAACTTTATTCTTTTCTTTTCCTTCTCCAATTTCTCAAGTTTTTCTTCAAATTCTCCTATTTCTTGATGCACTTCTTTATTGGCTCATCAAAGAATTTCTCCTTTTCCTTGTTCATTTTCTCACTGAATGTCTCCTCATTAAGTTGATCAATTGTCAATAAGTTGCCAATGATATAATTAGACAATGTGTCTAATTGACTCAAAGAATCCTTATTTTCCACATTTCACTTGGGTGCAATGAATTTCAATAAAGGAATTGTATCATCAATAGCCTTATATGCAAGTGCATTGCAATCTGTGATTTTCTTGATGGAATCCAATAATACCTCTATTACATTTGTCGATCTGAATTTTGTTAAGGAAGAACCAGAAGATTGTCCAACTACCTTAACAATCTACATTCCACTAGTGTGAGTAACCTCTTTGCTTGTGTCATCCTTTGATAGGTTAGTTTGTGTCTACATCTCAACTAGCAAAGGCTTGGGTTTCTCAATAGTTTCTGGTGGTACTGTCTCAGTATGAACCTATACCTCAACCTTTTTCTTTTTTTGTTTCTCAGTGTGTACCTCAGTATGTTTCTTTGTGCTTTCTTTTGTCAGTTTCTCTGTTGAAGTCTCATTATTTACTGTCTATTTCTTAGTATGCACCTCTGAATTGTCCATTTCTGGTTTTTCTAACTCTATGGGTTTTTTAGTGTCTGCATCAGTTACCATTCCAGTACCAACGGGATCAACTGATTGTTTAGTATGTGTTTCAACCCCAATCTCAATATTTCCAACTGTATGCTCAACTTGTGTTTCCATTTCAGTATCCTCAATCGGTGGCTCAGTTGCCACATCTTTCTTCTCAATGGTTTCCTTATCAACCACAATGTTTACCTCTTGTGTATCAATGGTCCTTGTATATAACACTTCTAAATCAAGATTGGTGTCCTCATGTGTTGATTCCAACTCAACGTTATCAGTAGCCAGTGGTGTATCAACAGTCTGTGGTGGTGGAGTATCAGAAGAAGGTGGGGGCAAGTTGTTTATCACTTCTATGCTTGGAGGTCCACCTACCTTTCCTTTACCTTTCTCCTTATCCTTTTGGTAAACTCTAATAGCTTTGGGTCATTTAAGTTCTTTCTTTTCAAATGTTCTCCACAAAGAAGATATCCAATTTTTCGGTTATCTCTTCAGATATTTCATTCACTCTGCCAGCCATTAAACCTACATGTTGATGACCAGTGGAAAATACAATCCTGTTTGCCTCACTTATCAGTTCATCAATTTCTTCTATTGATTTAACTGGCTGAACTGCAAGTAATTTTTCTATTTTTATCTTCTTATTCAATTCCACAATGCCTAATCTTTTTGCATCTAGTCTTCTATACAAATCACTTGGTAAATCATCAACAGCTTCTATCAAAAATTTCTTATATATGTCTAAGTGTAGAATGCCACTATTTTCTATGCTTTCCTTTTCTTGAATTGTAAAAGTATTATACAATTTGCTGACATTTGACAAGATTCCATCATCTGTTATTTCATTCAAAAGATTGTCTAAAGGAGGAATAACTTATTTTTCTTTCTTCTTCCTTGGTGTTATTTTCTTTGTCAGGGGCCTTGCTGCCTGTTGTTTCCTTCTTGTTCTCTTTGGTGCAAGAGAGGGTACTAGTGAAGGTTATCTTTTCCTTTCTACTCTCTTAAACTCAGCTCGGATTTCACTGTCAGATGAAGTTCCAACTGGTGAAAGATGAGCTTCTAGTTGTATCCCTTCCAAGTCGCTTTCCTTAATACCAATGATATTCAATATGTTTTCCTTGATTTCTTTCACCTCTTTTAATGCATTTTTGATAGTTTTCTATCTTTTATTCCTTTTTTTAAGGGTATGTACATTGCTCTCAATGGTTTCAGAATTTCCAAATATTTCCTCTTCAGGTTCTTTAGGCGCTTCAAGTAGGGCTTTAGCATATGTCTCAATTATGTTTTCATCTGCCTCATAACCCATTTCTATCACCCAAACAGTTGTAAAAACCACTACTTCCATCCAAATTTCATCCCTTTTGATAACAAAACATATCTCTTTCGATATTTGTCAACTATCCTTTGAGATAGCCTTTCTCTTGTTTTCATTCTAGCCTTAAATGCTTGAAAGTGTTCAATTATGTTATTTTCCCTGTCATCTCCCATGTTGGTAAAGATATCCAAAAGTTGTTTTCCTACCAGTATGTCAAAACTAAATTCTTTTCTACCTATATCGGGAACTTCCTTAGTAATAATGTATAGCACTAGGCATACAAGTAAATTACCAAATCTAAAAGTACCTTTCTTATCACCTTTAATTTTCTTTAGGTTGTCAATTAGTCCATCCTTTAGCCATTCACATATGTCAATCTTAGTGTTATTGTTCACCATGTCATAAGCACTCTTGATACATAAACTAGAAATAGAGTTTAGTCTATTAGCATGTGTAGTCTTGTATCCTAGTATCATTCTAATGAATCTAACATTTATATCTTTCACATCATTGACTCTCAAGGATCTATTGTCATGGATTGCACCAATTAGTGTCATCACAGTGTTATTTGGAACTTTCTTAGTTTTGTCAGGCCTGCTACTGGTGGAAGGTAAGCTAGTCACTTCCCTAACTTCTTCTCTTGTGATCTTGTGGATGGAGTCAAGGCAAAATAATTCCCCATGAACTCTACTAAGTACAATTCTCACAACTTCCTTAGGAAAATCAGGAATACTAAGTATTTCCACAAAAAATAGGGTTTCTATGATCTTATGTTCTGGTTTCACAACACCATTCTCATCACAAATTACAGTCCTATACATGTTCATAATTTCATCATAACCAAGTTCCTCGATATGACAATGTATGTATATCCCAGGGTCTTCTGCATAAGCAACTCCTTTAGGAATTTTAGAAAATGCACCTAGGGTATCATCCTGCTTCGCTACTTCGGGTATGATCTTAAATACAAGCCTAGGGTGTTTAACCACTTCAACAACAGTAGGGTTTGCAATGAATTCAGGTGCAGAGGAGGAAGCCATTTGATAAATACCTTAATTTGCCTTTAGGTTTGAATGCTTGATAGATTTTGCTTCACTTCTCGATGTGGATGCCTTCGCTCGGGTTTTTCGCGCTCTTAGGAAATTTGAATGCTTGATGAGTGAAAAAGAGTTAAAAACACTTGCTTTATAATGTCATTTCCTTCAACTACCATAATAAATGCATGTCGGTTAAGTGAAACTCTACTCATCTGCTAGTAAGGAAGCAATTCATCTTCTTACCATCAACTGAGGGTAAAGTAGCATGTTTTCAATTAGTTTCCATACCCCCAAGGGATTTGTTTTCAGTTAGATGAAGAATCTCCTACCGGTGCAGTGATACTTTGTTCTACCGGTGAAGGAATAACTTCATTAACATTTTGATATTTCTTTCTAATCCATTGTTTTGAAAATTCTTGCTTTACCTCATCAACCTTTTCTTTACCTTTAAAACTAGGTCCTTTGTTATTTGTTCGTGATGCCTTACTTCTACAAAATTTTGCAATATGTCCAATCTTGTTACAAGCATAACAAGTCACATTATATTTCTGAATAGCTTTTTCGTATCCTATGCCGGTATGTGTTATGCATTGGTTATGATAAGTGTCCAAATCTTCCACAAACATAACATCTTACATTCATTCTGCAATTTTCTGAATTATGACCAATTTTGTTGCATTTAGAACATTGACTGGTGGGTGCATTAGTGTTTTGATAGTTTTTAGATCTACACTAATTTTCTCTATGACCATACTTGTTACAGTTAAAGTACTTCCCATTAAATTTGTAGGCATTAGGTTGTCTTACCGGTTTACTGTGATCATGATTGTTTGCAGTACCAGACCTTTCACCAATTTCAAATCCAAGTCCATTAGTATCTCCATTTGGTTTCTGATTTTTCAGCATGTCATCAAGTTCTTTTGAACTTTTCTTGAATTTCTCTTTATGTTGGTTTACAGTAGCCAACTCATTTTCCAAGAAATCCTTTTGTCTCATGAGTTCAGTTTTATCATGTTCCAAGTGAATCAGATCTGTCTTTAACATATCATTTTCATGATTGAGTCTTAGATTTTCATTTCCAGCATCATTGATTCTCCTAGCCAAGTCATCTTCATTCTTCTTTCCATCTTCAATATCTTTACAAAATCTCATAGTCATATATTGCATCTCATTCCTCAAGGTTATGTTTTCTTGCTTCATCTTGCTTACAAGATCATTAAGAGTTTCCTTTTCATCATCATCATTCTGTATCTTCTCATGAAGTTCTCTTCTTTTGCTTCTAGCAATAGTAATATTCTCCTAAATTCCTTGAATGATTTCTTGTGCAGCCTTTAGATCATCTTCAAGTTTGATATTCTTCAACTTTTCTGCATCATAATCTACAAGAGCTATTTCCAATTGCTTTCTCAAGTTATATTTCCAAGAGCTGTTAGGATTTTGGAAAAAGAGGACCAAGCATTGATACCAATTTTTAGGATTCCCAAAGATACTGGAAGGGGGGGTGAATCAATATCTAACCGATTGACAAATTTTCTGATCTTATTAAACAAATTGCATTCCAAAAAGTGTGACCCACAATATTCACTCACTGGCCAATGAATGGATATTACTTACAATAGGGGCATGCAGATGCAGGAAGGCCAACTCCCTAAATCTCACTACTTAATTACAAAATGAAGTCTCACTGACTTACAAAATGGATTAACTAAATCCAATATAATGTACTGCTTTAGTTCAGCATCTGCTATACCAGGTTCCATACCGGTTTAAGCTCATACAATAACCATAAACCTTACTCCAAAATCCTTAATATTCACATGTTTGCATCTGCCTATTACATATATGATCTACAAGATCTTATACTTATATATGAGTCCTATTATAACTCGTCTTGTCAGCTTATAAAAAGAGATTACAATTAAATACAAAATGCAGTAAACAAAATCATGTTGACCAGGATGCCAGTAATCATCTTTGCCATTATCGGTAAACTATCTGCCAATGCTGATGCTATAAGATTGCAAGGTTTCCATCAATGACAATACCTTCAATCACCTACAATTTCTTATTGGAGTGTGCAATGCCAACAATAACTCCTTGTTTCCAATTATATGTTGTCTGGTGCTAGAGTCAATCAACCAAACATCACTTGCAGATGGAGGTTTGGGAGACAAGAACTAGGTTATGATTAGCACCACAATTTCCATTATCAAGTGTATCCTCATCAGGAGCCTCATCTAATAACTCATCTCATTGTGCTACAACATTTCCTCTATGTCATTGGTGATGAGGACATCCTCTTGATTTGAGATTGACTACAACTAGATGGACCTTCCTTACTACATTTGCCTCGTGTAAGGCTATTATATGAATAACCATTAGTATCATGTGTGACAGTATGATAAATGTAACACCATCGATTGCCTTTTGGAGGCTTCTTCTGGGAAGGAGGTTATTTTGGGGAGTGTCCCTTCTTAGACTTCTATTCTCATTGCTATCAAGAGATATGTTCTTTTTCTTCAAAAGCATCATGTAAAGACTGAATAGCCTCTTCTTGTTGAATCTAATTAACTAATTTTTCAAAAGAGACCTTCTATTTGGTGATATTAAAAATAGTGACAAACTTTCAGAACTACAAAGGTAGATCTCGCAAGGTTATTAGTACTTGATTTGTCCTCCACCTTCTCACTAAGGGCATGAAGCTCTGCTTGGAGGGTAGACACATGACATAAGAAATTCATAGCTTTCTTTCCAACTTTCATGGTGAGTGTATGAAGCTTGGATTGAAGATGGACAATCTTCATCTAGTTATCCACTTCGTAGATGGTGGAGAGAGATCTCAAGCTTCCTTCAATGTTGTTGCATCTTGAACATATGGTTGAACTTCATCAACGATATTGAGTGTGATTGAGAGTAAGGCTTTTTCATCAACCTTGTTTAACTTATTCTATTCATCGACATCTTGGGGATGTTTTATGGCATCAATAACATTCTCCCATAATTATTCAAACTAAATAATCGTACGCATCTTGGTTTTCCATGCAGTATAACTAGACCCTCTGAGAATTTGTGCATCTAAAAGGAGAATCTTTGGAGCAAGCATGATAAACACCAAAAGCAAATACACTTTACACTTCTCAACAAAAAGAGTAGCTTTTAATAGTATGATGAAATTCACACTTTTATTGGAATAAAGACATCTTGTATGGATGACAAGAACTATTAAGATGAGCACAATAGGCTCAAGCTCTGAGACGGGGATGCTTATGTGGGCATTCTACCTTCTCTTCATCATTTATAGCATAGCCCTCTTGAAGCTACACACATTTTTTCCTTATTTGATAACATACATAAAAAATGAAATACTCCATAATTTCTTGTTGTATAAGCTCATCCAATTGTAAATTTCCAGTATTTTGAGGAGTATCTAACAAAGAAAAATAGAAATCAGTACTATCTAAAACTTCATTCTAAGCACTATGATTACTAATAATACTATTGGCATCATCAGGGAAGTCCCACATCTAAAAAATAAAAAACTCCTAGCTTTTCTCACATGATTGTAGTTCCTCTATACAATAAATTATGTGGTCATTATGTAGTCTTGACCTCTATGCAACAATCTTGCCATGATATCTTTTCATTCACACCAACTGCCAAATGGTCCTACCATGGTGTCTTCTCATTCACACCAACCACCAAGTCAAGTGATACAAAGAAACAAACTATCAACATCAAGTGTTATGAGGATCAACCCATCAACAATGTCTATAGCTCAATATCTCCTTTTATTCTCCCATAGCCATTTGTTTCTCTAATACCAAATGAAAATGCAAAAGGAGTGAATTGAATGCAATATAGTGGTTTGGATTACTAAGTAGAAAGAGATATATAGAAATCAAAATAGTTGAGCAACAGTAGGAAGCCTTTGAGAAACTGGTAGAGCCATTAGCAAACAATAGGAATAGAAAGAAGAAACAATGGAAACAATGTTTATGCTAATAGTGTGCTAAGGGCTAGTTTCCTTGCGGATGATTAAATAGAGAGGGCTTTGCTCCCTTCTTACCTGATCCTTTGGTGGTGTTATAATTCCTTTGAGGGATATCATTTTCATCTTGTGCTTGTACTTATGTCCCTACAACCCCTCATCCTCTTTTGCTTCCTTTGGTGGGTTGGTTAAATGCTTCGTTTCTAAGTACTTTCAATTCCTTGTGGTCTTTTCCCTTGCTCCAGAAAGTCTTGGCTTAAGGTTGTCCTCCAAGTACAAGGTTGCAGGAAGCCTTTCAAAATCTATTGTTTGATTTCTACTCCGTTGGCTATTTTAGTTCCAATGCCAGGGGTTTTTGTAGGAAGATGGTTTGGGGTGCTTTCCTAAACCCCTCTATGTTGATTAAGTGATTTAGTTTTGTAGGGAACTTTGTTCCCATCCATTTGGTGGTTTGGTAAAAAGTATCTATTCAAAAAAGAGTTTTCCTTTCTAGTTTTTGTGGTCTTGGTGGTTTCACTATTGGTGAGTTCCCCTTTTGTGCACCAACGTGGCGATTTTGCAATGGCTCTAGCCTTTCCTAGTTTTATCTAATCAGATTATGAATTTAATATCATTATATTTTTATCTTGTTGTACATCTCTTATATAAGTCATGTAATTATTTTGAAGATTTAATGGGTTCTAATGATCAAATAGATAACAACAACAAATAGTAGGAAAAAAACATATTATTATAACTATGGTTGCCTTTTAACCTTGCATAATTTCAAATGCTAATTTTTTTGCAAAAAGTAAAGTTTCTACAAAGGATAAATATTCTATTTATTCTACTTTATGTAATTTATTAAAGCCTAAAGGAAAATAAACTAGAACAATGAAAAAAGTTGGCACACTAAAATATCTTAACCTACTAAAAGGAAAAAATATGAGGAGTATTAAATGGAAGTTTGATTCTCCCTTAGCACTAGTTCTTAGACACAAAAATAACAAAATCATAACATTGAGATTTGCTTCTACAAATGTGAATATAAGTCATTAGCAAGGTTGCCAAAGAAATTATATTATGCATCTACATCTGTGTCTATTAAAATATCATCCAAAGATATATTCACATAATTAATTAAGATAACATAAAGTATTGAACGAATCGAGAGCTTTTATCTCTTCATAAAACTCAAATAGTAGTTCACATCTACTAGCACTATGAATCAACAACAATCAATTTTGTCAAACAAATGACATTTATTGTTGAAGAATAGTACAATGAAATCTACAAACATAATCATTGATATTCTTGGATTAGGCTTCAACAATTATGAGTGATCTTCTCAATGTCAATTATCACAATTAGACTCACATTTACAATCAATGTCAACTTTTATCTCCCTCTCTATATAATGATTCAAGTGATAGGCTACTTTGAAATAGCACCCCTTAGAACTAAATTATTTTCTTCATAGAAATATCATCCTCAAAATCATTCCTAACAAATATCGAAAGATGTAATTCATGAAAGATAAAAACACATGAATTTATTCTAATATAAAATTCTAAATCCATTTCAAATTTCATAATTCTAACTTATGACATATCCAATTTTGAACAATTTTAAGCTACGTGTAGAACTATAATTTAAAAAATATCAAACTTTATGTAACATTAGAATTAACATAATTCCCTCTTAATTTTGAACTTAATACTACCTTTTCGAAGGGTGTTCTCAATAAGAGTCACAACAATATATACATTGAAGACGGATAGAATTCCTAAAGAAAGGGTATTCATTCCGGCGTTAAAAGCAAAAAACACAATTATTGACAAGTCAAACTTAATTTGGATGGCCTAGGTTCCCTACGTTTCAAGAATAGATTGAAATCTACAGAAGACTGATTCCTACGAAGGAAGCTTGGAATAAAATGTGCCACGTGCATCCTTTCTCGCTACTGTATGCTGCAGGGATCGGCATCTGTCTTAGCAAGTTCCAACTCATTTTCTTCCAATGATCTTTTCTTTGTTTCAGGTATCAGAAATGTGCAAACGAACCCCAAGCAACATGCTACTCCAAGAATAATCAAAGCGTTCTTCATTCCTATGCCCGTTGGATAAGAGTTTCTGCAATTATTATCATGCCCATGATTCTCCCTATGCCTGGGTTGAGAGGCATACAAGAACCCAAATGCTCCAATGATGGCGCCTGCTTTACCAGCGGCTCCAGAAATACCATGGCACGTCGATCGCAATCGAGCAGGAAACAACTCCGCCGGCACAATGAAAGTTGTCGTATTGGGCCCAAAATTTGCAAAGAAAAATGTCAGACAATAAATAGCCAAAAACCCATATCGATGATGCTCTTTAAGCCAATAACTTTTGTAACGAATGGCGAGGGCGAACAGGGAAATTGACATAAAGAAAAACCCAATTGCCTGAATTTTAAACCTCCCAACACGATCTATTAGAAGAATAGAAAATATGTATCCTGGCAGAGCTCCACACAACGCAATCAGCGCCTGCCCTTTTGCTGTCCGAAAAACTTCATCCAAAGGATTTGTATACTGGCACTGTTTCTTCAACCCTACAACCTCATGATATATATCGTTCTGAAACAGATTGCCGCTGTAGAACGCTATATCCACGAAGAACCAAGTGGACGACGTGCCTAGTAACTCTAGCCCGTGCCGCTTCACGAAAGCCATGGAAAACAATCCGAACTGTGGGTGCCGAGTTTGGGTGCTTAGAATATATGAATCAATTTCATAAATATCCAGATGAAGAACTCTGGACATATCCTGTTCAGCTTGCCTTGCGTCTCTTGCCACCAAAGCGGTATAGCGGGCGGTCTCGGGCATTCTCATTCGCCAGTAAAACGTGAAACCTGCAGGAACGGCTCCCATAATTAAGATTATTCTCCATACGGCATCCTTTTGCTCGAATGATGGCTTATCGCCTCCTGCTGACTTCATGATAGCCGATACAATTAGAGCCACAGTACTAGCCGCCAGAATTCCAAGCCCTTGCATCCCAAATACCGCAGCGATGAAAGCTCCTCTGGTCTTGGTACTTGCGTATTCGGCCATGATTGTCGCAGACAAAGGATAATCCCCGCCAATACCAAACCCTAACCAGAACCTGAAGAAACATAAACTCCCAATTACGCATCCGGGTGATCTGCCAATTGAGAAGCCAGAAGCAATAGAACTCGACACTATCAATGTTAGGGTAAATCCGTAGGCCCTCTTTCGTCCCATTCTGTCTCCAAGCCAAGCGAAGAAGAGTTGGCCTGCGAATGCCCCGCATAGAGCGATTCCATTGACGAGGGCTTTGACGTGAATGGGCATCTTATTTTCATAGTAGATGCTTCCCAGTAGATTACAAACTCGTGGGATGCAGAAGAAATCGTAGGCATCGGTGAAAAAGCCCATGCCTGAGATAAATATTGCAGTGAAATGGTACAACTGCGTACGCGCCGAGTCGAGGGCAGAAAGTACCTTGAGAGGCATTGTTCGCGACTTCCAATCCTTGCCTCAAAATTACAGTGAATTTGGAATTCCCTGGTTCCGTTCTCTTGGTACTCAGATATTTCTATGCATGACAAGAATATATACTGGTTTTTGTGAAATTTGTGGTTGTGAGGAAGTCCATTAGAGTTGACGTCACAATCGAAGATGTTTCGGACACGTTTATTCTGGTTCTAAAAAGACAGTGTGGATTGATACATGTGTTAGTCGCGCATTTTACATCGTCGATTTTGCAGTTAACGGTTGCAATTGACTAACCTTTCACTAACACGCTGTATGAAAGGTCTGTTTTGGAGCTAGAATAGTTGCGACCAGATGTTTCGATGAATTGCCCTGACAAGTACAAACCTAAAGGGCCGAAGCTATTCTGGCTCCAAAACAGACCTTTCCTACAGCGTGATAGCGATATGTTAGTCAATCACAACGTTTATTGCAAAATCATTGGTGTAAACGCGCAACTAACACGCGTGTTAGTCAATCCGTACTGCCGTTTTGGAGCCAGAATAGATGCGTCCAATCTAAAGAATAGTCTAGTCTGCTTGACTACTTAAAAGGTCAAAAGGTCAATGATAATGGATATCTTATTTATATTAAAAAATAAATATTTGTTTTATTTTATTAGTCAAATTTTATTTTTGACTGTTAAATTGGATATTTTTGAAATAACTGAATTAATTTCATCATTTTGATATTTACGCACGGGGAGTGGCTATCCAGCCTTTAGAATTCACCAATACATAAATTACCCTTATATACTATAACTTATACATTAGTGCATCTTATGGGTGGGATAGCCTTTTCCATCCCAACCAAAGGTATGAAATCTTTAAGAATGAAGAAAAACCTTGCAACCCATGATCCAATTTGTGCTAGGAGTAATGAGTGCTGGGATATAGTTGGGGTGGGTGTGAAGAGTTGGCTGAGCTCCAATTAAATTGTAGTTGCAGTTGGGGTGGAAGCAAGGTTTAAATATTGATTTTTAATTGGTCAAATATGACCTTGACTGTTGAATTGGTTATGAGTTGTTGATTCAAAAGTCATTAAGACTTTCTTTATAGAAAGTCAATTTATGAGAGCGTGACCCTAAAAAAAAATCTGCTCGAATTAATTTATAATTTTCAAATCAATTCTTTAGAATTTAAGATTTGTTGAGGTATGTCTGAATAGCACAAAAGATACACTTTTGACTGTATTTATTAGTTAATTGAAATTTGAAAAGCTATTGTATTCTGATTTTCAATTAATTAATAAATATAATAAAAAATGCATTGATGATACTAACTAGACTATACTTACCCTCTACTATGCATTCCAATAATTTTATGAAATGAAAACCCATTTGTATAAGTGAAGTATCCAAGTTAAATAAATCAATCATGGGCCCGGGTGACTTCAATCTGACAACTTATGTTGGGGTTCATTTACTAAACTGGTTTTTGACTTAGTACATTTCCATGGTGTTCTGAACTTGCTGAACTTGAATAAGGTTCTTCGTCTCAATCTGCGCCTAAGCCTCTGGCCACTTTCGTAGTCTTTTGGTTGCTTATTAATACGGAATACCGACACATGAGAATCAACATAGTCAACTTCATTCTTTATTCCACGTATATGATATTTTAAATCTGAAGTCCCCTTAAACGGAGAAAGCCTAAAAATCGGAGTGTGCTTGCTATCTCCTGTCTAATTAAATCAGGCTTTTCAGTTCGATATTTCCCGTTAAATTTAGATTTATCGTCAAATTCATTATATTGTTTTTTCGTATTTCCCTGAATGTCATACTATATTTCATGACACGTGTAGATTGTTAGGTGTAATGTCTAGATTTTTGTGGAAAGTGATTATTTTTCACAAACTTCACGACAAAAGCAAATAAAAGTTGGTTTTGAACACCGAAAGATGAAACATAAAGGACTGTCTGAGAGGATTTTAGAAACTCTAAGCGAATTCAATTGTTAAATGAAAAGTATTGGAAATGAAACAGAGCAGAGCATGAAGAAAACAGAGCAGCATGAGGAAGACAAATTTTTATTTATCAAATCATATTTTCTTTTCATCCATTCATTCCACAAAATGATTACAAAATGCCTCTTTTAATGGAGGTCTTAGATGTTTCTAGAATGGGCACGAGGTAGCTGGAAACTTCCAGAATTTTTACATAAAATAATGTTTGAAGATTATAGATGGTACGGTGGACAGGTTGGAGTAGATGTTGAAAACAAATACAAATCCTGCCATTAATTCTGTAAACACTTGTGCATAGGGAGGGATGGGGTAGGTGAGATTAGACTCCAACACTCCCCCTTAATCTCAACTACCAATATTCTATTCATTCTTTTGTTCTTTCCAGCTTTCTTCAACTATCTTCCCTTTCTGTCTGTAATCTCTTCTTTGGTTTTCTTGCTAACTAGTTGTTGCTACAGCTGCTACATTTTTCAGCATTCACAATGTCTTCTCTTTAATTGATATCCTCCTCTGATTATCTGATTTCTTTCATCAACTCCTCTTTCTTTCTTGTACTCCAGTTTTCTTCAACTGCTACGGTAGTTTCTTCAAACACTTGTTTTTTAAATTTCAAAACATAATACAATCTGTCAATGTCTTGCTAGGAAATGATTTCTTTTGGCTGAAAACATTTTTAATCCTTTTTGAACATTCAAACCTTTCATTACTTCTATTGTTCTTCACATATGAACATTTGTACAATCTTTTGAACATACCAATGAGCTTTTGCCAACTAGGTCCATAGGTCCATCCACAATACATTTTTATACAACCTGGTATTGATGCTTTCTTCCAACACATTTTTTCAGAATGATTTTTCAAACCACAAATTTTACATGGATGTAAGTCCCAACACATTTCTTTTGTGTGTCCTTCTTTATTGCAATGAGAACACCTAATACAATGTCTTTTATGGGTTGTTTTGCTTGAACTAGAAGCATCATTTTTTTTTCCTATGACATATCCAAGACCTTCATACTTTGGCCTCATTATAGCCTCAATAGGCTCTCTAATTCCTTGTTCTTGTTTTCCCAATCCTTGACCTTTATAACCCATTTTCTTCATGATTTTTAAACCAATATTCTTATCATCACAACTAACATAATTTGCAAACATATTCTCATCTTCTTTCTTGCATTCTTTATCACAAACAGTTTCAACTAAATCACCTTCACTAAATGATGAACACAAATCTTTTGTGTCACATGAAGCATTACTAACTAGTGGTTTTAACTTCAAACATTCATTCTCTTGTTTTAGATTTAAGAGTTCCCTTTTCTGTAAACTGTTTTCTTCTTCTAAACTTTTTGACATTTCTTCTAAATCATCAAATTTCCTCTTGACATCATCAAATAACTGTAATTTCTCTTCTAATTCCTTATTTTTATCTTTAACTTCATTCAATTCTTTTTCAAGATTATAATTTTCATCTAACAGTTCACATTTTTCCATTTGCTTCTCTTTTAAAAGCATTATCATTTCTGAAATTTTCTTTTTACATTCCTTCAATTCTTTTTCCAAATAAGAGATGCAAAGCATCATGTTCCTACTGAGAGTTAGAAATGTGGATGGTAAAGGAGAAAAGGAAATGTATGAGGGGTAGAGCGGAGTTAGAGAAGGTTTATGTTGATGCTAGATATACGAGATTGTTTGAGTGAAACAAAATTGTTTTTGTGTGAACCTTTGCCTCTTCCTTCAATTGACAGTATTGTTTTCTAGTTCTTTAGAAGAGATCAAACAATTCAATAATCATCAAAACTCAAGCATATCAAGAAAACATGAATGAGAAGAGTTCGTTTAGAGTAACATTTGCATAGTATTACTCTTAGTTCACCTTATTGCCAAACTCTTCAAACCAATTTTAATTACCATTAATAAATATTCCCCTTCTCCTTAGCTTAAATTATTAACTATGTTATGGCAACATATATATATTTGGAGAGAGAGATGATACCAATTTTTATTAATAGTAATAATAGAATAATGTTGCTCAGCTAATTTATTTATACATTAAATCTATGCTATTAATAATGTGTGCCCAATACGGAGCAAAAAAATAATAATGTGTGCCCAGTGAATGACAAACCTATGGGCCTGAATGAAAATCTACATGAACATAAATAATCTTACAGATTTGAATTCAGAATTTAATCATGAAATCAAATATGTAATATTAAAAAAATTAAAATAAATTTGTTTGTACTATAGATCAATAGAATGAAATAAAAATAAGATTTATATAGGTATGTAAAATAAAAAAATAAACAAAAAATTAATTCTAGGTCAAAAGGTTGACATGAATGTTAGATTGCTTAATGATGGAAAAATTGGAATAAATAAGTACTTTTTTTACACTCTGGTAAGATTTAAAATAAATTCATTGAACAATAAGTATAACAAAATTTATTGGAAAACATGTGGTATAATTTTGTAACTAACACTTATAATACAAAAGTCTTTAATAATTTAATAAATTTTAAGATCATGTAATAACTAAAATTTATCAAAGTCATAAAAGAATAGAATAAAATAAAACTATATATGATTAAAATACATGCATCACATAATAAAAAATATATATAAAAAACAAATACATACAATGCAAATAAACCACTAAATTAAAGAACCAAATAAAATGATTTTTTTTTAAGATATTGTGATGATGGTGACTGGGCTTTAATCGCCAACATCATATCTTTTATGAGTTTGAGCCGTTTTTAATAATTCTTAGTGTTTCTGATTTTGAGCCGTTTTTAATAATTCTTAGTGTTTCATTGTGATTAATAATTTCTCTTAAATTTTCTCTGTTTTATTGGAAAGAAAACTATTTCATTGTCTGGCAAACAAATGAAACAACACGTTCAAAGCATTGGACAGACAGCTGAAAGGTGGGCGCACGTCTTTATGATTATAAACAAATTGATCCATCTTCCCCAATTTTTCCAACCTTGGACAAGGAGCAAACGCAGTGAGCATTGAAATCAAATATAGAGAAGAGGATGCTCCTTTTTTGTATGCTCAACACAAAACCTAATTATTTCCCCATTTTGTTTTGGGTGTGGTTCGCAGGTAGTGCCAGGGTGTCATGTACGCAGGCAGGTAAGAAACGGTAAGCAGGTGGGCACTCTGGCAGAGTTCACGGTGGCGGAAGAGCATCTCTTGGCGTTGAAGCCCACCAATTTGTCTTTCGAGGAAGCTGTGAGTTTAACACTTGCGATCTTAACCGCACTGTAGGCATTTTTCAAATGCGACAGAGCGTTTTTATTGTGGGAGGAGCAGGCAAAGCATGTTTTCGAAGCTTCTAGAATTGTTTCGACTTGCAGTGCAGGGAAAGAGGAGTTTGTGAAAAGTCTAGATTGTCATTTTGCTTGGGTTTTGGATTTTTATAGTCATAGAAGGGTTTTCCCATATTGCTTTGAAGTCATTCAATTTGATTAAAAATTTGAAGTACAGGAAGAATGGCTTCGTTTTCCCACCCCTTTTCATGTTCTAATTTACTCGGGATTTTTAGCATTGAATGGAAATTTAGGCCAAACTATTACGGTAGGGTGTCGATTGTATTTTCCCCAATTTGAAAATTAAAGCCAATTTTGGCAAGCTAATCACAATTTCTTAAGTTTTTTATAATTAAAAGAATTTTTATACCAGGAATGAGTTCAGCTGTATCCCTGGTTTTATTTAGAACCCTCCTTTTATATTTCAGATTTTCCACTTAGTTCATTTTTGCTTATTGTAACATGCCAAATAAATTTTGAAACCCGCAAAATTTTGCTTTTTGGAAAGCACTAAGCATTACATTGTTTACAATGGCTGAGCCTAACACCCAACACAGCTTCACGCCTCTGCTCTAAACTAAAGAAACAGATTTAGAAAAGAGCAATAAACTTAAAAAAACAGCTACAAAACAGAGGATTTGGTTCTGGCTAAATTTCTTTCCACCGTTTGCCGCAAGAATGAAGACTCCAACAATTGCACAGATTTTGGACTAGAAACAAGGTTTTCTAAACATACCTCTTTAGTACTAAAATAAAAGTATCTGCTTCTCTTGGCTGCAGCTTTTATGTATTTGCAGAACACCACAAACCAATAGTTGCTTTGGAAACAGCTAGAAACAACAATAGACAAACAAAGCTACCACACAAATATGTATTAATGCAATGTCAAGTTACACAACTCTTGCAATGGACCTCTGTAAAAGGGATGTCAAGTTATAGAGCTCTTTAGAATGGTTTTCCAATAGTTTTGTGGACAGACGTTGCGAAATGAGCTAGAAAACATGGAAATGAATAAACAATCGAACTTACTTGGCTGTGAAGTTTCCAGATAATCACAGTTTCCAGAAAATGCATCAAATCCTATATGCATTTAATGATTTAGATTTATTGCATTCCTAAAGTTTTTGGGCGTATATATTTTTCTATTATTAATTGCATTTAATCAAATATTTTAACAGCATTCACCAATTATATTAAAAATAAATATTGTCGTATTAAGTATTATTCCAATTTAAATTTGTCAACATTTGCTTTAGCATTCAACTTCTCAAAATTCTGACTGCTCATTGGATGAGATGAAAAAGTAAATTCCATCAAATAAATGCGTCATTTGTTTTCTCTTTCTTTACTCTGTCCACTTTACCCATTGAAACAAAAAATAAAAATAAACTTACCTTACCCTGACACTTGACTGTGTTTCTGCTACTGCAAATTGTCTCCTTCCAAAGAGGCAATTTTTATTTCTACAATCTCCTTCAGGAACAACCTTTCATTCACTAGCTATGTATTAACAACAATCTCCTTGAACATTTCTCTCAGTGACTTAGCCTTGACTTCTGTTCTTCCAAACTGTGGCTATTATTTGCCTTCAAATGACCTCTAAAACACCTTAGCAGCTTTCCTTATTCTTCAATCTCTTTCACTTCAGCTTACACACGAATGATTCTACCATTTTGCAAATATAACTACAGCTAACCAAAATCTCTGACTTCAACATCAAGACTCCCTTTACTCAAGCTCCATTCAGTTACTTTCCTTCCCTTTGTTGAGGGGAGATTCTCTGGAAGGCTTCTGCAGCTTCAAGTGTATGGTAGACTCTACAAAGCTCCTTCAACCGTAATATTGTCAGCCATCATTTGTGCCTTTAATGTTGTTTTCCTGCAACATCCCTTTTGGCTATGACTCCATCTCTATAAGCAACAACAGTTTGACATTAAAAGAAATATCAATCTTCTTCTAGCAGAGACTGGACTTGATAAGCTTCATTGACAATCTCAATACTCTTTTCAATCTCCAACTCCAACTCTGCCCCAATCTTTCTCTCAACCCATGATTTATTCTTCACTCTTTGCTGACTACGATGATGACATTCTATGCTGCAAACAACAACTTCAAGACAACTATCCCTTTGTAGACTGGGGACGTTTAACTTCTTGTCTAACAAATCTTTGGCTTTCTATGGCTCTTTCTACTTAAGGCGGTGGCTTAAGTCTGCAAATTCAGCTTTGAACACTGCTTGCAACGACATAAAACTTGTCTCCAAACAACACTCTTTGATTTGCAGCATAGCAATCTTCTTCTTATGCCCATGATCCTCTACTCCCAGTGAGTATGATCAATGTGGCTCTGATACCATTTATTGGAAATGAAACAGAACAGAGCACAAAAACAGAGCATGAAGAAAACAGAGCAGCATAAGGAAGACAAATTTTTATTTATCAAACCATATTTTCTATTCATCCATTCATCCCACAAAATGATTACAGAATGCCTCTTTTAATGGAGGTCTTAGATGTTTCTAGAATGGGCACGAGGTAGCTGGAAACTTCCAGAATTTTTGCATAAAATAATGTTTGAAGACTATAGATGGTACGGTGGACAGGTTGGAGTAGATGTTGAAAACAAATACAAATCCTGCCATTAATTCTGTAAACACTTGTGCATACGGAGGGATGGGGTAGGTGAGATTAGACTCCAACAAAAAGCTAATTCCTACATTTGTTGCCAGCATCTGATGCTAGCATGGAAGCATTGGAAGAGGGTTTGGACATGCATTGACGTACAATGAAAGACATAATAGCTACAATTGCCACGGAAGACATTGGATAAATTAAACGCCAAAAATAGGCCACACAGGCAAGGGAACTATTTGACAGAAGGGGCACAACCGAACACTGGAGAAGGCATGTAGACCTTTTCTTAATATCGTTTCATGAACAACAGCGATATCAGGATATGTACGAAGTGAATTGGTGAAAAGGCCACAGCCCATTCAAAAGAGGCACTGAACAGGCATGAACATGTTTTACAAAAAAATGTACATCGCACCAGGGCCAAAAGAATGATTAGACAAGACATGAGAACTATTTTACAGAATGCCACCCAAAGTGTTTTCCCAAGATAAGATTGCAATGGCATAGCTTCAAGAGTAATTGGAGTCCTGGGTATTAGCATGCCACTACTGTTATGTATTTGATCTCTATATGATTATTATCGCCACAAGATAGGGAATTTGATTTTGAGTGTTTAATATACATCTTTGAATTAGGAAAGTGTATCATCTGACAGAGCAAGAAATGCCGCAGTGAGTTAGTCTTAAATTACACATTCTAAGTAACATATTAAATTTAAAGAATGTCCGTCAACTCTAAATGTTGAACACTTTTAAATTTAGACATCAAAGATTTAGGTGTGTGATTTAAGCCCTTCGATCAGAATCATGACAACAAGAGAAAGAGCCTAGAATTGACTTCATGCCACTTGCAGGTCTATGTTTGGGAATTTGTTTATAGTTTCCCTGCATTTTTCTTAGTCAAAAGGACAAATCAGCTGATTAAAGAAACCGATTGCGTCAAACCTAGGGAATAGACCGTTTATGTCCCAACGAAGAAAAAAGAAAATGGATTTAGAAGAAAATCTTCATCAAGACATTTCATAAGTATTGGGTCAATGTCACTAATTTGTGAAGAGGAAGAATCTATCTATTGAAGCGTGGAAAGTAGAGCAATTTGAAAAAGCATGGGGATGTTGGCTTGGTTCTAGGTGTCCTGGAAAAAAGAGGTGGTTTAAAACTGTTGACAATTCTCGTTGAGAAGGTTGGATACCCTGGCAAGGTTGAGCGCCTGCTTTTCGAGATGCTGCAGAAACACCACTAACACGATGATCTAATTAACGTTGGTGTTAAAAGATACGATTTGCGAGTGAACTTTCGGGTAGTCAAAGAGTCAGAGACGTGGCTGCTTGTGTCCAACCACATTTGCAGCTTGAAGGTTTCATCGATAGTCATCATTTGCTAGAAAAGTTATTTCAAATTCTTCTTGCATTGTAGGAAACCATAACTCTATTTTGGCTCTTACTACCTCTAACCTCTACCAATAGCATACTTGTTGATGACCAAGGGATCAAAATATCATGTTCTCCCAAATCTGTGAAGTTACAATTTTTATAATTACTATCATAATTTCTACTATAGCCTTTTGTTTAGACAAAGTACAATTAGTCCCTTCAATCGTTGTCAAGATCTGTAATATTTTTTTTCTATTGGATAAATTGTTAGTATTTTAGTTTGGACATCACTTATCAATTGGACATCAAAGGGAGAAAGGAATATAGATTTTAAGAATATTATTGTTAAATTTATCTTGTTTCATAATTTTTTACATTGTCAATAATAAATGTAGATCTTTTTATAGTTTTGATAAGAAATGGTGAGATATAGAATGTCAGGTATCCTATCATTGATCATTATAGAAATCTAAGTAAATCTTCTAAATAAACTTTACTATTAGGAGTAAAAAGGATTCTGTTAGTGTAGGTTTTATATTTTTCTCATGTTAGGGGTTATTTATTTTTTCTACACATATATTATTTAAGCTTGCTTAGGTTATTAAGAGTGGTTAATATGAGGACACATGGCAAAATACTTTAGCTACATGTGTCACTCTCCACCTCACATGGGTAGTTGAGTTACACATCCTCTTTTGGGTTGTTGTGCCACCGATGAGGAGGCAACATACCAGAAGGATAACCTTGAACCAACCAACCTCTAAGGCTCACAAACTCAACCGGTAATCCCTAATTCCAAAGATCCTTACACAATGCCAAGTCAAGGAATGGTTCAACGGCACCAAACAACACCTTGGAAGACCCAAAGGCTCCACTATGTTCACTTACAACAAACTAACACTTCTCAAATTCCTGTGTGACTACACACACCCTTGCATACATGACTGGGATACTACTAGGATATAGGGTTTGAATGACCCACTTGACCAATTCAATACAACGATCCTTGTAGGGGTGTTCTCACAACACCTTAACACAAATAAAACTGGATTTCATGGTTTAGATCCACCAGAACATGAATTTTGACTCAGTCTCCCACAAACAAAACCTGTTGCAATTAGGCCTCCATTTAAAGGATCAGGAGTTCTCAACTATATATCAGTTTCCAGTACCGAACCAACTTGCAGATATCCCAACCAATACTGCACTAACAAACCTAATAGGGCTATTAGATGTATTTGACTGAATGCCTTCCACAAAATGGTTTGGTTCGCCTAATGGATGGCCATCACTTACCATGAAATGTTATGTAAACCTCCAAAGTACTCTTCTACCACATTCAAACCCCTTTCCAGTGCTCTACCACTCAACTCTCACGCTCTGCACTCATCAAACAAATGTGTCACATAAAGATGCCAGACCTAGGGTTAGTTCTCCATCCTTTTCTCCCTGTTGTATCCTCTTAATGGATTTTGGAACTAGCATATGATATAGTGGCCTATCATCTCCTATAATGACAAAGTGGTTAGTTAAGGATTGATAGGCCAAAACCCATTATTGCAGTCAAACCCTAAGGCTTTAATGGTTTTAGGCTACCCGGTAGAGATTTGCTTGTAGAATGGGGCAGCGATCACTACAAGAATTTACACTGAAACAAAAACAAAGGTAAAATGATCTAGTTATAGGAACTATGTCATGAGCATTATTTCCAATCCACCTTCAGTATGCAATCAACAAAAATTTAGACGGTTTTCTGAGTTTCCAACAGTTCTTGGTGCTTTAATTTTTTTTCCAAAATGACCAACATACATCCTTTGGTGTTTGGGGCCTTTAAAGATATCTCCCAAATGACCACAACCTCCTCCAACTATTTTTCAAACTGAACTAACCGTTGGACAATCACAACTTACAAAAAAGTGTAAAATTGTCATGACAATAAATTGACAATATGACAACTTTTGCATAATTCAACCAACTTAGACTCCAGAATATCATAGTCCCCCAAAATGATTACATTTGATTCTAAAACATCAAAAATGACTTAAATAGACTTGTTGTCATGTGATCCTTCAATTTAGACCAGTGTGACCCTTATTGACTCAATTTGCTCTACTAGACCCTAGATGACAATTTAACCCAAACATGGACACAATTGTCACACTCCTAGGACATTGAATTACAGAAGGGACCCATAGGGTCTTATTACATTCCTTCTAGGCTAATACAAAATCATCTTATTTTTGGTTCATGTCTTTAGAGGTAGGTGCTCTTGCACCATACTCCCAGGGTGAAATGTGTCTCAAGTCCTCTTAGAGACCAACTGCTGCAAATAACCACCCTACTTTTTGATATCTTCCTCGAGCATTCAAGTAGATTTTGAGTCAGGAAGGCCCTTCCATTCAACTAAGTGCTCAAAATACATCTTGTGCCTTGTTTTCTTGGCTTCCCTGCTATCCAAAATGCACTCCATCTTAAGCAGCTCCTTAGATGGTAAGTGTTTTATCCATTCCTCACTTTCCTGAATAGATTCACCCACACCTTCTCTTGCAGTAGGACTCCTATACAATGTTAGATCAGAAGCATTAAATATAGGTGAAATAGCAACATCATTAGGGAGTTCAATTTTGTAAGCATTAGGACCATATTTATCCAAAATTTTACAAGGTCGAATCCTTCTCATCATCAAATTGCTATGGCTTCCCTTGGGAAACCTATCCTTGCTAAGATGAACCATGACCATGTCACCCGCTTGGTACTGCACATCTCTTCTTGTATGATCCACTCTTGCTTTAACCTTTTAACTATTCTGTTGTAAGGTATCTCTGAATCGGTCGTGCACCTCTTTCATAGCCTCTGAAAATTCATCAGCATGTCCACTCCTCTTGTCCAACCCTGGACATCTCTCAATTCAAAACCTCCTCGTGGATGACTACCTATAGTGTCATAAAATTGCAACCCATGCAATTTTAACCACATTTTGGGTCCTCACCTTGGTGATGGCATCTTCTTCCCAAACTAGGACCTATTTATGCATTTCCAACACTTCTCTCTTCCTCCTTTATGTCTTGTGTCTTCTTTAGACCCCTGTCCGAGCCCCAAAAAAGGGTAGGACAAGGGTGTGGTGGCCCTATCCCCCCTAAGAAAATGGTGTAGCACCCCTGTCCCACTAGGACAGGGGTGTGGCACCCCTGTCCTCACCCCTTAGGGTGGTCCTATGTCCGGTCTGCTCGATCTCCTATGCATTTCTTATCTTCAAGGTTTGTTATTCCTCTTTGTCAGCCTTTAGTGGTTGAAAGTTAATCCTTGAGGCATATATAAAAGGGAATTCAATACCCTCATTCATGGAGGATGAACAAAAAATAAGATAGATAGAGAGCATAAGGTGAAGATACAAGATTTCAAGGTCATCATCAAGCATTCAAGCATTCAAGTCTTCTTCATTCATCCATTGGAGAAACATTACAAAATTCATTTGCAAGTATGTGTGTGTGTTAGGGTTTTTTCATGTTACATGTCATTTCATACAACATTTGTGATTACATTCAAGAAGCAAATTAATCATCATCAACAAGTTGCAGATCTATAAGGTATACATTTCTATTGTTTACATTTAAGCATTTGAAATTACTTTCTTTCAAGGTTGACTCCTCAACCTAGGTTTGACTGAGGCAAAACCCTATCCACAAACATTTCCTCTCTCTTTTATGTGTGTAGGTTGCAAGTGTGTAGCTATAATTGCAGGTTTGGGCTTCACTTGCAGACACGAAAGAACCATTTTTCATTACGCGGATTTTGTGGAGGACCATGTACATTCCCACCATGGTCCTGATGACTTTTCTCCAAATTTGCAAGGAAGATCCACATTAGTTTAATTAGCTCAAATCCAAAGTTACAACGCAATCTCGAACTTGTAGCACCTCATTTCACTCATTTCCTCTCTCTTTTCCACATAGTAAACAAGTCAACTTTCTCATTTACAAAAGAAGGTAAATCACACTTCAACTACTTGCAATCCACTCATAATTCACATCCTTGTTTCCTTTGGATTTGGATCTAATGGATTTAACCCCTCTTTTAAATGTAAAGTTTCTTCCCAAGTGAAAATCATCCTAGTGGCTTCCTTTCTCTCTCCTAGGTGGGGAGTCACTAGGATCCAATTTTCTATTTTACATTTTGGTTAACCCAACATATTACACATTAATTCTGATTTCTCATTATTAGATCTGATTAATTGCAATTTGAATTTCAAATTTTCATTTTCAAGTTTGATCTATTTGCAAATTTTAGATGTTAATTGCATAAAAACCCTATTTTTTTCATTTTGAGGAAATTAAGCTTGTAAGATGTAAAATTTTAATTGCTTGTTACAAATCTGATTTCTATTTCAACATTGCAATTCAAATTTGTCTCTTTATTCTGAAAATTTAGTTGTTAAATCATAAAATCCTAATTTTTAAGATTCCTCTATTTTCGACCTTTGACTGCAAGTTTGACTGATGTAGACATCTCCAAATCAGCTATTTTTTTGGATTCCATATTAAAATCATAATCTCTATCATCCCTAAAAAAAATTTAAAAAGTTGGTGGACCGTGTGCATTCCCGCCACGGTCCTTGACTTTTTGCACAAAATTTCGGGAGATGGAATTGACTATATTTTTCTTCTCAGATCCAGAAAATCAGAGTACTTAATCAATTTTAACACTCTCTAAGGTCAAACATTAAATTCACATCTTAAATTCAAATTTCATTAAATTCAATTCTTAAAATTAATTTTAATAAAAAGGTCATAATTTTAGATCTTCTTTTCTAACAAATTTAGATTTCACTTAAGAAACTTTTGATGCAAATTAATAAATTGGATTTACTTGCTCTTTCACATATGATTACATTAATTTTTACATATATTTATCATGTGTCAGATAAGAGTTTTCTTCTCTTTCTTCATAGCACTTGGTCATATTGTGTTGTTAGGATTTCCAAATTATTAGATCTCAAAGCTTTCGTGTATCATTTATGTTGCATTATGGTGATGTTGTTAACAAATTGAATTTCCTATGTTAATCATCTTAAAGATTTTGTAGATCCTAAACCTAGAGATCCTAATATTTGTACCTCTCCTAGGGTATCTTGTGTGAAAGAAATGAGATTTAATGCTTTACCCAATGATCTTTCTATAAGAGAGAAAGCATTAGAAATTAATATGGATGGACATCTTCTTCTTCTACACATACCCTTGAGCAAGGGGGGAAATATGAAAACATCAACATTCTTACATCTTTAGATCCTCCTTATTCTCCTTTGACCTATCTTCAACATCAAAGTTTATGTAGGGAGGATGATGTCATGCATTTTATTCATGACTTTTCTCCTCGCATGGAAATCACTACAAATGAGCTTTTATATGATGAATATGTTCTTCCCCAATCTTCCAAAAAGGATAAGTTTGATAAAGGCAAAGAGATTCTCATTTCACATGGTACTCCTCCTTCATCTATAAATCATTTTCTGCCTCCTTACACATCAGATTTCAAAGATATTCATGATCTTGTTCCTCAATCGAGTCAATTGAAACATTCTTATAGTCATGGCTTTCATATAATTATAAAATAAGGTTTTAAAGGACAAGGAATTGGTAAATTTGAGCATGGAATTCATGTCCCTATAAATCCTCCTACACAAACTACTACAAGTGGCCTAGGAAGTGGTACCACTCTTTATATGGACAAATTCCTTAGGCTTCAAAACTTTAAAGATTACCTTCAAAAACAACAAATCAAGAGAGCCCGCAAGAACGCTTCTTCTTCAAAGCATCCTTTTTGTTTATTTCATCAAACCCATGACCATAATGCTAATGATTGCCTTGATTTTCAAAAATCTATTCTAGATGGCATAGAAAGTGGCAAAATTAGAATTGTGGATAATGAAACTTCTTCTCCTAACAAACCTTCTTCTTCATGGGAAGATGATATTTACCATCTTGATAGATTAGCTGCAATAATCTATTGGAGGTTGAAGTATGACAAGAACATATCCTTTCATCCTGAAAATAAAAACAAAAATCTTTAGCAAGTGAAAGGTATTGAATATTGCATTTTTCAATATTTATATTCACATTCTATTGGAAAATGTTATGCATTTAAGAAATTTGTTCAACTACAATATGATCTTGCACATATTTGTCTCACAAAAGATCTGGTTGTATTTCTTGGTAAAAACATCATGCCTTAGCATGGCTTTTCTCTTCATGTTTCTCTTCATCCAATGGCATAATTAGCCCATTTTCACGGGGGCTCTTTACCATTAGTGGAGGTATTGTTTCACTTTAACATACTTTGGGGCAGATACATGAAGTCCATTTTTTTGCTTCTTTCTATACATTTATCTCTATCTTGGTGCATTATTCATTATTAGATCTCTTTTCTTGCATAGGGATGTTCCTATGTGAGCATATAATTGTTCTTTGGTTTTCCTCTTTGCTTGGAGAGCACCATCTTCAATGAGTATTGCACTTATTCTCTTTCCTTCATTCTCTTGGAAATATTACCTCTTCTATGGTTTCTATTATTCACAAGTATGATATGTCGCTTAGCAGGGAATGATCTCTTGAGAAGTATGTCTCCCTTCCTTGAAAGGATTTGTTCTACTAGGACGACATATCTCTTGAAACTAATCACCATCAAAAAATGTGTAATATTTCTCCCTGTTCTCCTCACTTGGGGGAAATGATTTTCGCTCCTTTCCCTTGTATCACTATTTCCTTTACGGGATACATTGTTCATATGTGATTATCATTTCTTACAATGGTATTCTTTTATGACTAATCCCCCTTGGGGAATATATGATGCTTTTTCTCTCTACTTTCCTAAGATTACCACTTTTCTTAAGACATATATATTACATTTACTAATATCTTTTCTTGCATGTGTTCATGAAAGTTCATTGCACATTTTCTTATATTTAATCTCTCTCTAATAGGTTGTGTAAGCTCTTCTCATTATCCCTTAGCTTGTGGGGCAATGATCCTTCTCTCTCTCTTTCTCTAGGGATCCACTTTGCCCTATTAAGTGGATGGTGTGAGTTCTATTACTTGATGTCATTCCTTGTCTAGAATTGTTGGTTATTGACTTAAGGATTCTCTCTTATACAAGAAGTGTTAATCCTTGACTTTGACCTCTTTTACACTTGGTAATGTTCATCTATGATAAATTCACCCATCCCTCTAGGGGCTAAAAGTGAGTCATCCCTCATCAAGAATCCCTTTCACCTAGAAATAGGATGAAGGATTTCATTCTCGTTCTTTACTTTTCTTGTTCTAGAAGATGTTATATTTGTCTAAGATAACTCCACTTGGGGGTAGATGTCTTTTGAACAAAGATCTCTTCTCTTCCAAGGATCACCTTTACACTTACAACAAGATATCTATTTTCAACTATCTTATCCTTGCTTGAAAAGTATTCCCTCTCTTGCTTGGATATATGACATTGTTGCATGGTGTATTTCTTCTTTGTGCTGAAGGTAGGTATCCTTGTTCTTCTTTCCTTAAGATATCAACATTAACCTATCTTGACATCTTAAGGGGGGGCAACCAAACTGCTCCTTTGTACTATACTTCTCTCATGCATTGAACAGTGGGACATTCTTGAAACCAGAGGGAAATCTCTTAGAGCAAGATATTGTCACTTTTTGTACAGTGGGTCATTCTCGAAACCATAGCACAATCTCTAAGAGAGAGATATCTTCACTTCTTCTTGTCTTGTACAATGAAACATTATTGGAACTAGAGGGAAACCTCTTAGAGCAAGATGTCATCACTTTTTGTACAATAGGTCTTTCTTAGAACTAGAGCACAGTCTCTTAGAGCGAGATGATGCCACTTTTCTTTTATGCGGGGTCATTATTCTTAAAACCAGAGCACGGTATCTTAGAGCGAGATATCACACCTTTCTTAACACTTGTACTATACATTCTATATAGGTTGTAGCATACTTAGGCATAGACTCCTATGAGGCGTTTCGAACCTCACTTGCACACATGCACATGAGGTTGAGTGGATCTAATGGTGTTCTCACTCTCTCTTTCTTTACATGGATCACCTAGTTTTAGGGGCGAGACATCCTTGTTTTCTTTCTTCTTCATCTTTCTTCTCATGGATCACCAATGTGTGTATTCATGTTCTCTCTCTACTTCCTCTCATGAACTCATTGTTTTACTATTGATAGTTCATTGATGATGTCAACTTTTCTCTTTTATGTGATCGTGTTTATGTGATGGAATTGGTCTTTGTGTCCTAATTAGTTGTTGAGACATCAGAGCTTGAGATCTCTTCGACTAGTTATTTTTTTGTCTTGTGTCTTGTTCTTCTCATGTGTCTTGTTGCACTTTTTATTTGTTTTGTGTGCTCTTGCATATGTTGCCATGAGTTGAGACCCTAAGATTGGGGGATTTTCACTCCTCAATATTAGTGATGTCTTATAATCCTTATGGTTTTGCTTTCGCCTCTCATCTCCATCTCTCTCTTTCTTCTACTTTATCGACAGTAGTGGTGTAATCCATATTCCCGCTAAAGTGGGGGCTAAATATAGTGTCATAAAATGAGACCCATGCAATTTTAACCATATTTTGGATCATCACCTTGGTGATGGCATTTTCTTCCCTAACTGGTACCTATTTATGCATTTCCAACCCTTCTCTCTTCCTCCTTTATGTCTTGTGTCTTCTTTAGACCCTGTCCGGGCCCCAAAATAGGATCGGATAGGGGCGTGGTGCCCCTGTTCCCCATAGGACAAGGGCGTGCCACTCGTATCCCCCTAGGACAAGGGTGTGGCACCCCTGTACTCAGCCCTTAGGGTGGTCCTATGTTCGGTCTGTCGATCTCCTATGCATTTCTTGTCTTCGGGGTTTATTATTCCTCTTTGTTGGCTTCGGTTGTTGAAAGTTAATCCCTGAGGCATTTATAAAAGCAAACTCAATACCCTCATTCATGGGGGATGAACAACAAAAAACATAAATAGAGAGCATAAGGATAAGATACAAGATTTCAAGGTCATCATCAAGCATTCAAGTATTCAAGTATTCTTCATTCATCCATTGGAGCAACATTACAACATTCATCTACAAGCATGTGTGTGTGTGAGGGTTTTGTCATGTTACATGCCATTTCATTAAACTTTTGTGATTACCTTCAAGAAACAGAGAAATCATCAACAACAAGTTACAGATCTACAGTTCTTGGTATACATTTCCATTATTTACATTTAAGCACTTGCAATTACTTTCTTTCAAGGTTGATTTTTCAGCCAGGGTTTGAGTGAGGCAAACCCCTACCTACAACCATTCACCCTCTCTTTTCTATGTGTATGTTGTAGGTGTGCAATTGTAATTGCATGTTTGGGTTTCATTTACAGAGATGGAAGAATCCTTTTTGTTTCGTGGATTTTATGGAGGACCATGTACTTCCACCACGGTCCTGACGACTTTTCTCCAAATTAGTAGGGCAGATCCGCATCAGTTTATTTAGCTCAGATCTGAAGTTATAGTGCTATCTAGAACTAGTAGCACCTCATTTCACTCATTTCCTCTCTCTTTTCCACATAGTCAACAAGTCAACTTTCTCATTTACAAAAGAGGGTAAATCACACTTCAACCACTTGCAATCCACTCAGAATTCACATCCTTATTTCCCTTAGATTTGGATCTAGCAGATTTAACCCCTCTTTTGAATGTAAAGTTTCTTCCCAAGGGAAAATCATCCTAGTGGCTTCCTTTCTCTCTCCTAGGTGGGGAGTCACTAGGATCAAATTTTCCGCTTTATACTACCATACACAATGTCAAAAGGGCTCAGACCTATACTTCTATATGCTAAACCATTATACGTATACTCTACCTAAGGTATCACCACTTCACAACTACTTCCATGCTCCTTTGTCAAACATCTAAGAAGATTTCCCAATGACCTATTCACAACCTCAGTTTGGCCATCGATCTGAGGGTGATAGGCTGAGCTAAAAGAAAAAATTGTACCCACCCTTTTCCACAAGGTTCTCAAAAAATGCCCTACAAACTTGTTGTCCTGGTTAGATACAATACTCAAAGGCAACCCATGGATTCTAGCAATCTCTCTAAAAAATAATCTTGCAATATAGCTAGCATCATTTGTGGTTTTACAAGGAATAAAGTGTGCCATCTAACTGAACCTATCTACCACAAAAAACACACTATCATGACCTGTGTTTGTCTTGGTTAATCCCATCACGACGTCCATACTCAAACTTTCCCATGGTCTACTTGGTATAGGAAAAGGT
Organism: Cryptomeria japonica; assembly: GCF_030272615.1. Classification (NCBI taxonomy): domain Eukaryota; kingdom Viridiplantae; phylum Streptophyta; class Pinopsida; order Cupressales; family Cupressaceae; genus Cryptomeria; species Cryptomeria japonica. The sequence goes on along the minus strand of NC_081408.1, from coordinate 631,049,019 downwards.
CGGTACAACCCTGCATTGGTTGAGACCCCCTTTGCTCTCTGACACACAATATAATTCTCTATAAACTTTTTGATATCAGTCTGCATCTTAGGCCAAAAATAAAATCTCCTAACTAGGTCCAAAGTCTTATTTAGCCCAAAGTTACCTCCTAAACCACCACTATGTTTCTCCTTTACTACAGTATCCCTCATTGAACATCTAGGGATACGTAACTGATATCCCTTGAACAAAAGGCCATCTTGCAAGGTGTAGTCAAAAAATTCTCCATGAAAAGCATTTGCAAACTCACTACATACCTTATATACCTCCTTGAAATCTTATATACCAATATGTCATCAAGGTATACTACCACAAATTTCCCTATAAACTCCTACAACACTTCACTCAATAGTCTCATAAAGTTTCTAGGGGAATTTGAAAGACGAAAAGGCATCACAAGCCACTCATACAACCCTTCATTGGTTTTAAACGTAGTCTTCCATTCATCCCCCTCTCTTATCCTTATTTGATGGTAGCCACCCTTGAGGTCAATTTTAGAGAAATAGGTAGCTCCCCCTAAATAATCCATTAGGTTCTATATCCTTGGAATAGAAAACCTATATATTATTTTTATCCTATTTATATCACTAGAATCAGTACAAAGCCTCCATTTCCCATCCTTCTTTGGGGCTAAATTAGTAGGTACTGCACATGTGCCAAGGCTCTTTCTCACCAATCCTTAATCTAGGAGCTCTTGAATTGGCCTAGCTATCTCTTCATTTTGTTGTAAGGTCATTTTATATGCTGCCTTGTTAGGAAGTACTGCTCCTGGTATGAGGTCAATCTAAAGACTAATATCTCTGATAGGTAGCAGGGAATCGGGTATGTCTTCTGCAACCACTCCTTTGTATCGGTCTAGCAATTCCTTGACCTCCTTAGGTCCTATCTCACTCACACCCTTCTTCCTTTCAACCATGGGTTTCACAATCAAAGGAAAGCCTACCCTACCTTCCTCCTTTAGTGTATTTAGGAACTCTTTTTTCCCTACCATCATCACACTAGATCCTACATGTTGTGGATCCCCTTCTACCACTGACTGTATCCATAAAGTCACACCATCCTTTTGGAAAGAGTAAGCATTCTTTTCTCCATTATGATCAGCCTTTCTGTCAGACTACCATGGTCTACCATAAAAAAGATGGCAAGCATCCATTGGAAGGATGTCATGCAAAATTTTATCCTTATACCCACCAATACTAAACTCTACCCATGCTTGTTCATTGATGAGTATGTGTTGCTCTTTGTTAAACCAACTGACCCTATATGGACAACTATGGGGTATCCTTTCCAAGTTTAACTTGTTTACTGCTTCCAAAGATACAATGTTATTAGTAGACCCTAAATCTATGACAAAATTACAAACCTTACCTTGAATCTTGCAGTTGACTCTAAACAAAGCCTTTCTTTGGGGTGGCTTAGACTTCAATGGTTCCTTGAGCATTGTCCTCTTGATCATCAGGTTCTCTCCCATCTTTGATGTCAAATTCATTTTAGAAGATGTCACACTCGTTGCATCTTCTTCAGTCAAAGTGGTTCTCCTCTCACCACCATGAGAAGTTGAGGCCTTCTTTGGACACTTGTAGGTCGGGTGCCCCATCTGATTGTAGTTATAGCATCTCATACTAAAGAAATTCAATCCTCTCCTTGATCCCTTTGTCCCACCTCTTCCATTAGGTCTTCTCCCATGGTAGCCTCCTCTACTACTTGAATCCCCAATTTTCTCTCCTTGGCTAGACTCACCACTAGACCTTTGGTTATGACTTATTTCTCCAAAATTGCCTCTGCCTCTAAAACTTCTCCCTCCTTTACCTTTATTACTCTACTCACTTCTTCTTTTTAGTTTCTCTTCTTCCCTTAGGGCCAATTGAAAATACTTGTTCACTATCTCCAGTGCTAAGATATTGATCTCATCTTGGATGTTCATCCTTAGGTCATTCAAGTACCTGGCCACTTTCTCTAACTCCTCTTCTTGTCTCTTTGGTCTGAGACTGAGTTTATAAAACTCCTCTGTATATGCAATCACATCAAGGTCTCTCTTTGTGAGGTTCTGCAATTTTTCGTACATCTGTACTTCATAGTCAATGGGCATAAATTGTGCCTTGACTTTAGCCTTCATCCTTTCCTAGGAGGTTATTATACTTTTTCCCTCCTTAACTCTCTCCCCTTGTACATAGTTCCACCATGTAAGAGAAGAACCCTTCAACCTTTCTTTTTCCAACTTAACTCTCTTATCTTTAGGGATTTATTTGTACTCAAAATGACTAGTCAATGCCTCAATCCATTCTATCACCTCTTCTGCTTCCATACTTCCACTATATATAGGCAACCCATCAATGGTGTCCTTATTGACTAACCTCAAGGCATCTACAAATGCCCTCTGATCTACAAGTATCTCCTCTACCCGCTTAGAGGATTCCCCATCTTCTTTATCCCCTTCTTGATTAGTGTCACTTCCATCTTCCTTATCCTTAGTCTTTTTCAATTCTTCAAGATTGGACTCAAGCATCTCTTCAATCAACTTCTTCAATGTAACTTCTAACATACTCTTAGGAGGCATTCTATCAGTCCCTATTTCAATTTCTTTCTCTAACATACACTAAGACCACACCACCCAAGTGATCTTTGAAATACTGCTCTGATACCAATATGATGAGGAGGCAACAGTCCAAAAGGATAACCTTGAACCAACCAACCTCTAAGGCTCATAAACTCAACCAGTAATCCCTAATTCCAAAGATGCTTACACAACACCAAGTCAAGCATTGGTTCAATGGCACCAAACAACACCTTGGAAGACCCAAAGGCTCCACTATGTTCGCTTACAGAAAAATAACACTTCTCAAATTCTTGTGTGACTACACACACCCTTTCATACATGAGTGGGCTACTACTAGGATTTAGGGTTTGAATGGCCCACTTGACCAATTTAATAGAACGATCCTTGGAGGGGATTTCTCACAACACATTAACACAAATGAAATAGGATTTCATAGTTTATATCAACTGGAACATCAATTTTGACTCACTTGCCCACAAACTGAACTGGTTGCAATTAGGCCTCCATTTGAAAGAATCGGGTGATAACTTTTGACACCTTGAGTATCTAAGAAAAAAAAAAAAATTAGATACACTTTTGGGAGTTCTCAACAATATCTCAGTTTATGGTACCAAACCAACTTGCAGATATCCCAACCAATACTGCACTAACAAACCTAATAGGCCTATTATAACTATTTGACTAAATGCCTTCCACAAACTGGTTTAGTTCTCCTAATGTATGACCATAAGTTACCATGAAATGTTATGTAAACCTCCAAAGTAATCTTCTACCACATTCAAACCTCTTTCTAGTGTTCTAACACTCAATTCTCATGCATTGCACTCATCAAACTGGTTTGTCACATAGAGATGCTAGACCTAGGGTCAATTCTCCATCCTCTTCACTCTGTTGTATCCTCTTAATGGCTTTTGGAACTGACATATGATATAGTGTCCTATCATCTCCTATAACGGAATATTGTTTAGCTAAGGATTGATAGGCCAAAACCCATTATTGTAGTCAAACCCTAGGGGTTTAAGGGTTTTAGGCTACCCGGTAGAGATTTTCTTTTTGAATGAACCAATGATCACTTCAAGACTTCACACTAAAAGAAAAAAAAAGGTAAAATGATCTAGTTACAAGAACGATGTGCAGACACCCAAATATGTCCACTAAATTGAATGAATATTTAATATTTATTTGATTATTTAACCATCGATCAATAGTTAATTAAATTGATATTTAATTAATTCATTTTAAACCTTTTCTTCTATTAATTAAATAAATTATTGAATTTACTTAAAATTAATTCATTAAACTATACTCTAACAATTAATTAAATGAATAAAGCATATTTATTTAAATCTCTAAAACCCTCCCACTTGCATTCTCCTACAAATGCAAGTTGCACAGTTTTAGTTGAAATAAATGAATTTTATTTTAATTAAAATCCTATTTTCTCTCACCCACCAAACCCACTTGCTCACTAACCCCCTTCTAGACTCTTCTAACCTCTTCTAATTAGCCTAATTCCCTTCTCTAATAATTTTCACATTCCCAAACAAAGGTCACTTCTCAAAAATGCCTCAAAGTCTTTGAAATGCATTAAAGGCTTTTATTCTTCAACAAGTTAGCCGCCAACGCATTTTAAAGCCTTTATGGCTCTTACATAACCATTAATGGTTAACTCAACTTCCCCACATGGTTAGAGACTTTACCTCTAACCCAACCCTCATTTAACTTCATAGGTCTCTTCAAGCATTTATTGCTTTGACCATGGTTATATCCATTAACTCCACAAGAGTTTACCCATTGGATAAAGGCATTATTCATTGGATAAAAGCTTTATCCACTAACTCAAGCCTAGCAAAATCCTCCTAGGGTAACCTTCATGTCATCTCAAGCATTTAATGATTCTTCCCTCTCCTCTCAATCCATCTCATGTTGACACTTTCCATCATTGGATTGGGTTGAAAGCCATCACATGGATCCCAAACCCATCAATTCGGATGCTTCACAAGCCCACTCAATCTTGGCCATTCAATCAACATTTTTCCCTATAAAAGGACCTTATTCCCCAAGCAAAAGGGATTATTAGGAAGCATTTTGCATTGTTATTATACTAAGATTCACATAGACATTAATTAGGAGCTTTCTCATAGCAAATCTTTTACAATTGCATAAGCATTTATTTTCATTTTTACAACCATCTTGAATCTTCATATGACATCCATGGATAGTGCTAAAAGATGATAGATACACTCATTGGGACTTGGAGAGGAGAGGAACAAGGGAGGAACATCTATGAGCATCTTTGGGAGTATCTTAGGGAGTCTTCTTTCTCTCTTTCGTTTATGTATGCCTTTTATTGTTTGCTTTATATCTCTCTTGGTATGCATCTTAAGGTTTTTGAGTTCATTCGTATTTGGTTTAGGTTGTAACTAATATACTAACATTTGAACTTGTGTTTGTGCCTTGTGTCCCTTTTGTCATGCATCATTTGGTGAACCCAACGGGAATCGAACACACAACTTTCTGATTGACTTTTTTTGTGATTTTTCAAAATTTTCACACACAGGATGCACTTTAGCGCTTTTGTTCCGTGCTTTGGCACCTTTGTCAGATAGTTTTAGCATTTTAGTTAGGGTTTTGGTGCTTTTGCACATTAATCACTGCTTTTGTACTGATATAGCACGTTTTCTCTCTTTGGCTATCAATTTTAATTCTGCCTAAATTTTTTATTATAGCACTTTTGTTAATATTATAGCGCTTTTGTGAATAGTATAGTGCTTTTGTTAATATATCAACGTTTTTGTCCAAATTAGCACTTAGGTTTTCTCACAGAGTAGTGCTTTTGTTCTAGAGAGTTCAAAATTGTAACTGAAAAAATAAATTTAGGCTTGTAGAAGCCCACATAAGGTTGGATTTTTACTAACTTCTTTATTTGTAGGTGTTTAACAATTTCTTGCAGGTTGGAGGAGTTAAATCTAGGATTTTAATTTCTTTTTAGCTTCATTTCAAAGATTAGTTAAAAAGAATTCATATTTCCTCTTTTCTTGGTAAAAAGAGCCTCACATTTTAGTTTTGGTGCTTTAAAACAAATTAAAACTTGTCTTTCGGGCTTAAAAAAACATCACTTGCAAAGCTAAAATTTACAACTTCAACATTTCTTTTTTGCATGTTAGATTCGCAGTTCAAATTTGGGCTATAAAATGAACAAACAACTTGTCCATTTACTTACAAAGCAATTTACATTTAATCAACGTGCTTTCATTTCGTTGACTAGGATTTCCATTCCTAGTTAAACAAAGAATCTGCTTTGTGGGATAAAAAGAACACCATATATGTTGGAGCAACATCTCCAAAGTAGCAAGTAGATCACATTACAATAAAAAGGTTAAAAAGAACAAGTGTCTTTTGTGTTTGGCATGCTTGTGCAAATCTGTAGAGTAGTCCCAATTCTAACACACACTATCTTCTCCCTTGCTTCTCGTGGTCCTAGATGCAAGCGAAAAGTGTTAGTAATGCTCTAAATTTTCTATTTTTAAGAGAGGCCTGCCAAGAGACACATCACTTTTGGGATGACCTTGCACGGTAAATCCTTCGAGCTGCTATAGAAATCAGGTGAGAGAGAAAGTTGTAGCCTTGGGTGTAGTTGTTCCTACAATGTTACTTGTCGAAAGGACATATGGGCCCCACCATGAGTTACAAGGCTCTTAAGTGAGTCACTGCAGAATGAACTTACGTCCAAAGACATCGAACATTACTAGAAACCTCTTATTTTAGAAGCCCGCTCATTCTGTTGTTTGAGGATAATTGTGAAAAGTTTAGTGCAAGTGCATAGATGGTTTTTCTTCTAAGATACTCACCATACATATTTCCTTGAGTAGAAATGGGGCTTTTTGAAAGGCTACTTATAGCTTGATGAAAGTGGTGACTCCCCCATCATAAGGATTGCCTATCTGTTATGCTCGTGCAAGACTTAGTATATGACATCCTTACCTACCACGACAAGATACATAAGGTATGTAGCACCAAAGTCAAAGACATATCAAGTTGTGGGCTGAAAATATCACAACTGGCCATTACCTTAGGAATAAAAAGTATTTGAATTATCTTCCTCTTGTTTTAGACTAGTAAAAATCTAGGCTGACTTTAGGCCTGAGAACATACATACATTATAAAGGTCAAAAAGTTCATGATTGGGTTGATTTGAACCCACACTTGTTGTGTCTTTATTGAAAAGGGGCAAGACTATGTGCTTGTGTGCTTGCTGTATTTTCTTGTCAAATGATTCAAAAAAATTGAAACAAAGTATCCATCCAACAAATCTACATCAACATTGATCATTTTGTATGACCATCACTCATATCTTGAGGTCTTCATCAAAAGACTAAGTTAAAAAATAGACAACTTGGTTCAAGGGCTCTTATCAAGAAAAGGAAATTTCTCTATATCAATAGACAACTCTTTCTCTCACATAGAATATTCTTGCATCATATGCACTTGTACCTTCAGGGAAAACCCTACAAAATTTACAAAGAACCTTTGAGAAATAGAGCTTTCACTCAATATAGACCTTTTGATTATCACAAGAACAAAGGGGAAAGATCAATCCTGCTTTCTTTCCTAAAATTTGTATCACATACAACGAAGCTCGAGAGGAACCACCAACCCCTATAGGACAGGAAGAAGTAGAAAACCCCTTCATAATGAAAGAGTTTTATTGAGACACATATCCTATCCACTTGCACATCCAAACATCACAAATTTACTCAACTCTCAACACAAAGAGGTCTCGTCCTTAGTCCTTTCAAATATTGCTTAAACAAACCAACAAATCACTTTTAGGGTGTCTCTACATCTAGGATCAATCATCCTAAGAGGCATTTCTACACATCTAGATTGGTTAAAACTAGTTTATGAGTGCATCCTCTCATTACTAGGTAGCTTGGATTATAACACATCTCAAACCTTGTTATACCTCATCACATCAAATTGTTGAAAAACACAAAAGCAATTCACAAAGAACTCTATTGACATCCAGCTTTCAATATTAGAGATCTATCTTCCACCAGATATTTTTTAAAACTTGTCTTCCATCAACCATTTCATCACCACCTCATAGTCATTTTTCACAACATCAAACTTTTAAAACATGGCTCAAACAAGAGCAATGAAAAATCAACAACTAGAAATTGAAGAGGAGGATGAAAACCTCAATGATTTTCATGAGGCCTTTGGAGGAGGCGCTAATGATGAATATCCCAACACTCCCACTCTAGAAGACTTGGAAAGAGCACAACATAATCCAAAATTCAATACACTCTTTGATGAAATTCTTAGAAACAATGCCAATGCTCATTTCTTGAGACTCGCTTAAGAGGGTGCCAAAATTCCCTCCAATTTTGATACAACACAATTACGACAAACATTTGAGCAACATAGCCATCACGATGGTGGAGGAGGTAGAGGATTCTTTCGCTATGACCTAATAATCAGGGGAATCTTCCACCTCCTCCTCGTTCAGAAATAGACATGTTGAGGCTACAAGTAGAAAATCTCACCCAACAACTGAACAATGGTGTGAAGACCAATCGATTCTCACTTAATGACATTTTCCCATATCTATTTGACATGAACATGCTTATGCCACCTTTTCAATGAGGGTTCGAAACACCTAGATTTGAAAAATATAGAGGCAAACGAGATCCTAGGGACCATGTGCGAGAATTTCACTCTGCTTTCTTAGAAGTGGCCTATGAGGATACATATCTAATGTGCCTCTTTCCTCAAAGTTTGGGAGGCACAACCACATAGTGGTTTTCATGACTACTGGGTGGTATTAGAACATTTGAAGAACTAGTCCAAAAATTTATCGCTCGTTATGCACAAAACATAGAACGTGACATCACCATGGAAGATTTGTGCAACACAAAACAAATACCAGGGGAGTTGTTCTCAACTTTCCTACAACGGTGGAGACAATTGTATAGCAGACGCTCCCTTCATCTACCTAAGCAAGAATTAGTGGAAATTTTCATTTCCAAATTAAATGATGAAATCGAATTTCATTTGGACATGAAGGGCACAAAATTATTTAAAGAAATAATAACTCAAGGGCTCAAATGTGAAAGAGCCCTCATTAAAAAGGGACTTGTCAAAATTTATAACAAACAAAAAGATGGTCCTCGTCTACACTATAATAGTGATAAACCAAAAATTTTGAATAAAAACAAGAATGTTGCTAATGACAAGATAGTGGACGCACAAACAATGAAAGTTGCACAACCTATGGTTAGGTTCGCAGGACAAAATCCCCCTCCTAACAACAACACCAACAATAATCCACAAAATCAAGGTCTCAATACACAATAAGAGGAACCAAAACAAAAGCATCAAAACTACAAGCCAAAATGCACATATACACCCTTAGGGGAACCTATCAAAATGATCTTATGCCTATTAATATCCTCCAATCTTGTGACCTTGCCGAAAACATCCAATTATGAGCCTCAAGTCAAGCCTCCATGGTGGCAAGATCATGAACATTGTGACTTTCACCAAGGAAGAGGGCATAAAGAAAACAATTGCCATTGACTAAAAGATCATGTCCAGGATCTTATCGATAAAGGACAAATCAAAATTGAGGGACATCACCCAAAAACATCCAATGATGATCACTTAATGTTCAAGAATCCACTTCCATCACATGATCAAAGGGGTCCTTCCACCTCAGGGAGAAATACAAATACCATAACCACTTACACACAAGCCACATATAATTCTACTATGAATCACTTTTATGATGCGAATGAACAAGTTGTAACTCTTACCATAAAATATCAAAATCCTACATGCAACATTGTTATGCGTCGTAGCAAGATTACTATTAGAGGGGCACCACCAGGAATGACACCCCTCCCAAATAATATAATCATGTAGAGAAATTGGATAAGACACCAGCCCTCATCTCCATATTAGAGCTTTTACGCTTATCCCCCTCACATAAAAAAATCTTGGACCAAGCTCTCCAAGAAGCATCTATCCCTGCCAACCTGAACAGAGATCAGCTTCAAGCCATGGTTGGTAGTCTAAAGTCATCACCATGTCTTACTTTTATCGAAACTGACAACACATCCTTCCAACAACCTCATAATGCCTTGCTCCGTATTGAAGGGTTTGTAAACCAACATAGAATCAAGCGAGTCTTGATTGACAATGGAGCTAGCTTAAACATATGCACCTTGTAGTTAGTCACAACATTGGGTTATGTAGCAGAATCAGTGGATGTTAGCAAGAAGATAACCATCAAAGCATATGATGATGCAAAAAAAATCTTCCAAAGGAGCTGTTATATTACCCATCAGGGTTGGGCCAGTGTTGAAGCATATAGTTTTCCAAGTTATAGCACTTCCTTTTCCATAAAATCTATTGTTAGGAAGACCTTGGATACATGCCATGCAAGTCATCCCATCCACTTATCACTAATGTATCAAGTTTCCACATAATGGAGTAGAAATTACAATACTCGGTGATGCTAATCCATTTGCATATTGTAATAATATTCACCATTAGCCAGACATCACTGTACTTAGCAATAGGGAAGCTATCACTTCCTCATCATATGTTAATCCAACCTCTCTTTCCAACTTAACAACCCCTACACAAAAACAAGAGAAATCAAAAATGAAAATGGCTGAGGAAGGTCCCAGTGAATATAATCTTAGCCAACTTTTTTGTGTTGGGCAGTTACTCACATCCCCTAAGACTCATGCCAAACCCCAAGGTTTACTTCAATCACCGCTAGCCAAAAGAACTTGCACTTTGTCACAATTCACCCCTGGTAAATGTTAAGAGGAGGAAACCATGGATGAAGACCAGGTAGAATGGATCTACACAGACCCTCTCAACAAAGAAAGCCCAAAGGCTAAGCTCCACACTAACAAATATGGAAAAGGCTTCACTATAATGCAAAGAATGGGATATGATGGCCATAGTTCTTTGGGACCTTGCAAGCAAGGATGACAAGAGCCCTTACAACCTGAGTTGAAACCAAAAGATAAAACTGGACTAGGTTTTCAAAAAGAATCTATTCCTAAGCTTCGATTCAAAGGAAAACCCAGCAAATCTATGTATTAGCTAATTAATTCAAGGATGCAATCCTTGAATATATCTGAAACACTAGTAGCACTAGAAACCCCACCTCCAATAGTACATAATCCAGTAACTAATGCACTATTCAATTCAAATGACATCCCTGTTTGGTACAGTAATCAGATGCTAAAGAGTGATTCTGAGATAAACTCACATGAGTGGGAATGGGATTCAATGCATTTAAATACTTCAAACGAGGATGAAACATCACCTCCACCACCTTGTAAGGATATACCAGTTTATGGAGAAGCATGGATTAAAACTTTTTGGGTTCTTGAGCTAGAAGAAACTTCCACACCCCCTACGTCAAATCCTGCACCCAAATATGACAAGGAGAGTACCATTAATGAAGTTCACGCCCCCATATTAACCCTCACTAATGCCTCCTATGAACCCAACTTAATCGATGAATTAATGCCTATCATTCATCCCAAACTCATTGAATGGAACCAACCAAATCCCCCATGTCTTGATCATTTCCAAAATGGTGAGGCACTCATAGACTTTCTAGAATTATGGGATAACATACAAAGAAGAGATCATAAATCTAGGTTTTCCATTGAAATTAACAGTGTAATATAATTTGGGGTAGATGCCAAAACTTTCAGCTGCAAAAATATTATAATAAAGCATGGATCTTCTAGTGAAAACCACACAGTGGCACTTTTTGAGCCCAAAAGAGTAAAAACAAAGAGCGTATCCAAAGGTGAAAACCTCTTCAAGCCACCTGAGGATGAAAGGTTTGACATCCTCCCCTTTAGTACGAGTCCAGATAGATCAACCATCCTAATAGAAGAAACAAAAGAATTCAATATGGGGACCCCTGAGACTCCTCACAAAATACATTTGGCATCTCTATTAACTCCTGAAGAAGAGCCAAAATTTGTGGAATTTTTCCAAAAGCACCAATTCAACTTTGCATGGTCTTATGCAGACATGCCCAACTTAGATCCAGATTTGGTCATGCATCACTTAACTGTAGCAAAAGGAGCTAAACCTGTCAAATAAAAGCTCAAAAAGATGCACCCATAGATTGTTGTTCTTGTCAAGGCTGAACTTAAAAATCTCTTGGATGTTGGTTTTATCAGACCAATTGATTGTGCAAAGTGGATCTCCAATATTGTACATGTTGGTAAATATAATGGGGGAATCTATATCTGTATCGATTTTAGAGATTTAGACAAAGCATGTCCTAAAGATGACTTTTCCTTACCAAACATCGACATGATTATCGATCTAACAACAAGTCATGTGATGCTTTCACTTATGGATGGCTTTTCAGGATACAACCAGATTAAAATTGCTCCAGAGGATCAACACAAAACTGCTTTCACGTATCCATGGGGAACATATTGTTGGAATGTAATACCATTTGGTCTAAATAATGTAGGGGCAACATATCAAAGAGTCATGACTACCATCTTCCATGATATGATGCACACAATAATGGAAGATTATATGGATGATTTACTAGCTAAATCATTAACAAGAGAGGGTCGTCTTACCGTACTGGATAAAATATTCAATAGATTAAAATAATACCACGTCCATCTCAATCCAAAGAAATGTGTCTTTGGAGTAACTTCTGGGAAGCTCTTGGGATGCATTGTGTCAAGTAAAGGCATCGAGGTAGATCCTGTGAAAGTCAAGGCAATCATGGAAATGCCACCTCCAAAGAATATCAGTTAGTTGAGGATATTACAAGGGTGGACACAATCCATTCAGCGGTGCATTGCACAATTGGCTAATAAATGTCATCCCTTCACCCATCTATTACATAAAAATATCTTCTTTCAATGGGATACAAAATGCCAACAACCATTCCAAATGCTTAAAGGCTACCTAATGAATACACCATTGTTGATTTGACCAAATCCAAGTAGACCTCTATTGTTATACATTTCAGCTACAACCACGACATTTGGAGTATTGCTTGCACAACATAATGTAGGGGGAAGAGTGTGTTGTCTACTACATCTATCGAACAATGGTAGGCTATGAACTCAATTACACACATATTGAGTGAGCTTGCCTAGCAGTTATCTTGGCAGCCACCAAATTAAGGCAATACATGCTAACACACAAAGTACAACTTATTGCCAAGATAAATCCACTCAAGTACCTACTCAACAAGGCATCATTGATAGGCTGCTTCGCCAAATGGGTTATGATCCTGAGTGAATTTCATTTTGAGTATGTGGACCACAAAGCTATCAAGGGATAGGTTATTACAGATCAGTTGGTTGATGCACCACTTAAAGGCGACCATCCTCTTATTTCTAACTTTCTGGATGAGGAAATTTTCATGATCACAGCTACACAACCGTGAAAGCTATATTTTGATGGCTCATACACCAGACATGGCTCAGGGGAAGGTATTCTTTTTATCACACCTCAAGGTGACAGCATCCCAAAGTCACACAGACTCAATTTCCCATGCACAAATAATATAGCAGAATATGAGGCCTTGATCACAGGACTTAGATTGGCCATACAATGGAATCTAACAGAGCTACAAGTATATGGAGATTCCCAGCTAGTCATCTGACAAGTCACCGAGGAATACCAAACAAAGGATGATAAGCTCATACCATACAAGAGGATGGTGGATAGTTTCAAAGAATCATTTACAACTATCACATTTGAGCAAGTACCAAGAGATCAGAATCGAGCTGCCAACACAATGGCTACAATTACATCTCTCCTGGATCCTCCACAAAATTCAACACGCTATGAGTTCTTGGTAGAACACCTTTGGATCCCCGCTTATGATATCCCTAAATCTAAAATGATATGTCGCCTTACTAGTTCCAACTCCCCATGGTATGATGAGCTTTTCACTTACTTACGTGACCACACACTTCCCCCTAACCAATCAAACAACCAAATAAAAAACTTTTATTCATCAAACCACTAGATACACCATCATTGCCAAAACCTTATATACATAAATTCTTGATTGTACTCTCCTTCGATGTTTGGAACAAGATGAGATAACAAAATCCTTGGAAGAGGTACATGAAGGAATTTGTGGTGCTCACTCAAGCGGTCCTTCACTAGCAAAGAAAATCATGCAAGCTGGATACTATTGGCCCTCCATGGAAAAAGACTCCTACTACTTTGTCAGAAAGTGAAAGAAGTACCAAGTTCACAGAGATCTAATACATGGCCCAGCATAGGAATTAAAACCTATCACAACACCATGGCCCTTTTGTCAATGGGGACTTGAGCTTGTGGGTAAAATTCATCCATCTTCATCTAGTGGTCATAAATTTATCATTACTGCCATAGAGTACTTTACCAAGTGGATCAAATCCGTTTCACTCACCCAAGTCACTGACAAGTAGATCGCCTCATTCATTCTCAATTACATTATTTGTCAGTATGGTGTACCCATATCCATCATCATAGATAATAGGCTCCCTTTCAAAAATCAAGATGTCCATGAACTCTGTGAGAAATTTCATTTCCAACACCATTTTTCCACCCCATATTACCCACAAGGCAATGGTCAAGAAAGAGAATCCAATAAGAATATATTGAGGATCCTCAAAAAGATATTCAATGATGCTGGCCATGATTGGCACATTCATTTGAATCCAGCACTATGGGCATATCGAACTAGCATTCGAATCCCTACAGGCACAACCCCCTACTCACTGGTTTATGGAGAATAAGCCATCTTGCCTATAGAGGTTGAATTACCATCTCTACGGGTCTCCTTGCACAATATAATAAATGATGAAGAATACTGAGTCTCATGTCTTCAGGACTTGAAACTGCTTGATGAAAAGTGACAAGCTTCTTACAATCATCTAAATGTCTATCTGCAGTGCATGAGCAAAAGCTACAATCATAAGGTCAAACCTCGTACATTTTAAGTAGGAGATCTTGTTCTCAAAAAGAATCCTCACAATCAACCAAATAGAGAACATCGGGGCAAATTTGAATCCAATTGGCTGGGTCCATATGTCATCACTATCGTCTTTGCGTCAAGGGTGTATTAGCTAGCAACTTCAAAAAGAGAACCACTAGCAGATCCGGTCAACAACATGTATATCAAAAGGTTTCATACATAAGTTGTGCAGAGTATCAAGCTCATCCAATTTCAGAAAATACCAAAAAACATTCAAAAAATAGTCCTGAACAAAATATAAAATATACCAAAATCAAGAAAATAGTAAAGAAAAATCATTCATCCAAATGGTGAAAACCACTCCAGTGGTGCCTTGGGTAAGTACAGTGGTGAAAACTTGGTAAACTTGTTCCATTCATAGATTCTATGGCTCCATTGTCTTTCACACTTGTTGTGATCACATCCATTACATCCATTCATCTATCATTTATGCCATGGCTCGTTATGGATCTGCAATCAATGTTATTACTTCATGTGTCCCGCATCATGCTTTCATAGCGACATCTAACTAGGGGAAATGTTATTAACCTACTGATGGGAGTGAATTATGTATTCTTGTGATTCATTGAGTTTCTCATTCAAAAATGTCTTGAAATAATACCAAAAACATTCATAAAAAATCAGCAAAACCCAAAAACATTTGCAAAATGTCCTAAAGAAAATACCAAAAGCATTTACAACATTCAAAAAATCTAAAAACATGACAAAAACATCAACATCAACCAAAAACATTGTAAAGTATATTATTCCTTGTATATACACATCACAAAAGATACAAAACAACAGTTTGAGCTACTCAAACAATGACCACCTATCAAATCAACCAACCAACCAAAACATCTGCACACGACTGGATGCATCCTTCCCCACAAACAAGACATGGTAACATTTTATTTGACAAGAAAATTTTTTTTGGCTGATAAGATCTTGGTCGATTTTTTATTTATTTATCTATATTAGGTTCCTACGCTACTCCAAGATATCCACAAGTGATTAGAGTAGCCGAGATGGTTTCTAATATCTTTTTCTTTGTTTGTTGTCTGCGGATTGTTCTAGGGCATATACTAATGGTGTCTACATGGGAAGTTCACTAAGCTACGTGATCCTATGCAAAAATATAGTCATGGATCACTATGGCTTACTGACTAGAGCGTATACCTCGACCATTTCTACATGAACCAAAATGGAGGGGAACTTTCCTTGTGTGCGATATTTTCTTACAGGTGAAACACTCAACCTTGGTTTCTAATACCTTGACAAGATTGAGACTACCATGGTCAATGATGAAAATTAAGCATTGTGAATAAGCCATGGATCACCATTTCATCTCATCTATATATTGCATTCCGTTGTATTCCATCCATATCGTTGCATATCATTCATACATAGTCATGACAATGGATACTCTATTTTTCTTCTCTTACATAGGAATGGATCCTAGGTCCTCCATACCTTCATTTCTAACATTTAATCCCCCCCTCACCCTACCCATCTCAATCATCAGCATCACATACCCTACATCATTTCCAATCAAACCATTCAAGCCACGTTCATCACCATCTATCTCTAAAAGGAGGGGTTGCGTAACCTATGTTACCTAGGTCATCCTCTAAGAAAAGCAAGCTACTATGTCTACATAGTTACAACAACTCACGCACACCTAGACTATCAACGAATACTTTTTGATCAAGTATCTTCGAGTCTCAACAAGTAATCAATTGTGGCAATGCTAGACTACAAGAGGCATTTATATCAATTGCCTAGTCTCAATAGGTACACTAAGTCCAACCAATGCCATAAACAACCTACAATGCAAACACTATCAATTGATCAACCAATCAAACACAATCAAAACGGACAATTGCATCAATTGTCTAAGTCTCAATGAGTATTTATCTTGAAATACCTTGACTTCATCAGCCAATTACATCAATTCTCTAAGTCTCATCAGGTCAATTTGACTCACCTACTTAGACTTTATCTTGTCCAAGTGAACAACTGACATCAAATGTCATGCTTTGACTCAACCAGGACAATTCAACCGATTGCACCAGATTGTCCAATCAATTTTGATGAATTGCACAACATCAATCAAAAGAACAACACTACATTTGCACTGTATCTTCTACATGAACTAAGGATACTCACTGACTTTCCGTTCCTCTCTTCTACCCCCATTTTCCTCCATTCTCTCACCATTATTTTGAATTTCTTCTATTCTACCTCCTTCCAGCTTCTTTCTCTTTTTTCGAGAGATTGCCTGATTTTTCAAAAAAAATTGGCGCATCTCTCGAGGACGCATACCTAACCACTACCTTGGTGCATACTGGGACATATTTCTCATACCTATCTTCCTTTCATTGAAATGATGTGATAAATTGCACCATCTCAAAGAGGGGGAAATGTAGACACCCAAATTTATCAACTAAATTGAATGAATATTTAGTATTTATTTGATTATTTAACCATCAATCAATAGTTAATTAAATTGATATTTAATTAATTCATCTTAAACCTCTTCTATTAATTAAATAAATTATTAAATTTATTTAAATTAATTCTTTAAACCATACTTTAACAATTAATTAAATGAATAACGCATATTTGTTTAAATTAACCCCTTTTCTCATTTAAATAAATATTTATTTATTTAAATCTCTAAAACCCTCCCACTTCCATTCTCCTACAAATGCAAGTTGCACAATTTTAGTTGAAATAAATGAATTTTATGTTATTTAAAATCCTATTTTCTCTCACCCACCAAACCCACTTTCTCACTAACCCCCTTCTAGACTCTTCTAACCCCCTTATAGACTCTTATAACCTCTTCTAATAATCCTAATCCCCCTCTCTAATCATTTCCACATTCCCAAACAAAGGTCACTTCTAAAAAATGCCTCAAAGTCTTTGAAATGCATTAAAGGCTTTTATTCTTCAACAAGTTAACCCCTAAAGTATTTTAAATCCTTTATGGCTCTTACATAACCATTAATGGTTAACTCAACTTATCCACATGGTTAGAGACTTTCCCTCTAACCCAACCCTCATTTAACTAAGAGGTCTCTTCAAGCATTTATTCCTTTGACCATGGTTATCTCCATTAACTCTTGCACAAGAGTTTATCCATTGGATAAAGTCATTATTTATTGGATAAAAGCTTTATCCACTAACTCAAGCCTACCCAAATCCTCCTCCTTCATGTCATCTTAAAAATTTAATGTGTCTTCCCTCTCCTCTCAAGCCATCTCATGTTGACACTTGTCATCATGGGATTGGGTTGAAAGCCATCACATGGATCCCAAACCCATCAACCTTGACAATTCACAAGCCCACTCAATCTTGGCCATTCAATTAGCATTTTTCCCTATAAAAAGACCTTATTATCCAAGATAAAGGGATTATTAGGAATAATTTTACATTGTTATTATACTAAGATTCACATAGACATTAATTAGGAGCTTTCTCATAGCAAATCATTTACACTTGCATAAGCATTTGTTTTCACTTTTACAACCATCTTGAATCTTCATATGACATTCATAGATAGTGCTAAAAGCTGAGAGCTACACTCATTGGGACTTGGAGAGGAGAGGAACAAGGGAGGAACATGTATGAGCATTCTTGCCAATCCACCTTTAGTATGCAATCAATAGAGATTCAGACGATTTTCCGAGTTTCCAATAGTTCTTGATGCTTTAATTTCTTTTCCAAAATGACCAACATACATCCTTCAGTGTTTGGGGCTTTTAAGGATATCTCCCAAATGACCATAACCTCCTTCAACTATTTTTAAAACTATACTGACCATTGGAGAATCACAACTTACAAAAAATTGCAAAATTGTCATGACAACAAATTGACAATATGACAACTTTTGCATAATTCAACCAACTTAGACTCCAGACTATCATAGTACCCCAATGTGATTACATTTTATTCTAAAACATCAAAAATGACTCAAATAGACTTGTGGTCATGTGATCCTTCAATTTAGACCATTTTGACCCTTATTGACTCAATTTTCTCTACCAGACCCTAGATGACAATTTTACCCAAACATGGACAAAATTGTCACACTCTTAGGACATTGAATTACAAAAAGGACCCATAGGGTCTTATTACATTCATTCTAGGCTAATAGAAAATCATCTTATTCTTGGTCCATGTCTTCATAGGTAGGTGCTCCTACACCAACCACCTCTCATAACCACTATTTTGTCATTTCCTAAGTGGGTTATGGGGTAGTTGGGTTTGTCACCCTCTTTTGACCTTATGTACCAATTTCTCAACTCCTTTTGCTATTTTAATGTAAGAAGGTTATGCCACATATTTTTCCATTTACCAGGAAGGTAAAACCTCCCACTTTTTATGAGGGATAGGATTTAATACACCTCTTGGATGTATATGCTATAATTTTTCTATATAACAGGCACTATACTCTCACCTTCACTAGTTCAGTGATAGCTCTATGAAAGTCTTCTCAAAATTCTCTTCTTTGTCTCTAATTTTCTCTCATATTAGATTGATCTTCATTCAATTTATTTGATCTTCAATCATCCATTGCTTGGGGAGTTGCATGTGATCTACGACCGACATCAGATCCTAGATTGCTTCTCACTTATCGCAAAATCTAATATGGTATCAGAGTCATGTTGTCTAGTATAGCTCATTGTTTTTAGGATTTATTTGAGAGATTTGAGACTATTAGATAGCTAATATTTTCCTTAAAAACCAAGTATTCTCTTCTCCTGCATTCTCGTGTGACCTAGAGAATCAAAACAATTTAAATGAAAAAATCTTTTAGATTTATCTAGTTTATTATATATATGTGTTCCTTGAGATCTAGGTGAATGCAACATTTTTGTAATATTATAGGCTTCTTTAGCATTTCCAGAGTGTCCAAAAAGCTTGAGAAAGTCAAAAGTGACTTTAATTTCACCAAAATCAGAGTTTGGAGGATAGTAAAAAAATCAGAGTGAAATATTTTTACTGGAGCTATTTTCATTTCAGCTTTAGTTTTCCAACTTATGTTAATTTTTAGGAAAAATGATTTCTAGGTTTTCTTCCCAGCACCAAAAAATGTCTAGGTTTCTGATGGTGTTCTCAGAAAATTAATACATTTTTGCAAAAATCAAGTTTGAACAGGTCCTAAGCCATATTTTTAGTAGGCAAATTTAGCAACTTTCCTTAAAAGTTGCGTCACGTTTGCCTTGGGTGTCGGATTTTTTCAAACGAATACTTGACAGAAATCTAGAAATGAGGAATTTCCATTATTGTAGGTCTCATTGAAATATTTTGCCTTTTTTCATCAGATATTATAGGTTGAATCAACTACATTTGTTTTCCTTGAATAGGTCATATCTTTCATCTCACAACTCTATTTTTCAAAAACGAATAGTTGGTGGAAAGGTATTAAGATGAATTGAGAAGCTATAAGAATATTTCTTTTTATATCTTTTATCAAATTTACTTGTATCAAACATTTCTATTTTTGGCCATTGGACCCTTAGAGAGCATTGTAATCTAATAAAAGGCCTTGTAAATGCACTAATTATAAATTGCCAATCTTGTAATATTTGGGGGGGTGATTTTTGAGACTAGTCAGAAGGAGGGGTGTCTCTTGTGTCTTCTTGCTTGCACTTTTCATGATTCTTTACAATATTCTTTTTTGCTATCATGGATGCATCCACAGTTTCACTTTTAACAACATAGAATTACTTTGAATGGAAATATAAGATGATAATTTTTCTGAAAAGACATGGATATTATCGTGTTACTATGGGACTTGAACCTAAACCTCAAGATGTTGTTGAAAAGATTAAATGGTTTACTAAATGTGATGAAGCTTTCGGTACTCTATGTATGTCAGTCTCTCCTAACCTTCTTTTTCACATTGAATCTATCACTACACCAAATGTAGTGTGGACCACTTTGGAAAACCTCTTTGGTAAGCAGGATGAGCTAAGAGGTCATTAGTTGGAGAATGAACTCATACGGTTGAATCCAACCAATTTTGATACTATACAAGACCTTTTTAGTAAACTTAAGTTTGTAAGATTATAGTTGGAATAGTGTGGAACTAAGAAAGATGATAAGGAATTGATCTTCAGTATTCTTTCTAAGCTTGGTCCTAACTATTAAGTGTTTGTTTCTACATTCTATGCTAGAAAATATGTCCTAGGTACCACATTCAAAATGCCTTCTCTAGATGAATTTTTTGTAGAACTCATTAGGAAGAAAGAAAAATTGGTTCAAATGGGTACAATAAAACCCTCTAAGTGACATGCCTTAGCTATAAATCAAGGCAAAAAAAGAAAAAAAAGGGTCTAGTAAGCAAGATAAATAAAAATAAAATGAGAGAAAAAGAAAGATAAAAAATATGCTACTTCAAAAATAGATAATTAGACCTCTTCATCAAAAGGTGAACAACCTAATAAAGAGAAGGTCAAGTGTTCTTATTGTAATAGGTCTGATAATGATGAACATAAGTGTTTAAAGAAATAAATTGAGAGCCTTTCACATCTTCTTGAAAAGAATATTATCAAGGTGCCTGATTCAGTCAAACAGAGTTCATTAGAAGGATCTTCAAAGGACATAGATAAGAGTAAGGGGAAAGGAAAGGGTAATTCCCTAGTTGTTGTTGCTTCACAACCTAATTCTTGGATAATTGACTCAGGTGCTTTGCACCACATGGATTCTTCAGAAGATGATTTCACCTCTTTAGAGCCATGTTCTATGCCTACCATACTAATGGGTGATGACACTCCTATTGAAGTGCATTGGAGAGGGTCTGTTGATGTGGGGGAAAGAAAATTTCATTATGTCCTTTGTGTTCCATCTTTATAAACTCATCCCCTATCTGTTTATCAAATCACTAACACTGCTTCTAGCAGGAGATTTGAGTTCACATCAGATAAAGTGGTAATCAGTGAAATGCATAATGGGTCTACTTTTAATGTGGGAAAAGAAGATCATCATTATAGATTATATCAGTTTTCTCACTTTGTTCTTGACTCTACTTTGATAGTTCTAGTCACTCATGCAGATGAGGTGAGTTGTTTGTGGCATCAACGGTTTAGCCAATTGAACTATCATTACTTGCAACAAATTAGTCAACAAGACATGGTTTCAGGGTTGTCTTCTATTTGATTTTCTGATGGAGTTTGTTGGAGATGCATTCTTGGTAAGCATCTTGAAGAAAACTATGATAAAGGAAAAGCATGGAGAGCTTTACAACTATTGGAGTTAGTACAAAGTGACTTGGTAGGACCATTTCCACAACCATATTTCACTAGGGCTAGATGTCACAACCCTCCCTTATCACTTTTGGATTTAAAATACAATTCTATTATATTTTTGGATAAGCTATTTGAATGATTGAATAAATGTTATAAAAAGAATGAAAATAATAATACACAACACACACATGGAAAATATACATTATTTTTATTTATTTATTTTCCACATCCAATTACGGCACATGTTGTAGGAAGAATAAGAAGCTTCTAGAGGATTCTCCACCACCTTGCATGTAACTCCCCCCACTAAGTTTAATCAATTTGCATGAAGTCTAAAAATGGGAAAAAATCTCCATTTTAATTAAATTTTCTTATAAAATTGTATGCAAGTTTCAAAGAAGGGAGTTGATTATATTTTTGAAGGAAATTTCCCAAGTTTTAGAAGTAGATCTTTTCTTTGGTAGTTTCATTTTTCGTTGCAGGAATTTTAAGTTGTTGTTGAAGGATTTCTCTCAAGTTGCAAGGAAGGATCAAAAGGATAACCAGTGGATTCAACACCAAGCTCGATAAACCAGGTTCTCTCCCCATTATTTCACATTCACTTATGAGGAATTCATATTATCAAAAAAAATAGTTATAGATCTTCCTTTATATAAAGAAATTCTTTTATTAGATTTTAAATCTTTTATTTGGTGATAAATAATAATGATGATGCTTTCATATAGTGCATGTAAAATATAGTTATTTATTTATTTTATTTCCCTCAAGAAAATATGCACATGATCTTGCTTTTGTTTTTCTTCCAAAGATTTTAGCAAAAGAAAATCATATTCCTTTATTTGTTTAAAATCTTTTTTTCTGAAATAAAAATTATTTCTGTGTGATTTGAATCTTTATTCCTCCCTTTAATTCATTTCTCTGGTTCTTCGAATGGAAATCTAAATCTCATTCTTTAATCTCTCTGTGATTATTTTAATTCTCTCTATAATTTTTAGTTAAATAAATCTCTCTGTGAATATTAGTTAAATAAAATCTCTCTGTGAAATGAGTTGAATAAAATTTCTCTGTGAATATTAGCTGAATCTCTGTGAATATTAGTTAAATGAGTTGAATAAAATTTCTCTGTGAATATTAGCTAAATCTCTATGAATATCAATCGAACAAACTATCTCCCTGTGAAATCTGAAAATAAATAATCTTCCTATAAATAAATCTCTATCCCCCTCTCTGGACATTGGTTGAGAAATAGAATATAATCCCTCTGTGTTAGCTTGTATTTCTTATTTTAAACACCTACCTACTTCTTGATAATTTGTGCATCGCTGGAGAAAATTACTTCTCTGGTTATTTTTATTTCTCTGTTATATTTCGTCCGTAGGATTAATATGATATTCTCTCTTACATTAATATTTTCTTTAGTATACATACCTGTTTATGTTTTCTCCTTTTACACAATTTATTATTCTGGGATGATATATATATATATATATATATATATATATATATATATATATATATATATATATATATATATATATATATATATATATATATATATATATATATATAAATGCATAAAGTATTAATAGTTTATGCGAAGTGATTAATATTTATTTTTGCACGATATAGTGCATGTGCGTACCGGCTCACAGGTGGAGAACAGAGTTAATACTCCGTAGGGGAGTGGTACCGTAACGGTACCCCCCACTAGCCTGCGGTCACTGCTGTGGTAGTGGTTGCAAGGTAGTGGAGGGGACACATGGGGTCCCACTCCCATTGACACTTGTTAATGCCAATTCAACTTAATCGAAGGGCAATGTTAATTCTTTTTTTTGATATATGTTTTAAAATGTTAGTTTATTTAAATTCCTTCTTTTATATATATATATATAAATTTTAGTTAATAAAAATTTTAAACTTAGGTAATTTTTAGATTTGTAACTAGTTTTAACAAATTTATATTAAATGATACTTAGATCCTCTTAAGATCCACTTAGCAATTAAATGACTTGAAGCTAAATTCTATGTTGGGATTAGTGGTTTTATAAGTGATATTCACGCATGTAACTTACCCTACCTTTACTTCACGTAAGTGTCTTTACATTGATTTCCATTATTGGTGTTCCCATCTTCATGCAAATTATACGTTTAATTGTTAGTATGCAAGTTACCTAACTATCATTATTATGCAAGTTATATTCAATTTTTGAATAATAAATAATTCTAGTTATGGTTTTTATTCCATGTCATTCATCAAGTAGTTATTTCAATTAATTGAGCTTTGCAATGTCTAAATATATGCGTTCAATTCATAATTATTTTCCAAGCATGATGTTTATCATAAGTTAGAAAAATTAAATAAAGGAAGTTGGAAAACCAAAACCAAGTAGCATTCGGTATATACAGTGCCTCTAGGTCACACTTACAGGTAATGTCATTGTGTTGAACTACTGCACTTAATGCCTAATAAAGCTACATAAATGACATTTGTGGCATCATCCAAGGGGCGGGTAATCCCTTTTGGATCGATAATTTAATAAGATAATTTTTAAATGATTTTTCATCCGTTGAGATAAACCATAGTAAACCCCCTT
This sequence comes from Cryptomeria japonica, assembly GCF_030272615.1. Taxonomy (NCBI): domain Eukaryota; kingdom Viridiplantae; phylum Streptophyta; class Pinopsida; order Cupressales; family Cupressaceae; genus Cryptomeria; species Cryptomeria japonica. The sequence continues at coordinate 631,024,536 of NC_081408.1, read as the reverse complement.
TAGGGTTGGTTAAGTAAAATGCTTTGATGAAATTGGTTTTTTTTAATCTTGAAGAGACATTGGTGATTGACAATTTGGTCAAGGGTGATGCTCATGATAGATGTTAGGATGTAGTTTTTAGGCCAGAAACAATAGGCCATCTTGAGCCTTTGTTTAAGTGCTACCACCATGGGTAGCAACCGCAAAGAAACTATCTGGGACATTGACCCTAGAAAGGGTTGCGTACCCACTAATCAATTTACATCAAGCCATAGAATAGAAAATAGAACTACATACTTTACGTCTTGATCCCATGCCGAAGCGGGTATGTAGGCAATCTTGGGATGGAGTTTGCCCTCGTACTTAGGAGTTCGTGGGTGGGGTCTAGGCTTGGTAAAAGAGGGATTGAGTAAGAATCCTATTTTGAAAGATAAGGTAATTAAATTGGAAAAAGTAATTCAATGCATACTTAGAAGGAATCCCGTATGGATTCGCTTTACTTCCCGAGGCTTTAAGCCAAATTCCAAGGCAGAATTCAAGCTTGTATTATGTTATTTAATTAATCCTAAGGACGAAGACCTCGGTGCACTTCTATTAGAAGAGTGTAGTACTTAGTGTGTGGCTCAGGATCCGAATGGTCCCGATGAGTCTAAGTCTTTGGCTAGAGCACCTCCTATCCCAATTGGATAGATGCCTACCCCATATGGGTAGATGCCTATCTCGTATTGGATAGATGAAATTTTATGTCTCGTATGGACAAATGCCTAACCCGTATGGTTAGATGATCATCGTGGATGGATGAATGCCTAATCCAACTAGACGGATTCTCAGAGTATGCGATTGAATCAAACATAATCATTAAATTAATCACAAAAAAAAGGAATGGTCAATTTTGTTGAGTTAATTATGGTGGGTTATTACATGTGGTATCAAAGAAAAGGTTCAAATCTAGGCCTTGTGCTCACTTCAATTTATACAACTAAGGGAATGTTTTGCAATGGTAGAAATTAAATTATAAAATCCTAAATCAAGAACTAACTACATAATTTAACTTTTAGGTAAAAACCTAGAATGGCTAGAGGAAGAGGAAGAGGAAGAGGAAGAGGAAGGGGTAATGGAAGACGTACTAGGAGTCAAAGGGAAGAAAGCCATGAGAAAAACCATGAAGAAAACCATGAGGAAGACCATGAAGAGGATCGACACAACCCAGAAAATAACGAAGATGGGGTTGAGGCTATAATCAACCTTTTAACTGAACAAAGAGATAAAATCAACTTCTTGGAACAATCAATGCAGGACCTTAGGGAAAGGTAAAATGACTTTGAAAATAGAAGTGGTACCAAAAATGGAAACCCTTGTAGCAATCAAGGAATATGATGGGTAATAGAAAAGAAAATAACATATTGGAACTCTCCAAGGAATTAAAGAAAATCACCCCTCCTAAGTTCGATGGGAGGCAAATTGGTGAAGGAGCTAAGAATTGGTTAAATGAAATGGAAAAGTATTTTGAACTAAGAGATTTTAGTGAAATAACCAAGTCTTTATGGGGTTCCTACCAACTCACAGGGGAGGAAGCTAGTTAGTGGACCAACACCAAGGAACAAAATGGGTATAGCAGGGATACGGTCACATGGGATCAATTTGTTCACCACTTCCGAGAGAGGTGGCTCCCTCAATTGTTCTTTGATGAGAAGGTGACAAAATTCCATAATCTACATCAAGGGCCCCTATCAGTGCAACAATATTGGGATAAGTTCGCCAAATTGCTTAAGTATGTACCTATGTACTAGAAAGATGAAGAAGGCCAAGCAAGCAAGTTCATTTTGGGGCTAAATACCAACATAGGGGCAGAGGTTGACATGCATGGACCCAAAAAAATGAATGAAGTACTTGAAAAGTCCCTAAGGCAAGAGAGGAAGATTCAAACACTAGCAGGGTGGAACTATAATGGGAACCACTCATTTAAAAGGAAGCAGGAATTCAATGGGAACACTAATTTCAACAAAGGTCAAAGGAACAATTCTTCTGAAAGAAGGCCACCTCCTAATCAATATCAAAGGAATGGAAATAATAATAATAATAACAAGGGCAATAATAATAGAGGCAACTATAATAGGAATGACCAGCAGAACAGGGTAACATATCCACCCAGGGTCAATGAAACAAGGAATGATCCCCCTAGGAATCAAGGTAGGAGGGGTCCTCCAGGGGGATGCTTCATGTGTGGGGGAAAACATTTTACTAGAGAGTGTCCTAGGATGCAAGGACAAATTAGAGCCAATCAACCACAACAAGGGCCCCAGCAAAGGATTCATGCAGCAGTTAGCAACTAAAGAGGAAGATACCAGAATGTTCTCGTGGAAACTATAGGTAGACTATTTGAACAACCAATTTCAATTCTAATTGACACTGGGCCATCTGAATGTTTCATCTCACCTGAATTAGTAAGCAAATGTGCATTAAAATTTAATCAAATGGAGTCATCATGGATGGTTCAATATGGGGATAAGGCAACTAGGGAAGTAACTAAGTGTTTGCTGAGGGCAAGGGTACAGTTTCCTGAGTTTGAAACAAGGGTAGATCTCTATGTGGCACCCCTAGCATTATATGATGTAATTATTGGAATGAGTTGGTTAACTGACCATCAAGCTAATGTAAATTGCTATAACAAAGTTGTTGAATGTTTGGATGATGGGGGGAAGAAGGTCAAAATCCAAGGAAAGTTTAAACCCATTAATGTAGAAACCATATCAGCCATGCAATTAAAGAAGGAAAGAAGAAGAGGAGGCCTAATCTATATGGTTGAAATTGATGAAGGAAAAGAGGAAAATTCCCCAACCTTTGAAAATACCCCCTTCTTAAAGGAATTCAAGGATGTATTTCTAGAAGAGTTACCCAGCTTACCTCTTGAAAGGAAGTTTGACTTTTCTATCGAAGTACTACCAAGAGCTGAACAAGTATCAAGGGCACCTTACCGAATGAACACAACTGAATTACAAGAGCTCAAGATGCAATTAGAGGAACTCCTAGCTAAGGGATTAATAAGGCCAAGTGTATCACCATGGGGAGTGCCAATCTTGTTTGTTAAGAAGAAGGATGGAACCTTAAGGCTATGCATCGACTATAAGATGTTCAACAAAGTCACAATAAAGAATAGGTATCCCTTACCTTGCATTGAGGATCTTTTTGACCAAATGAAAGGAGTAGTAGTTTTCTCAAAGATAGACCTCCGGTCAGGGTACCATCAACTCAGAATTAAGGAGGAAGACATTCCAAAGACAACTTTCAGGACTAGATATGGGCATTATGAGTTCACAGTAGTTCCTTTTGGTGTAACCAATGCCCCCGCTACATTTATGAACCTAATGAATAGTGTACTCCATGACTACTTGGATAAATTTATTTTGGTATTTCTGGATGACATATTGATTTACTCTAGGAATGAGGAGGAACATTTAGTACACCTAAATATTGTTTTGCAAAGGTTGAGAGAACATAAGTTATATGGGAAATTGTCAAAAATGTGCCTTCTTCGAGGAAAAGATTCACTACCTTGGGCATATAATATCAAAGGAAGGAATAGCAGTTGATCCAGATAAGATAAAGGCAATAGTAGAATGGCAGATCCCTAAAAATGTTTTAGAGGTAAGAAGCTTTATGGGGCTAGCAGGTTACTATAGGAGGTTTGTGGAAGGATTCTCTAAGATAGCAAACCCCATCACCTCCTTACAAAGGAAGGGTAAAAGGTTTGTGTGGACAAAACAAAGTGATAAGGAATTCCAAATTTTGAAATGGAAACTAATGTCAGCACCCATTCTAAAAGTACCAGATCCGAATGGACACTTCACAATCATAACTGATGCTTGTATTGAAGGTTTAGGAGGAGTACTTGTCCAAGATGAAGGGGTAGTAGCTTACGAATCTAGAAAGCTAAAGACTCATGAAGTCAATTATGTACCCCACTACTTAGAGTTAGCAGTGATTGTGCATGCCCTACCGAAATGGAGACACTTCTTACTAGGGAAGCCCTTTGAGTTAAAGTCAAATAACCAAGGATTAAAGTACATCTTTACCCAACCCCACTTAAATGCTAGACAAAGAAGGTGGTTAGAGTTTCTAAGTGAATATGATTTTGAAATTGAATATATTAAGGGGAAGGAAAATAGGGTAGTAGATTCTTTGAGTAGGAGGAGACACTTGATGACTATAGCAACATTCAAAACTTCTTTCAAAAGGCAAGTGATGGATGAGCAAGGTCACGACCCATGGTATGAGCAAGTCAAATTGACATTAGAACATGATCCAACCCATCCTAAGATTGGAGAGTATACATTAGATGGAGATGGGTTGCTCAAATACAATAATAGAATCTATATTCCTAATTCAGGAGACTTAAGGGAAGTAGTCTTGTCGGAGGCTCACAATGCCCCTTAATCAGGGCACCCAAGAGTTAACAAACTTTATGCAGATTTAAAGAAGTTATACTTTTGGCAAGGGATGAAGAATGACATAGTCAAGTATGTGGCTAAATGTTTGGAGTGTCAAAGAGTAAAGGTAGAGCATAGACATCTAGCTGGATTGTTACAATTGCACGATGTACCTCAACACAAGTGGCAATTTATTAGCATGGATTTTGTGCAAGGGTTACCCATGTCACCTTCTAGGCATGATGCAATAATGGTGGTAATGGACAAACTCACTAAGGTGGTACACTTTATACTAGGGAACCTAACAGATGATGCACCTACCTTGGCTAGGTGCTTTGTTAAGGAAATATTTAGGTTGCATGGAATACCAGAGAAAATCATATCAGATAAAGATGGTAGATTCACTTCAAGGTTTTAGACAACTCTTCAAGCAGCTCTGGGAACTCAACTAAATTTTAGCACTGCATACCATCCTGAAACCAATGGTCAAATAGAAAGAAAAAATCAGATTATGGAAGACCTACTTCACATGTATTGCATGGACCAACAGTAGAAATGGGAAGAGTACCTACCTCTGGTAGAGTTTTCTTACATTAATACATATCAAACATCCTTGGGAATGGCACCTTTCAAAGCTTTGTATGGTAGACCATGTCAAACACCTTTGAGTTGGGATAGTCTTGAAGATAGAATAATTGTTGGACCAGATATGTTGAAAGAGATGGAAAGGAAAAATAAGGAAATTAGGCAGAGATTGAAGGAAGCCTCAGATAGGCAGAAGAGTTATGCAGACAAAAATAGGGCACCAAGGGAGTTTGAGGTGGGAGAGAAAGTCTTCCTAAGGGTTAGGCCACACAAGAGTTCCATAAGATTTGGGAAAAAGACTAAGCTTGCACCTCGTTATGTTGGACCCTTTATATTGGGAAGGATCAATCCAGTTGCATACCGGTTGGCCTTACCTCCCCAATTGAGCCGAATCCATGATGTCTTCCATGTATCTCTTCTTAAAAAGTATGTACTTGATGAGAAACACATTTTGAATTGGGATGCCTTACAGGTCCAGGAAATGGGAGGAATAATGATAGAGCCATTCAAAATCTTGGAGAGGCACCAGTGCCAATTGCACAACAGAGAGGTTGATCAGTGCAAAGTACAATGGAACCAGTATGATGAAAGGAATGCCAAGTGGGAGGATGCTAAGGATATGCAATAGTTGTTTCCTTTTTTGTTTTAATCATGAACTATAGACTCTTTTGGATGCATTCAATAAGTGCATTGGGACGATGCACAAATTAAGGGGGGGAGGATGTCACAACCCTCCCTTATCACTTTTGGATTTAAAATACAATTCTATTATATTTTTGGATAAGCTATTTGAATGATTGAATAAATGTTATAAAAAGAATGAAAATAACAATACACACACACACACACATGGAAAATATACATTATTTTTATTTATTTATTTTCCACATCCAATTATAGCACATGTTGTAGGAAGAATAAGAAGCTTCTAGAGGATTCTCCACCACCTTGCATGTAACTCCCCCCACTAAGTTTAATCAATTTGCATGAAGTCCAAAAATGGGAAAAAATCTCCTATTTAATTAAATTTTCTAGATAGTGGAATGGAGGGAATTTTCTTATAAAATTGTATGCAAGTTTCAAAGAAGGGAGTTGATTATATTTTTGAAGGAAATTTCCCAAGTTTTAGAAGTAGATCTTTTCTTTGGTAGTTTCATTTTTCGTTGCAGGAATTTTAAGTTGTTGTTGAAGGATTTCTCTCAAGTTGCAAGGAAGGATCAAAAGGATAACCAATGGATTCAACAACAAGCTCAATAAACCAAGTTCTCTCCCTGTTATTTCACATTCACTTATGAGGAATTCGTATTATCAAAAAAAATAGTTATAGATCTTCCTTTACATAAAGAAATTCTTGAGTTAGATTTTAAAATCTTTTATTTGGGGATAAATAATAATGATGATGCTTTCATATAGTGCATGTAAAATATAGTTATTTATTTATTTTATTTCCCTCAAGAAAATATGCACATGATCTTGCTTTTGTTTTTCTTCCAAAGATTTTAGCAAAAGAAAATCATATTCCTTTATTTGTTTAAAATCTCTTTTTCTGAAATCAAAATTGTTCCTGTGTGATTTGAATCTTTATTCCTCCCTCTAATTCATTTCTCTAGTTCTTCGAATGGAAATCTAAATCTCATTCTTTAATCTCTCTGTGATTATTTTAATTCTTTCTATAATTTTTAGTTAAATAAATCTCTCTATGAATATTAGTTAAATAAAATCTCTCTGTGAAATGAGTTGAATAAAATTTCTCTGTGAATATCAGTCGAACAAACTATCTCCCTGTGAAATCTGAAAATAAATAATCTTCCTATAAATAACTCTCTATCCCCCTCTCTGGACAATGGTTGAGAAATAGAATATAATCACTCTATATTAGCTTGTATTTCTCAGTTTAGACACCTACCTACTTCTTGATAATCTATGCATCGCTAGAGAAAATTACTTCTCTGGTTATTTTTATTTCTCTGTTATATTTCATCCCTAGGATTAATATGATATTCTCTCTTACATTAATATTTTCTTAAGTAGACATACCTGTTTATGTTTTCTCCTTTTATACAATTTATTATTCTGGAATGAACTATATATATATATATATATATATATATATATATATATAAGGTATTAATAGTTTATATGAAGTGATTAATATTTATATTTGCACGATATAGTGCCAGTGCGTACCAGCTCATAGGTGGAGAACAGAGTTAATACTCCACAGGGGAGTGGTACCGTAACGGTACCCCCCACTACGCTGCGGTCACTGCTGCGGCAGTGGCCGCAGGGTAGTGGAGGGGACCCATGGGGTCCCACTCCCATTGACCCTTGTTAATGCCAATTCAACTTAATCAAAGGGCAATGTTAATTCTTTTTTTTGATATATGTTTTAAAATGTTAGTTTATTTAAATTCCTTCTTTTATATATATATATAAATTTTAGCTAATAATATTTTTAAACTTAGTTAATTTTTAGATTTATCACTAGTTTTAACAAATTTATATTAAATGATACTTAGATCCTCTTAAGATCCACTTAGCAATTAAATGACTTTAAGCTAAATTCTATGTTGGGATTAGTGGTTTTATAAGTGATATTCTCGCATGTAACTTAGCCTACCTTTGCTTCATACAAATGTCTTTACATTGATTTCAATTATTGGTGTTCCCATCTTCATGCAAATTATACATTTAATTGTTAGTATGCAAGTTACCTAACTGTCATTATTATGCAAGTTATATTCAAGTTTTGAATAATAAATAATTCTAGTTATGGTTTTTATTCCATGTCATTCATCAAGTAGTTATTTCAATTAATTGAGCTTTGCAATGTCTAAATATATGTGTTCAATTCATAATTATTTTCCAAGCATTATGTTTATCATAAGTTAGAAAAATTAAATAAAGGAAGTTGGAAAACCAAAACCAAGTAGTGTTCGGTATATACAGTGCCTCTAGGTCACGCTTATGGGTAATGTCATCATGTTGAACTACTACACTTAACACCTAATAAAGATACATCGACGACGTTTGTGGCATCATCCCTATAAATCATCAGGGAGTAATAAGGGACACTTGGAAGTTAAAATCCAAGGGGTGGGTAATCCCTCTTGGATCGATAATCTAATAAGATAATTTTTAAATGATTTTTCATCCATTGAGATAAACCATAGTAAACCCCCTTTAGGGTTGGTTAAGTAAAATGCTTTTATGAAATTGGTTTTTTTTTTATCTTGAAGAGATCTTGGTGATTGACAATTTGGTCAAGGGTGACGCTCATGATAGGTGTTAGGATGTAGTTGTTAGGCCACAAACAATAGGCCATCTTGAGCCTTTGTTTAAGTGCCACCACCGTGGGTAGCAACTGCAGAGAAACTATCTGGGACATTGACCCTAGAAAGGGTTGCGTACCCACTAATCAGTTTACATCAAACCATAGAATAGAAAATAGAACTACATACTCTATGCCTTGATCCTGTGTCGAAGTAGGTATGTAGGCAGTCTTTGGACGGAGTTGTCCCTCGTACTCAGGCATTTGTGGGTGGGGTCTAGGCTTGGTAAAAGAGGGATTGAGTAAGAATCCTATTTTAAAAGATAAGGTAATTAAATTGAAAAAAGTAATTCAATGCATACTCGGAAGGAATCCCGTATGGATTCGCTTGACTTCCCGAGGCTTTAAGCCAAATTCCAAGGCAGAATTCAAGCTTTTATTATGTTATTTAATTACTCCTAAGGATGGCGATCTTGGTGCACTTTTGTTAGAAGAGTGTAGTACTTAGTGAGTGGCTCAGGACCTGAATGGTCATGCTGAGTCTAAGTCTCTGGCTAGAGCACCTCCTATCCTGATTGGATAGATGCCTACCCCATATGGGTAGATGCCTATCCTGTATTGGATAGATGAAATCTTATGTCTCGTATGGACAAATGCCTAACCCGTATGGTTAGATGCTCATCTCGGATGGATGAATGCCTAAACCAAATGGATGGATGCCCAGAGTATGTGATTGAATCAAACATAATGATTAAATTAATCACAAAAAAAAAAGAATGGTCAATTTTGTTGAGTTAATTATGGTGGTTTATTACACTAGATATGTCTTGACATTTATTGATGAATTTTCTAGATATATATGGCTTTACTTTCTCAAACAAAAGGCTGAAGTATTTGAGAATTTTCTAGATTTCAAAGCTTTTGCAGAGAAACAATCTAGCAAATTCATCGAGATTATGCATACAGATAATGGGGGTGAATATGTTAACAATTAGTTTGAATAATTTTGTGCTTCAGAAGGTATCAACATTGTGAGAATTTGCCAAGATCTAGAGGAAATGGAAAGCACAAATAAGAGAGAACAAAATGTGACAAGAATAAACTGTATTCCTATCAATGATGCAAAATATGATCAACTAGATCACCAATCATTCAATGATTTCTCATACAAACAATGTAGATGAGTCTACTTATATAGGCAAGATTATATGGATATGTGAGCACACAAACATGACATGTGGCTCAATAATAAATAAGGGTAGGTAGGAGAAACAATAAAATATTCCACATGAGGTGGATCACCCACCGAAGGTGGAATTATCACTCCACAATAAGTGGATATGATAAAGTAGTAACAAGATCAATGCCATAAAAGGTGGAAATTCTCCTACACACACTATCCCAATGTGGCACAAACACCTGTGTCTCATACCCAAACTACAATTAAATTCATGTACCTAAGTAAACTTAAGTAAAGTGTAATAATATCCATGATGAATAATTATTTACACCAACACCCCCCCTTAAGTGAAACTTAGGGGAATGCACTAAAGTCTACAATGCAACTAAGAAATGCAAGATGGGTCCTGGCTACGAGGCCATGTTAGGTACCCATGTACAAATGCAAATGCAATCTCCCATAAAGCAGAGAAAGAGAGAAAAACCCATTGGGAAAAAACCCTCTCCCAAAAGAGAGATGATGAAAGCACACAATGCTCTCAATGATGAATGAGAAGAACAAAAAATATGTCCCCACAATAAGAGAGAAGAGAGACCATGAAGCCCCCCCTCAATGTCAAATCTCTTGCAAGGATGGTCCAATGATGATGACCAAAAATACCTCCCCATAAGGAAGAAAGAGAGCATATGTTGCACCAATATTGTCAAAGTGTGACAAAACTAGGTACCAATGTTGATGGCGATGAATCACTCGCTGCAACAAAATAAAGATTAGGCATGGAGACAACCTGTTTTGAGCATCATCTGGATACTCGTAAATAGCAGAAATATTGGTACAATCAAAGTCTCATGGGAGCCATGCACAAATGTCTACAATCTAAGTCTCAACTGGAGCCATGCACCAAGTCTCACAGGATATTCCTAATCTACGTGTACAAGAGGATTACATCAAATATGTCAACAATGACAAGATACAAAGAGGTGTGGCACTTTATGATAGTGCGAGTACAACATTGCTCAAGCAACAACATACATCATGATAAAATATTCAAATGTGGAAACATGAAAATGATGCCACCAACAAAGAATCCCTGTAGAATACTGAAGACGAAGATGCATCCGAATGGAATTTCACCAATAGATATAAATGAACAACTAACCCCCCATAAAAAGATCATGTTGGCACTTGAAAATAATGGCAAAGTTTACTTATAATTTCAATTATTACAACTTCTCAAAATGAGATATAAGAGACTTCAACAAATACTGCTAGTGATCTAAACTGAGATCCAAGAAAAATACAAGTACCAAATAGGCCAAAAAATGACCAAATACTGAAAGTACAATTTCTACTCAAAATCACTGCAAACTAATGGTAGATTATGAAAGTAGACAAAAAATTATGCACTCTAACAAAAACAGCACCTGAAAAAAAGTCCATATGAGCCCAAATGAAACCTCCAAAGTTGTAAAAATTGGGATTTCACGATTTCAGAAAAACTTGTATCCAAAAATCAGAAAAATCTCACACCATTGTACAGATCACAAAATTCTACCCCAAAACAAAAAAAAATTCTCGAAACAAGGAGTCTGGATGAGTGAGATATCACTATTTGAAAATTGTCTACAAAATTATAATTTTTGGAAAATTTCCGTCGCAGCTTCAAGCTTCAAACTTCAAATGGCTCTAGATTTGGCCTCTGAAGTCTGATTTGGATGAAACAAAAGGCAAAACTGACTTTTTTGGAGCTCCTAAATCCAATGGTGACCTCAAATTTGACCCATCAAGCTTCACTAATAACCTGCAATAGAAAGCTCCAAAATACACAACCCCAAATAGCATCAAATTTCTCTCAATTAGCAAACCAATGACACTCTAATGGCTCTGATACCATGTGTTAATTTGCCAAGATCTAGATGCAATGGAAAGCACAAATAAGATAGAAAAAAATGTGACAAGAATAAACTATATTCCTATCAATGATGCAAAATATGATCAACTGAACCATTAATCGTTCAATGATTGCCCATACAAACAATGTAGATGAGCCTGCTTGTATAGGAAAGGCTATATGGATATGTGAGCACATAAACATGACATGTGGCTCAATAAGAAAAAAGGGTAGGTAGGAAATAGGTGTGGTAGGTAGGAGAAACAATAAAATATTCCATAGGAGGTGGATCATCCATTGAAAGTGGAAATATCACTCCATAATAAGTGGATATGATAAAGTAGTAACAAGATCAACACCATAAAAGGTGGAAATTCTCCTAAACACACTATCCCAATGTGGCATAAACATGCAAGTGTCTCATACCCAAACTATAATTAAATGCATGTACCTAAGTAAACTTAAGTAAAGTTTAATAATATCCATGATTTATAATTATTAACACCAACAAAAATGTAGCACATAGTTCCATACAGTCCTTAGCAGCATGGTGTTGTAGAATGCAAGAACATGTCTTTGAAGGAGATGGCCAATTGTATGATTCACTCCAAGTCTTTGGCACCTCAATACTGGGCAAAGGCTATCAACTGTGCGTGTTGCATCTAGAACTGAGTTCCTCACAAAGTTGTGAAGGGGTTAACTCCTTTTCAATCTTGGACTAGTCGGAAACCTATAATTAAGAACTTCAGAGTGTTTGGTTCTCTTGCATGGGCCCATATTTCAATAGAGAAATGTAAGGCTATGGATCTGCATAGAAAGCCTTGTATATTTTTTGGGTATCTAGATGATGTCAAAGGGTATAGACTTCTCCATCCCTCTACTCATGATTTGTTCATTAAGAGGAGTGTTTGTTATGATGAGAGTTTTTCTAGTTCTTCTCATACCACTTCTCCATCCACTATCACATTGCAGGCCTTGCATTATGATGATAGTTCTTCCGAGGATCTTAATCCACCTAATCCTAATGAGGAGTCTTCTTCATCCACTTCAGATGGAAACAATGATGATGAAGATTCACATTCTTCTCCTAGTCATCATCTAGAGGTTGATGATTCTCTCCCAGACTCTCTAGCCTCAGTGCCTCTTTACGCTCGACAAACATTTGAGTCAACAGGAAATTGGCTTGGTGATTCATTAGATACTAGAAGAGAAAGGTCACATCTTTAGTAGGATCTAAATCTCTTCATTGCTTCAGCTTCAAATCCACATTCTGGTGTTCCCCAGTGGGATACTGCAATGCAAGAAGAGTTTAATTCCTTGGAAAGGAATCACACATGCGATTTAGTTCCTCTTCCTAAGGGAAGGAAACTTGTTCGATGCAAGTGGATTATATAAAAAAAAAATTGCAACAAATGGGCCAGTTGATAAGTTTAAGGCTCACTTGGTAGCAAAATGATTTTCCTAGGTTCCAAGGGTTGATTACTTAGAGACTTTTGCTCTAGTTTCTAGAATGAATTCCATCCAACTTGTCCTTGCTATAGCTATAACCCATTGTTGGGAAGTTCATCAAATGGATGTGAAGAGTACATTTCTTCATTGTGACCTTTAGGAGGAAATCTACATGGAATAACCATAGGAGTTTGTCCAGGATCCCTCACTTTTTTGTCGACTTTGAAAGGCTCTCTATGGCCTCAAATGGGCTCCTCGAGCTTAGTATGCCAAGATGGACTCATTCCTTCTGATAGTTGGTTTCACTTAGTGTCATTCTGATTCAAACATACGCATTCTGTAGTAGGATAATACTCTCACATTTTAGGTTCTTTATATTGATGACTTATTGATCACAAGGAGTCACTCATCGACCATCAAGGCGGTAAAAACTACACTACATGATAGATTTCTGATCTTCGACTTGGGTCTTTTGCATTACTTATTGGGGATTGAGATCACTCGGTCTTCTTCAGTTATTTTTATTAGAAAACCCAAGTATGCACTTGATATGCTCTCCAGATTTCACATGGCTGATTGTAAGCCTACACCTACTCCATTTTCATTAGGGGTCAAACTTGAGGCTAAGTTCTCTTCACCCTTGGTTGATGGCACTTTATATCGACAACTTGTTGGGAGCCTCATCACTTGACTCATATGAGACCCAATATTTCATATGTTATGGGCATGGTCTGTAGATTCATGGAGGAGCCACATGAGTTGCATTGGAAAGGAGCTAAGTGGATTCTCCACTACATTTGAGGTAATCACAATTATGGAATTCAATATGTAGCAGGCATGGATATTGATTTGGTGGGATATACAGATTAAGATTAGGTAGGTGATTATCAAGATCGCAAGTCCACTTCAAGGTATTTCTTCTCACTTGGTTCTAGTCCAGTTCATTGGTCGAGCAAGAAGCAGTCTACAATTTCTCTTTCATCAATAGAGCCTAAGTATCGAGGGGCAATCAATGCCACCATTGAGGCTATTTGGCTTCAGAATATTCTCACTGAGTTTGGTATTCCAATCAAAAATCCTGCCATCATCTTTTGTGATAATCAGAGTGTTATACAGATCTCAAGAAATCTAGTTCATCACTAGAGGACAAAACACATTGAGATACATATGCACTACATTCGGGATTTGATTCAAGAAGGCACCATTGTTGTTAAGTATTATTCTATATCAGAGAAGACTACAAACATCTTCATCAAACCCTTCACTAAAAAAACTTCCTTCATTTACGATCTTTGCTTGGGATGCGACAGGTGTCTACTTCAGGAGGGGCTTCTTAGTCCTTCATTATTTCTCTCTCTATTTAGGGGGGGGAGTATTCCTCTTATGGGGGTACTTCTTCTTTTGGGGAGATCTCTATGTACATTTCTAAACAAGCTTTACTATTAGGTGTAAAAAGGATTCAAAGGGAAATAAGTTAAGGAATATGTGCATTCACATAAACAAAAAGAAAAACTAAAAGAGAAAGAAAAAATAATAGAAAAGATAGGTCTCAAAAATAATGCATGAGGTGGGGACCCATGTGCATTTGTTGAGGTGGATAATAGAAAGGAAAAATTGGGGGCAGAGTTTCATAAACTATGGGTCTCACTTTTTGGGGTGAAATCCACTAGAAAGTCTTCTTATTCTGCTATTCGCAATCTCTCAGAACCTAAGATGGGTAAGTGCGCTATTGCAGTGCCTGATTTTGTTATTGACCTTAATATTTATCTTATGGGATCTTCTTTAGTCAAAAAGTTTATGGGTCCTAGACCAAATATTGAGGTTGTAAGAGCTATTGTTAGAAGAAAATGGTGTCTAAAATATCAAGTGGAAGTTTCTACACTGCCTAAAGGATTCTTTTCTTTTGGCTTTTCATGTGAGGAGGATATGGTCACTATTCTTTGTCAGGGGTTTGGGTTATTGGTAAGGCCTCTTTAGCTTTAAAAAAATGGTTTCCAAAGATGGATTTGTTAGATTTCACCTTTGAAGCTATCCCAGTTTGGGTCCGTCTCCCTGGGTTACCAATGGAATATTGGAATGAAGAGTTCTTTAAGGGAATAGCTAGCTCTTTTGGGAAACTTCATTCTATTGATCCCAAGACTACCATCAGGAAAAGGCTTGTGTATGCTAGAATATATGTTGGCATCCTTCAATCTAAGGATATGTATACTTTGATTGATATTGTGTCTAAATTGTATACTTGGGCACAAGCTGTAGAGTTCAACACTCTACCTTTTATCTATTTCAACTACAAAAAATTAGGCAATTGGGCTAAAAAATGCCCCGATAGAGTCCAGAAGAAAGGGATGAAGCCAAATGATGGGAACCAAAAGGTGTGGAGAGCTAAACACGAGGATGGGGAGTGCATTCCTCAAATGATAGAGGCACCTTTTAATATAGATGAGAAAAAAGGTGATAAGGAGAAAAACATGGTTAGCAATAGTGCTGACAATGATTATCACAATGAGAAAGTGGCAAGCCAGGGGAATGAGGAGTTGATGGAAACCCATAGTCCTAGATTGGGAGGGGAAGTGAACCTGGAATATTTCATAGGGGTAACTAGCAAGCTAGTTTTTGTGCATGAGGAAGATTGTAATGTTGTGGATGTTTTTGAGTCAATGAGTAAGGTAGACAATGCTGATCATAACTTTAATGCTAGAAAACCTTCTAGAGTAGATATTCCTTGATCTCCTAAAGTGGTCCGGCCTACTTTTGGGGAACAAAGAATTAATGTGATTAATGGTTAATCACCTATCTCTATGGTTTATTTTGATGATTCTCCTATCTTAAAGGAGAATCTTAGTTTTTCTAATGATTTGGGATTAGTAAAGCCAAAGCATATGGGTAAACAAAATAAATTCCAAGAGGAATCAGAAATGGAGGATGGTCCTTCCTTTACACAGGTGGAAAGAAAAAAGGGAAACAAGAAGTTAGCAACCTTTGGGGTTAAAATGAGAAATAGATTAAAGGTTGATTGTGGTAATACCAAGATCACAGGTCAAACATCATCAAAATGGCACAAGGAGCATGATAGTCTCTAGAGAATTGTTGATGGGATTCGAAAGACTATCCCTAAAATACGTTTAAAG
The DNA here is from genome assembly GCF_030272615.1 of Cryptomeria japonica. Lineage (NCBI taxonomy): Eukaryota > Viridiplantae > Streptophyta > Pinopsida > Cupressales > Cupressaceae > Cryptomeria > Cryptomeria japonica. The sequence continues at coordinate 631,008,626 of NC_081408.1, read as the reverse complement.
AACACCCCTCTTAAATCATCAAGATAATGACTTGGAATATTAGAGGTCTCAATGGATCACAGAAGAAGGATATTCTTTCAACTTTTGTTTGAGATCATAAACTAGACATTATGGATATTTAGGAGACCAAGATGCCAAAAAGAAAAAAGTTTTGAAAATAAAACTTTTCAAGAAATGTGGGATTCATAGTAATAGTTCGGATAGTGCTTTAGGAGGCTATGCTATTTTTTGGAATGATTATTTTGTTATGGGAATATGCTAATCATATAGTTGTTAGATTCAAGCATATTCATGATGATTTATCCTAGATTTTATCCAATATCTATGCTCCCAATAATAAAGCTAATAGAAGAAAATTTTGGAAGAATCTATCTATGTTTAGGGATCAATTTCCTTATGAGAACTGGCTAGTAATTGGTGATTTCAATATTCCTCTTCAGGATTTGGATAAGTTTGGTGGATCTTAGGTTCAAGAAGACAACAAACAAGATCTTCTAGACTATCAATAATCAGTGCCCTCATGATCTAGATTTAAGGGTAGCATCCTTTACTTGGTCCAACAGATGAACTAATAATGACCTTATTCAGGCAAGGCCAGATCATACTTTAATTTCTAATGGGTGGTATTTGCATTAGGCTTGCACTCTGAATGCCCTATCAAGGGTTGGTTCTTACCATTATCATCTTAGCCTTCATGGTGATTCAATAATAGGTAAGAAGAATCTTCCATTTTGTTTTGGGTGAATGTGGATTCAACATGCTCAAATTAAAGAATTTTTTTTGAATGGTGGAGAACAAAAGTTGAGGGTGCGACCATGGTCTAGGTAGCCAAGAAACTAGGAGTGATCAAATATAACATAAGAAAATGGAACAAGGAATCTTTTGGAAATATTTTTCAAAATAAAGCTAGTATTTAGTTAGATCTAAAGGATATTAAGGACAAAATCCAAAAAAGGGTTATATTTAGGACTACTTAAACAAGGAGAATGAGATCCTTTCCTAATATCACATCATTTCAAAAGAAGAAGAATTATAGAAACATAGATCAAGATCAATATGGCTGGCCTCTGGGGATGAGAATACTAGATTCTTCATAAGCTAACCCTTAAGCATAGAGAAATGAATAGAATTTATAGGATCCAAAGGAATGGGGTATTTTTTGAAAAGGAAGAAAATATAAGAGAGGAAGCAGTGAGTTTATTTTCCAATCTGCTTAAAGCTGAAAGATCGTTTGACGAAACCATATAGGATGATTTTATTGATGTCATCCCGAGATTCGCTAATGGTGCTTGGAACAAATATATAACTATTATTCCTTCATTGTAGTAAATTAAGGATGTGATCTTTTTATTTGAAGGAAATAAGCCCCTAGGCCCTGATGGATTTCCCATATTTTTCTTATAGATATTCTAGGAGATTGTGGGGGATGATGTGGAAATATGGTCAAGGATTTTTTTGCTCTAGAAATGAAGGAGATCAATTCCACATTAATTATTCTTATTCCGAAATTCCCTGGAGCAGATTTGTTTGATGCTTTTCACCTTATAAGTCTTTGCAATTCCATCTATAAAATCCTCTCTAAAGTTTTGACCTCTAGAATTTTGAAGGTTCTCCCTCTGTTTATTGCGGATGAGTAGAATGTCTTTGTTCTTGGTCACTAGATCCTAGATTATATCATCATGGTTCCTGAGAATATTCATTGCCTTGATAACACAAATCGTTAAGGATTTTTACTCAAACTAGATCTTTGGAAGGCTTATGACCGAGTTGACTGGAAGTTCTTAATAAGGGTTTTGATGGCCTATGGACTCTAAAGTAAGTTCATTAACCTGATATGGAAACTCATTTATACCTCCAAATTAGTGGTGATAATTAATGATCCTCCTTCAAATTTATTTGAAGTTTCAAGAGGCCTTCACCAAGGAGACCCCTTCTCTACTATTATCTTCATTCTAGTGGCAGAAAGATTTGGTAGATATATGCTAGAAATTTTTAAGAGAGGAGATTTGAAAGGGTTAAAACCCACATCTGATAGAATGATTTTCTCCCATCATCAATTTGTGGATGATACCATTGTTATGTGGGAAGCTTTAGTAGGGGAAGCTCGAGTCTTAAAAGAAAATCTTGGAAGATTATGTTAGAGCTACAAGACAATGCATAAATTACTCTAAAAGCAAGACAAATGAAAATTTCTAAAATCCTTTGGTGCTCTATTGGAAGGCTTCTTGCCATCTACTTGGGTCTTCTACTTGGCTCCAAAGTGCTTGTTACTTTTTGGATCTCTCTGATTGATAAATTCCACAAAAACATTGGCTGGATGGAAGGGGCCTTCATTGAGTCAAGCAGGGAAAGTGCAACTCTTGAAAGCAACTCTTCAAAACCTCCTTGTCTATGCCCTCAACTTGTTTAAAATTCACACTAAATTTTTTGAAGCTATCAACAATATCCAAAAGAAGTTCCATTGGTTTGGAGTTGAGGAAAATAAGAGAATGCCTCTTGTGGCATGAGACTCTGTCTGCAAACCAAAAAAATGGGTGGTCTAGGTATTAGAAGTATTTGGTTTTTCAATAATGCCCACTTTGTGAAGCAAATTTGGAGAATTTTTAATTCGAAAGGAGAATGAAATATTATTTGAAGGAAATGTCTCCAAAATTTTCAATATAATATAATGTCAATTTTTTTATGAGATTCTACATTGGTAAACCAAAGCATGAGTAAACTCTAGCCTCTTCTTTCTAATTATTGCATTCAAATTAAAGATACAATAAAAGTATAGATTACTTCTTATTATTTATTTCATTCAGAGGGTATTTGATTTCATTTCAATACCTAAATGAAAACATGTTTGGAAGTTTTAATACTTTTAGAAATATGTAAAATTGGTATTTTATTTTATCAAAATAAAAATTATTTTTCCTATGTATTCCTTTAAGAAGTAATTAGCATGCTCTAGTAAGACTAAAGAACTTGATGTCTATGGAAGTGACATAGAAGCCATAGATTGGTCATATAAAACTACTACATCAATACACTCTAAACATCATATATCATGGAGGTAGAACTATGCGTGAGGATCCAATCATGCACATAAAAATAACTATCAAAAGATCCTCTCTATGCCTTGGGAGTAAACTATTTTATTGGAATGAAAATATGAGAACAAAGGGCATAAGGATGAAATTATCCATTTTATCATACTAAACCTTAAATAATTATTTTGGATAATTATAGATATCCTCATGATAATCACCATATAGAGGGAAACATTGAGCTTCATCTAATAACATGCTAGGTAATGATAGATTCATAGGGTTTTTGATTGAAAGGAGTATTGAAAAGTAGGTTTTAAAGTATCTAAAGATTTATTATGAAGAAGGTGTTGATTTATGAAGAGGGGTATGAGGTGACTTGATGTTCAAAGATAACCTAAACTTATAAAAATATGGATCTAATAACAATTGGATGGTTGATGGAGAGTGTGACAATGGTTTAATCTAGCTTTGGATGGAGGGTGAGATTTAAATGAATAAGAAACAAAGTGTAAGCCCATCAAACTCAAAGGTTAGATATGATGATTTGAAAGAGAAAATAAATTTGGATTTTTTGGTGAATTGATTTGGATACTAGATCAAGACAAAGGATCTAAGGTTGGTCTTAGTGGTGTTGGATGGACAAATGTTTAAATTATATTGGTAATGAAATTAAAATATGGGTGAGTATGACCAAGGTACCAAGAGTTATGTCAATTTGGGATGGGTGAAAATGGATATTGGAAAGGATTATTTTGATGGATTAAAGTATTTAGGGGTTTATGTTTGATTTGGATGGACTAAAGTGGCTGACTATGGTTTGTCAACTGAAAAATATGTAGGTGGTTGAATAAGATTAATGTTTAATATGGATGGAGGGAGTTAGGAAAAAGGATCCCTTAGAGTTAAATTGATGTTTGATATTGATCAGGTGATTAGCACCATAGTCCTAATGATGCAAAAGCATCCGGTGGTGTAAGGGCAATCCTGCATCACCCAAAAATATTTCTTTTTGTTTAGTTTTATTTTAACATTTTTATAGTTCTGGATGCCCATTTGGACGAATAAGAAAATTCCAACTCTCGGAATTGTCAAGCTGCCTTTTCTTGTCGACTGCCCAAAATAGTAGGTTTTTATTTTAAAGCAAATGGAGCCCAAAGTTTATTGGAATATTAAGGAAGGAAAAATAAGCTCATTGGCCAAAGGATCAGGTCAAAAAAATTAATGGTTTGAAAGTTATTAAAGTTTCAATTTCCTAAAAAACTAAAAAAAAGAATCTTCCAAGTCAGATTTGAGGAATTAAATGGTGTCTAACGGGCCCAAAATTAGTGAGAATCAGTGGAGAGTATTATAATCATATTATACACTTAGAGATATTTCCAACGCTTCAAACGGTTTGTCAATCTGATTCCCAGATCAAAAGTTATGGCTGTCGAAAGTTGGACAATTTTTCAGAAAGTTTCAATTTTTGAATCTGACCATATATTTTTATATTTCCAATTTAATGTTTTTCCAATTGTTTAGCAAATGGTAATTTACTAAATTATAATTTTGGCTCCAAGAAGGGAAAAGGCTATTTAGGACTCATTGAGGAAACTCGTGAGTTAGTTTTGGGATGTGAGTTTTTGAAGAGTGAGTTTGGGAGTTGTGTTTTTGAATTGTAAGGGTTTTCCAGAAAACTCTGTAAGTTGTTGTATTGCAGCCTTTGAGGTAATTCCTCTAGATTTTCTTTGCATGTTTGCAGATAATAATAATAAAATATTTTGAGTCTTTTATTGCCATTTATAGTGTTTTTCTGTTCCTCGGGTTGTTCCCTCGTCGCCTAAGAGATGAACTAATGTGAAATAAAATAATGAGGATAAAATTTTTAGGACTTGGGATGAAATAAAAAAAAATGAATGAGGGTCCTAAGGTTTTGGATGATGTTATGATTATGGACATGAAGTGATCAAAATAAGGGTCCTAGAATTGCAGTTAATACAAATATGGTAGATAAAGTGATAATGATAAAAATTTCTAAGGTTTTGAAATGATAAGAGAGTGGTTTCAATAAATTGATTAGGACAAACATTCTAGGATATAGAATGATGTAAACAACTAATAATTATGGATTATGGATCTAAAGTTTTAGAATTGTAATGTATCAGAACCATGGATAAGAACTAGTGTTTTTAGAAGGAAATGGGTATAGGGTAAATAGAACAAACTAAAACCTAGACGAAGAATATGAAAAAATAGGGTACCAATGAAAATGATGAGAACTAGGTCAAGATTCAAATGTTCCATTATGTACACATATTGGGATGGCATATTATCAAAATATGTAAGCATAAAAGTAATAAAGTGCTAAAATATAGAAACATTGAGATGAAGGAAGCATTATATTGACAAAAGAGAACTATGAAAATATGCAATTGTCAAAATATTGAAACAATGAATGCAAAAATAATGCGAATGTCCAAAATAATGGAGATGCTAAGACATGGTGCGAATGCACTGATCTATGTAATTAATTTTATTTGTCAAATTCTTGCCAAAGAGTTATAATATAAACAATAGACATGCTAGCTAATTTTGGACTTTAGGGATTAAGGTTCATAGAAATAAGAAAATACAATAAACACTTTTCAGAATCCTATATCATTTAACTAGGAGTATCACCTTTTCTGGTCCCAAATCTACACTATCTACTAAGGTTGAGATCATTTAATGAATATAAGATCACATACCACCTATGCACCTCTTATCTTAGAGTCTTAAGTCTTTCAAAAAATGATATCTATCTTTCTCACTTGAGAGTACATCATGAGTAACTTGTTCAACCTAACAAGTATCTGATGCACCATACGTGTGATGGCTAGAAAGTCTTACCTATAATGTATAAGTTATCTATAATATGGTCATTATACCAAAAAAAAAACATCAAACTTAGATCTATGAATAATATCTCATCTCATACCAAGTGAGAATTTAATGTTACTTAACCTTTATGTCCTAATAAAATATAACCCCAAGATTATGCCAAACATGATGATAACTCCATTGAGATAGTATTGTATGTGTTACTAACATCAAAGTTTTTAAATTTTACCTGTACTATTATGCTACCCAAACACCACTACCAGCTCATCAAACTATACTTGATCTTGCCCTAATGTCAAATGGTTGGCACCTTGATATACTCATAATGGTGATGCCCAAGATGATGTAAATTCTTGGAGATAGAGATAGTCATAAATATGGTGATTCAAAGATACGGTGGACAAGTTCCGGATTGATTTTTGACTCTGAAAAGTCATTTTAGTTCTTTAAAAATTATTGACTTTCAAGAAAAATAAAAGGGATTTTGAAATTACAAAATTATAGTTTCAGCGCTGGATTCCTACAAGGTTGGCAATTGCCCCAGTTCGCGACACATTGGAAAACAAGAAAAAGAGAAAAGGGGGTAAATATGTCAGGTTTCTTTGACAGTTTCATGATCCTTGTCGGAGCCCGCTCAAGTTTCCCAACCATCAAAATGTCCGACACGTTATTATTTGGTGTAAGTTGAAAGCAGCATCTGCGTGGGTTGTGAGTTTGGGAATAGACTTCGGAGTCCGGCACATCATCTTGAACTCAACACAAGGTAAAGGAAAGTGAATGATTTAGTTAAATTGGACACTTTTAGTTGGTTTTCAAATGCCATCGGGCCCTGATATAATACTCCCAACCACATAAAAGCACGACGCTTTTCACAATTTGTGGCATGTACAAAATGCATCCATTAAAAGCTATCGTCCTCGATTAAGTTTTAGTTTAGGCATCGGGACGTGACATACATTTCAAAACATGCAAATAAAAGGGATTCCAACGTTCAGAATAATAGGAGGCATCCGAAACAGATGTGCGAACAACCTAACGGACCGACTCTTAATGCTGTAAGTCAAATAGCCAGGAAAATAAGTCAGTGAATGGACACTCGTATTCATCATGCCTCGTCTTACATTTCACTATGTTTAAATAAAGCTACCACAATCATGTTCGATCTCCCTTATAGTGTTTTACGATGCAATAATTGTGAATATTTTTAAAATGAACTGACACTTTATAATGTAGAAGACAAGGCAACTTTTATCGGCATTTTGTTGAAGTACAACTTTTTTGATTAAATTTACAGGCAATATTCTTTATGATGAGATTTATGTTGGGTATGTGAAGCCCAACAGTCATATGACTATTCGATTTCTCCAGACTCTTTGATTCATATTTGAATATGAATGTATAAATATATGTTTGCAGTCTATTTACTGGTGTATTGGATTGATAATGATTAATAAGAGTATTCCCTACTTTCAGTGTGGATGTAGGCATATTTGCCGAACCACAATAAATCGTGTGTTGTGTCTTGTTTTTTTTTAATTCTATTTTTGTTATCGTTTTTCTGCTCATTTTAAATCTTTACAATTGGTATTAGAGCCATGTTGTCTTGAGCAGAGATGGAGGAAGAAGGAGAAGGTAAAATTTATAACTTCTATGGCAGTTTTACGTTACATTTAAAAATATGCTTCAAGTGTCATGTACATTGGTGGGATGGCTGGAAGAAAGAGGGGAACTTGGTTGAAGAGAAGAATCCAGCAAAAGAGAAGGATGTTGGGATTCTCATTTGCTCTCATCTTGAGCCAGCCTTGGCACTTATTGGCCAAACTGTTAATGGCCGGGAAGTTGTAGGCATTCATGTGGTGAAGGTTGAATGTCATGATGTCTTAGTCGGAGTGCGGGAGGAAGAGTGTATGCCATCAACAACCCAAGTTGAATCAGTTGTTGACTCCCAAGATGAAGAGGGTGCAAATTGGAGTAAGGTAGCAGGGCAAGGAAGCCTAGGAGAAATTGTGGCTTCAGAGGGCTCTACAGATGGCATGGCCATGAAAAAAATGAAGAGGCACTCCCATGATGATGAGAACCTTGGCACAGATAATTTCATAGAAGACTATGAACCTATGGACTTAGATGAAGAAGTGCAAAGACGATTTTTTGGTTTGAAACGAAAGCGGCCTTTGATAGGAGCAGAGGACAATGGGCATCGCTCCAAATGGTTTCAGGCATCGTAGAGAGAGAAGGAAGATGTTTTCTCCCGACCAAAATCTATTAAGACTCACCAAACCGATTGGATGGATGTGGATGATAGTATCAACATAGATAATGAGAAGCCTCGCGTAAAGGAGGTAAACAAATCATTGCAGATGGAGGAGAACATGCTGGATTCGTGGAATAATATTCCAAAGAAGTTTTTTTATGCGAATAGGGGGAGGCAATATTGACGACTACCATAAAGGAAGAGGCAGAGTATCGTCACCTCAGTAAGGAGGAAATTGTTTTCCAAATAGAAGTTCAGCTTTTAAATTTTATTAAGTCTGATAGAATTTTGAGAAGGCTCATTCGAAGTTTTCTTGAAGAGATTTTGGCGATGTTCAAATCTTTGTTGGGTCTGGTTTGAATGTAAGAGTGAACATGGAAGCAGGGATGCCAGTGCATGGCTATACTGGTTGGCCTTCACAGGGGAGAATGTTGGGTATATGAAGCCCAACGGTCACATGACTGTTTGTCTTCCCCAGACTCTTCATTTCGTATCCAATATATTATATAAATGGCTGAGTGCAGCCCATACTAGATGTACTAAGTATTGGATATTTGGTTAATAAGATAATTCCATGCATTTTTGGTGGATGTAGCCACTTAGTGGTGAACCACGTTAAACCTTGTCTTGTGTGCTTTCTTTTCTGTTGTTTTGTTTTCGATTCTTTGCTCGTTTTAATCTTGGTATCAAAGCCATGGTTGGCTTGAGCAGAGATGGAAGAAGATGATGAAGTTGATTCCATCATGGAAGAATTTCTTGACAATTTAGATTTGGCTAAAAAAGAGGACGCTGAGGCGATTGAAGATGACCTTGAAGAAGATGAGACATACGATGTCGAAAGATATCAAGAAGAGAAAATTATGTGGCTAAAGGAGGAGAATTTCTTACTGACGGATCTATTGTATTTTATAGAGGATACCTTGGAAAGAATTTTGGAGGTTGAGACTTCGAGACATTTAAGAGAAAAAGAACTTATGGAAATCTTAAAGGAGCAAAAGTAAATAGAGGCAATCTTGATGATATACCGGTTGATCGGCATCTTGAATTGGATAATCTCGTAATAGCTCTAGAAGATCATCATAGCAATAATTTGCTTTTCATGAAGATTTGCAAAATGCTTCTTTGAGAGAAGCTAAGCTTCAGACCAAGCTGAAGGATGTTGAATGTCAAGGTAGAGGTTACGGTTGAAGAGGGAGAAGACTTTTGTGCAGACAATTTTATAAAAGAATACGAGCCTATGGAATTGGATAATGAAGTTCAAGATGTTGTGCTTGATGCAATGGGAGGTGCTTTTGTAAGCAGAAAGCTTCCTAGGATTCTACGTGATCACGAAACAGATGATGATGTCGATTGCAGGCCACACCAAAGACAATGTGTTGAGCCTCCAATATTTGATCAAAGAGGATGTTGAGCCTCATGATGTGGTGGAAGAATTTCCCCAGACCAAGTCTGATTCAGGCCTTGTTTTGAATTGTCCTCGGGTTGTGGTGGAGATGGAATTTGACCCCAACAGAGAGGGCTTCACCAAGGAGGTGGAGTTTGAAGAAAATGATGGCAGCAACATGTTTTTAAAGATATTTGGGCATCCTCAAGAATTCGGTATGGAGTTTGTCTCCCAAACTGAAGAGCATCTTACTTTACAAGAAGTAGAAATGGGCACAGAGGAGACGTATGCTTGTGCTGGAAAAGTTCCAATTTCCCACTATTTATTTATGGCTGCACTGAATGGTTTTGAGCCAAATAATGACTCCTCAATGCAAGATGTTGGACAATGCCCCCAGGGTATGGAGTCGGAGTATGACGATGTCATGGCAATTCAATCTGTTGAGAAGCCAAAGGAAGATGGAGAGACACCGCTTTACCTAGAGGCTTTGCACAAGGAACATGTTAACAAGAAAGTTTTTGGTGAAGTTGGGAATAAGGATTTCTCTGATAAGAGCATCGGTGATGGTACCAGAGAAAAAGATCTTGGGCCTGAAAACATGGACAAAATCGAAACAAGGCCCTCTGGCTAGATCTTTCGACCAGATATTAAAGCCACCAGTTTGATCAGTCCCAAATAGCATTCTATTGATTTGGAGAAGCTTGGAGGGTTGGTTAGTGATGTCCATTATGATAGGAATCACAGTATTGATACAAAGACTGACAAGTGGGCAGATACGGTGGCGCAACTGGTCAGGAACGAGGGCGTCCCTTTGATTTGGACTGGATCGGATTTAGCGGTACAGAGGGCTATGACTATTACACCCTCACAAGAGAGGACTCTTTCGCATTATTTAATGCTGTACGAACTTGATACTCATCTGACAACAAGTTGCAGTGTCGAACTTGTGGTAGTTGTGGTTTTGAATCATGTGAATGTGGCGGGAATAAGTACGCAACCTGTGGCAGGGTATGTTGAAATCGATAGGCCTGAGTTTTATGTTGGAATTTTGTCCTATGTCAACCAGGATCGTAAGGAAGATGGCAATCCTTTATATTTTCTATTATGGGGGGCACAGGAGCAAGAGACATTGATGAAGGAGTACATTTTGCACCTACACATAGTGGTGTTTCTCATTATGGATTATCGGGTGCAGTATTTCAAGAAGATGTTTTTAACTCCGATTTGAATTGGAGACAACTCATTCGGAGTGTACTGGAATAGAGTCTGATGAAATTGAAATCCTCTCAAGGTCTGGTTCCAATGTGAATTTCGAATTGCAAGCAGGGATGCCACAGTGAATGGCTATGCCGGTTGGTCTTCATGGGGGAGATTGTTGGGTATGTGAAGCCCAACGGTCACATGACCGTTCGACTTCTCCAGACTCTTCGATTCATACCTGAATATGAATGTATAACTATGTGTTTGCAGCCTATTTACTGGTGTATTGGATTGATAACGATTAATAAGAATATTCCCTGCTTTGAATGTGGACGTGGACATATTTGCCGAACCACAATAAATCATGTGTTGTCTCTTGTTTTTCTTTATTCTGTTTTTGTTATTGTTTTTCTGCTCATTTTAAATCTTTACAATTTAATACTCATATCAGATATGAGGGAGAGTTTCAAAACTCATTCGGCACCCAGAACAGTTCAGTATCCAACAGTCTAGAGAATGCATGCAATTTTTCTGTCAATAATGAAGGGAAGAAGAGGCTGGCAATGCCTGCTGTAAATGTGGTAGCTCAGCTAATGAGGTTGGAGAGTATGGCAAATGGTGAAATCGAAGAGGGTTCTGATGGTATTCGTGAGAAATGTGAATTTTCAAGCCCCGTTTCTGTTTTAGATGGACCTTTTCTGCACGAAAATCCAATTCCAAGTTCTGTAAACATTAAAGAGATTGCAAAAGATTTTCATGAACTGAGTACGAAATTACACAGTCTAAAGTTAAATATTGTTGATACCATGGATTTTGATAAAAATGGACATATCTATCATGAAGAAGATACATTGAAGCTTGTTCCAAAGAATGGATTGCCGGGTTCCATGAAAGAGGTTTTTCTAGACAAGACATCACATTTTTCTTAGATGCAGAGTTCTATGCTTCAAAGCTTAAAAGTAGATGACATTATGATTCCTGAAGGAAAATAAGCAACTCGCTTATATGTAAGAACTGTATTAGTTTCTGTTGGCTTGAGGGCTGAGAACATTGTGGCATCTACAAGATGGGGAAGCCATGCATACGAATAGTCCAACGACATAGCCAATAGAAAGCTCTTGTTTGAGCTTGTAGATGAAATTGTATGCAAAATGATAAAGCCATTCTTGAAAACTCGAGCCGGGATAAACCCTGCAAAACAGAATCTTCGGTACATGTCCAGGAGAAAATAACTATTAAGGAAGAGTGTGATGATATTTGCAGGTCTCCTGAGGCAGATTGTAAAATTTTAGAGGATGTCGAGTCTTTGGTAGATGGAGGCATGGCTAACGAAGTTCCTTGGGCTTGAGATGGTGAAGATATTGAGAATGTTGGACTTTAGGTAGAACGACATATATTCAACAACCTTCTTAAAGAGGGTATTAGCAAGACTTGAGTGTTTTGAGAATACATAATCATGATGGTTAATATTCAACCTTTGAGCTGCAAGACACAGAAGACTATGTTGCTAGAGGATGTTTAACTATGAATCTTCTCAGAAGAACTCAATTGGAGGGTCTACAAATCATGCACCCTTGCTGCGGCCTTCTCTCAATTTCTATTTATAGCAGGAACAAAACTGTGCATGTATTCACTCGATAAATAAGAGATAAAGAAGGGAATATATGTCAAGGGATACGAATTGCTGATACAGGACACAAAATTGATGCAAGTGGGATTGATAATGGTCAAATTTGGTTTAATAGTTTTCATATTCCGTGAGAAGATATTTTGAACTCTTTTGCGTAACAAGTCGTCAAAAGTGTATATTCTTAGATTGATTGGAGTACGGGCATCTTTTCTACTTGTGATTACAGTGACTGTGGCTACCTGCCAAATTCATTCACGCCAGGAAAACTTATTTTAATCTTTATAGCTTATAAAGTTTTAATTTCAATTTTTATGGATTAAATATTATGTCAATAGGGAAAGTAGAAGACTATATATATTTTATTTTGTTTTGCAATTTAAAGAAGAAGCAGTCATGGAATTTGGAACTGAAAATGGGCATTCGGAAAATCTTCAAATATGCAATAAACGGACTTTGGACAAGGTCTGAATTTTCTGATCCTAGTTGCACTGTGATGCAAGAGTGAGAATCGATCAGGAAGAAAGGCACTTTTCATTCTGTTAAAGAGGAAAAATAGGGGATTTTCTCTCTGAACATATTTTTTGTGTGCAGGGATTGCGATCTTTGAATTCCAATTTGATTAAAGAAATAAATGAGGCAATTTAATTCTGTGTATATTTGTTCTCTTTGCAGTTGTAATTGTTTCCTGTGTGACTTTGCAATTATTTGTAATCTCTTCTTCATTATATATGGTTGTGGGTATATATGAGCCTTCGACTCTTTCAGCTGTATATATATATTCGGAAGAAATCTACGCTTATATTATTGATTGTAGTTGTTCACAGGTATAGAGTGGATGATCCTTGTGAAGTCTATATCCGGTTTCCTTCTATTATAAATTCATCACTGAGTGGGTGTTAGTTTGTCGTCGTCTTCTTCTTTTTTTTGTTGTTGTTAAAAGCATACATCAAAAAATCAAAATTAGATCATATAAGGGATTTGTACCTCTCAAATATAGAAGAAGATCATTAAGTCAATAACATTCTATTGAGTTGTTAGTTTTGCAATTTGTCTTCATATCTATGCTAAGCTAAGTCATTTTAATTATTATTTTCAAAAAATAAAGTTATTTACTAATAGATGCAATTTCATTCTTCCCCTTTATCTACCCAATTAGCCCTGTGTGATTTGAGGTCATCTCTTAAAGTGATGAAATCCACATGAAAGCCTCTGAAACATAAGGGGAGAGCATTAAAAAAACTATCACCCTTAGTTCTAATCTAAAATATAAAATGGCATTTTGAAAATTTTATCCCAATAATCACACTAAGCAAATAAGAGAGCATACATTTTGCAAATTTCTTAAAATATGAAAAATAAGTAAATTAGCCAACTATGCTACTTTAGGTGCAACTAGTCTAGTGATAAAATGAAATATTTGAGATATGTTCTCTAGAATAATACATTCATACTATGAACTATGATTTGAGACTACTATAGGCAACCACGCTAATTAGTTAGAATACTCGATCAATACAAAAGGTTAACAAAAAAACTAGAAAAATGAAGAATAACATACAAAAATGTCAAATTTGATTTGCATGAAGAACATAAAATAGATGTACATGTTAACTAAAATTAATAAAATAACTAAATCCAAAAAACATAAAAGTTGACTAAATCAATGGAGGTGTTGATATATGATATCATTGAACCACATAATAACTCATCTTTGTAGTCATTGATCTAGTAACTCGCAGAGAATAAAATAAAAATTAGTGATTTATTGGTCAATGGTAAGGACCTACAAAATAAAATGCTAAAAATTGTGAAAATAGTAGGAAATAGGTTGGTAGATAGATTGTAGAGAGTGAAAAATGAAATTATAGTTCACATAAAAAAAAATTAATTTTTTTTGTTGAATTATAGGAAGATGCACCAATCCACTTAATTGATAGTTCATAGCAAGTGTTGATTCATGTAAGTGTCAATCTATAAGGAAGAAATCCTAATTTAGAATGCATAAAAAATAATTGCAATGAAATATGGTGTCTTAAACACAAAGAGTAGAAAAATGATGAAAATAAAAAAATAATATAAAGACCAATCACAAGGGATAAGAAAAAGTAAAAGAAAAAAACTTAAAAAAAAATGTTAGAAACAAGATGTAAAGAAAGAAAAAATAGAGCAAATGTGTAGATGTAAAATTTTTGATCTAGAAACATAAGTGCCAAACTATGGAGCATAAGCGCTAAGCCAAAAAATTGCATGTAAAAACTTAAAGAAAAAAATCAAACCAAAAATTAATACGATGAACATGCATCCTACCAATTGTGCTAGAAGGAAGAAAAATTGTTAAATTAGTATTAAATTAGTGAGTGGAGTGGTTAGATGAAGCATAATAAATGTGCAATGCATTGGTGTGGTATGGTTGGTTACTGTATAGATGCTATGGAAGAAGGAAGAGTAATGTAAAATAATTAAGTAGGTGAAAGTAGCTAATCTATAAACATTAATGTTTAAATTTTACGAGTGGTTTTATAATCAGACTCATTGTTATTGCATTGAATATAGCTTGAATGAAATAGTGAATATAATATAAAAAATAAGGTTACTTTGAATTTGATATAAAAGTTTTATAAAAAAATTAGGAGATTAAATTTTAGTTTATTTAGTAGCTTTATAATTTTCATAAAGTAGAGTCATAAAAAATAAAATTCATTCACTCCTTTCTTGATTTCTACTAATTTCCGTACTATGAAAAATAACAGATTTCTAGGTCAAATTTAGTTATTGTTCGCTAAGACTAGGGGTTTTCCAACTACTTGTACTACAGCATCATCTTGCTAGCATGTTGAACCATTCAAATTGATGGACTATATAAATTTCTAGTCACACAATTTTTGAGTTTAACTCTTTTTATTATGTGTGAACTAATCATGATTAGCGGATCTGAGATGTTGTTGTGTTACTTGTGACAATCATAACTAGGATACTCCATTGGTGAAACTTTATGAGAGATACAAAAAGAAGATTCAAATTTCAGTGATTTGATTGGTTATACTCTTTCAAACATGTCTTTCATTTTGGATCAAAAGCTGTCTCATGGGCATCAAAGAAGGAACTAATAGAGATGATTTCATCAGCCAAAGTAGAATGTGTAGCTGCAATTACCACAACATCTCAAACAATGTGTAGCTGCAATTACCACAACATCTCAAACAATATGGATGCGTCAAATTTTGTCAGATTTTCTCCACAATGAAGAGGAACCGACACCAATCCTTTATTATAACAAACATTGTCAATGAACACAATCATGTCTTTCACAAAAAGAGAAAGCACATTGATATATCTAAAAATTGATTAATAATGACAAAATCTACCTTGAATTCTACAAATCAAGATCAATTGAAAGACATTTTCACTAAAGCATTACCAAAGAACAACTTTGAGTATCTAGAAAAAACTTTTGGCATTGTTGAAATCAAATTAGTTAGTTGAAAAAATTAAGAAGAAATGTTCGCATTAATTTCTCCCCACTCCGTCCACCTACGCACAAGCTTCTCGTTTTCAAACCAAACATTTAATATAGAAGTTTCTTACAACGAAATCTACTCAACATTTAAAGCATAAACTTCCTCCATTGACTGTCAGTCCATAGTCTAAACCTGTGCTTTCAATATCTGGAATTATAAACAATTCCAAAACCTCTATAAATAAGAGGCACTTGTAATCTAACAGAATTTGCTTTCTGTATTTATAATTTGTCTTCTCTCTTCCTTCAAAGTTAACACGTTCTTTCTTTGCTGGCCAGCCAACTGTATCTAAATACACAGATATTTGTGATAACACTATTTCATGCGATACACTATTCATCTCTAATTTTCCAACTTCTCCCTTTCAATTGTCAATATAGTCCTGTTCATCACGCTGTATAATAAACACCTAGGACCCAGGAAATTCTGGTATTTAAGTTACGGGCAGACATCTGTACCGGGTACTCGTTGAAGTATTTTCTTAAGGCGGCCCCACAAAACTGTCCCTTGTGTGCATTTTTTTCATTCTCCACAAATTCCAATGAACTTCCCTGCAACTACGAATTTTAATTTCCTTATGAAATTATACAGTATATTCAAGATATTCTTGAAATAAACCCAAAAGATAAGACATTACGATGATTGACCTCTCGCCGTGTCTATATGACATCTGGAATTTAGTCCAAATAGTGAGCAAGCATTGGGACTTGTAAAATTTCGGGTAAAAGATCAGGAGTTACAAAAAATGCCGCTCAGGGTGCTTTCCGCGCTGGACTCGGCGCGTACACAATTGTATCACTTCACTGCAATATTTATCGCAGGCATGGGGTTTTTCACCGATGCCTACGATCTCTTCTATCCCGCCTGTTTCCAATCTACTGGGAAATATCTATTATAATGATGGGATGCCCATTCATGTGAAAGCCCTCGTTAATGGAATTGCTCTATGGGGGGCATTGGCAGGGCAACTCTTTTTCGGTTGGCTTGGAGACAGAATGGGACGAGAGAGAGCCTACGGATTCACTCCAAGTTTGATGGTCGCGAGTTCGATCGCTTCTGGCTTCTCCATCGGCAGATCACCAGAAGCTGTAATTGGCAGTCTATGCTTCTTCAGGTTCTGGTTAGGGTTTCGTATTTGCGGGGATTATCCTTTGTCTGCGACAATGATGGCCGAATACGCAAATACCACAACCAGAGGAGCTTTCATAGCTGCGGTATTTGGAATGCAGGGTCTTGGAATTCTTGCGGGTAGTGCAGTGGCCGTAATTGTGTCGGCTAGGATGAAGTCGGCAGTGGGCGATAAGCCGACATTCGGGCAGAAGGACGTGGTGTGGAGAATAATCTTAACGCTAGGAGCCGTTCCCGCAGGTTTTAGTTATTACAGGCGGTTGAAAATGCCCGAGACCACCCGCTACACAGCTTTGGATGCCAGAAACGCCAGGCAAGCAGCAGTGGATATGTCGAGAGTTCTTAATCTGGACATTGATGAAGATGAGGCGGATGTTTTAGGCACTCACAGTTGGCCGCCGCCGTCCGGATTGTTTTCCATGGCTTTCGTGAAGCGGCACGGGCTAGAGTTGCTAGGCACGGCATCCACTTGGTTCTTCGTGGATATTGCATTCTACCGTGGGAATCCATTTCAGAGCGATATATATCATAATATCAAATGGTTGAGGTGTCAATATACGAATCCATTAGATGATATTTTTCGTTTTTCAACGGTACAGGCAATGATTACATTGTGTGGGACTCTGCCGGGCTACATATTTACCATTCTTCTGATAGATCGTCTCGGTAGGTTTAAAATTTAGCTTATGGGCTTTTTTTTTCTGTCAGTTTTCTTGTTCGCCCTCGCCATTCCTTACAAAAGTTACTGGCTTGACGAATCTCATCGACATGGCTTTCTGGCGATCTATTCTTGACATTTTTTTTCAAAAAATTTGGGATCAATTGTTATAAAAAGTACATAAAATATTGTTTTATTATTACATTTGATATGCATTTTATAAAGTGGTGGATACGCAAAAAGCAGTTAAATAGTTTAACCGTGCAAAAACTACCTCTCTAACTATCTACCCTAATCAATGTAATACATTTACTAATAATGGAATAAATTATATTAACGATCCCCTTCTATTACATTTTTTTTACAAATGTTTGCCCAGAAACCCCCCCTTAAGTCTTACATAATAAAAATTGCTGATTACAGAATATATATAGATATATTTTGTGAAATTTTTTTTTGAAGAAACAAATTATGAATCAAGTTTAGCTCCACCAAGCTATCTCATAACCCTCGGAAAGGTGTAGCCTCTATCTAATATCCCTAATTATTCAGCAACAATCCATAACTGAGCCCTCCAACCACATGGCTTCATCAAGTTGCCTGATAACCCTCAGAAGGGTATAATTTTTGAACACAACCTCGAGTACTACTCCACAACCATCCATATTGAGCTTTACACCAAAGCCCTTACCTGTCTCCAAAAACAAACTTCACAATACATGCATCTTCAAATATGCCAGCAACAACAAGGAATAAACAAGAAACCAAAAAGCCAAAAACGCTTCTCAAGAAAAACACCATCTCAAAGTGAGAATCTAACTTGAGATGATGGAAATCCTCCATCCTTCTGTGCCACCAGCCTCCAATAAAGTGAAGACTTATAGAACTTCTCCAGAATCACTAAGAGAATCATAAATAATAACTTGATCATTTGACGAATCCCCATTCTCAATATAAGAAATGTTTTCTGATGAATAATGATGAACAACAAATACCCTAATCGGTACTGAGAGGGGGGAGTGAATCAGTACATACAAAAACTTCTCAACAACTTATCAAGTTAAAACAATGCTAACTGGTTGTCTTCATTACTGAACTTAACCATGGCAATACCGGTTAAACACAGTAAGACTTCACACAGCTAAACTAGTAAAACTGAATACTTTAAATAACATTCAACACTTGATAACTACTTCACCAATATACTCATGCATGTGTTGAATCAATAATACCATAACCATTAGCTTTTCATACGTATTCACCTACAAAAAGACTGCTCAATCATCACATGAAAAATGCACAACTCATAACACAGATTTTTCACACGGAAAACCAAATGGGAAAAACCACAGTGGGGATAAATACCCACAAGCTTGTTTTTGAACTCTTTTGAAGGTCGCTCTGTTAGGAGCCTAGTCCGGTTAAAGAATTTACAATAAGGTTCTATTAGGAACTGATCTTGTTAAAGATCACCCGGTTAAGGGATGGCTATATACAATGTTAAAGGTTGAAACCTTGTTAAAGGTTACCACACTAGAGGATTGGAAGAACACAATGATCTTGAGTCACCTAGTTAGAGGATTTGCAATAAGCCTGTTAAAGCTACCCGGTAAAGGGACTTTCCAACTGTTTAAATGGTTAGAAGACAACAAGTAAAACTTTGATCTGATAACAACACAACTTGCTAAGGCAGATCCTTTTCAGCTCCTCTACTCTGAAATCACACTCTCCAATTTTTCACTCACTGGTTCGGCAAGTATCTCATCGCTCGGATACAAACCTAACATTTGCCAACACAAACAATAACTAACATCATCAACCTTATAGACAACAATTAGTTCGGTAGCATAAACCCTAAACATTTTAGGTTTACAATACAAGTGGTCCAATCCCGACCGTTCAAACACTTTGCATAGAATAAAACAATCTCAAACAGATCACAAGTCATTCTGCATTGTCCATTCTTCACTGCATATGGAAATCAGTAACTCATCATGCTATCTTCACATACCGCTAAGAAGAATGTTCATTCCTGAGGTAGACATTTAATGCAATCGATCTTCACATACAAGATCCTCAAGGAAATCTTTTAGTTTCATGTGCACAAAACTGAACGTGGTATCTCGATCTCATCCTTATCTCTTAGCTAACTCATCACAGAATGTCACTGGTTGTATTGCATAAGCTAGATTTCCAAACCGGAAACCTTAGAGCTAAGACTACCAATCGGTAGTCACACTTAGTGAAACCCTGACACCAGTCCACTTCATCCCTTCATACTGGTTCTCCTACTTGAACATCAATAACAACTTCTTCCAATCTTCATACCGGTTCACCTGCACTTATTGACATCAATGACAACATACATTATCATCATATCACCATACTGGTTCATCAGATGCCAACATTTTCTTCATTGATTTTATCTTTAACCTTTCCTTTAAGAACATCTCTACCTTGACTTTTACATGACCAAGCCCTGTGACCTTTTTTCTTACAATAAAAACATTTAATATCTTCATTACTTATGCTTGATCTTTTATTATGATTTTGAACATATAATGCATTTTCCAATGGAGAAGTTCATCTTCTAAATCTTCTACATTTGTTCTCTTTTCTTCTACTAAAAGGGCTGAAATCATATCTTCTAAACTCTGGGAGGTTATTTGGCTAAGTGTAAATATAATATTATAGTATTTTGTAGGCAAGATATTTAACAAGATAGCCTTAGCATCTTCATCACCTACTGGAGCCTTAACTTCTGCTAATTGTTTAATAAGAGATCTCAAACTACTTATATGACTTGATATTTTGACTCCGTTTTCCATTTTGAACCTAAACAATTGAATTTTTAAAGAGAATTTTGCACTTAATGCCTTTGTTCCAAAATTTTTTTTGATATTATCCCAAATATTTGCTGATGATGTATCCAAATCTATATGATGTCATTCTGAATCATAAAGAGAAAGACCAATAATAGCTTTGGCTTTATCATCTTTGTTATCCCACTCTAATAATTTAATTGCATCTGTAGGTTTCATTTATTTTCCACTCACTATTCCCCATAAATTTTTATTCATTAATTGCATCTGAATTTTTATTTTCCAAGTATGAAAGTTAAAACCAAAATATTTATCTAGCGTATCAACCACAATCTCCATAACAAAATATCCCTTTTATTTTCCTATAATTACTTCACTAAAATTGCAATATTTGTTTCTAAGCCCTACCTTCCCTTGCAAATTAAAGAAAGAAAGAACTACAATCACTTAACATACAAAAAGATTGCTTGGTTTGTTGCAGCATAGGCACAAAGATTGTTCGATGTTCTCTCACACCATTTTCATAGAGACATAACTTCAGAAACTCATTGCATATTCAAAGGTGCTCAGACAGACCACTTTGATAACAGTTGTTATAAAAAGTACATAAAACACTCCTTTATTCATATAGAAAAATATTACATTTGATATGCATTTTATAAAGTGGTGGAGATGGCGGAAATCAGTTAAATAGTTTAACCATGCAAAAACTACCTCTCTAACTATCTACCCTAATAAATGTAAAACATCTACTAACAATGTAATATATTATAATAATACCAATATGACTACTTTCATTGTGCTAACAGAGTTATTTCCTGCTCACTTGTGATCGATATGTCATGAAATTTTTCCAGCCACCGGTAAAGCAGTGTAATGTACCTTGCGAGGAACCTCAAGGTACAAGATAAAACTTACAAACAATAATAGATAATTGTAGCATTTTTTTTTGGCAAAGATATTTAATGACAAACATTAATTAAGAATCATAATACATAAATATCAAAGAGGTTCCTCAACACCATATAACAATTTAGATTTCATGAAACATGTAAGTATAACCATAATCATTTCCACATATTACATTTTAACTATCTTAATCCATTGCATATGACTAACCTATCTAAACTATGTTAAGTTAAACATCAATTGAAATATAAGATAACTCATAAACACATTACTAATTGTCGGTACCAACACTACACAATCTAAAACCACTATACATAAATTAACATTACATTACAGTATCCAATTACATGAAGATTCCACCTTAGCGGAGTGATACAATCACAATCGTATGAAAGTACCTAAAATAACATCATAAATACATCTTCAACATCAACACTGGAAAAATGAACAAGGTACACCAACTAGAGGAGACCACAACCATGCTCTTCAAGGAAACTAACTTCAAAAGGTAGGCCACGATCACTCGACCATGCCGAATCCTAAGGTCCACCCTACTAGGCTAGGAAGATAGACACCAAGTCCTAATAGACATACTAAGGTCAGCAGTATCTAGCCACCCAAAGGAAAGTCAAGTACTAACATCAAGGTCTATTGTCAGAGGCTTATTACCATGATACTTTGATCAAGGTGCTAAGATGCATTGGGGAAGAAGTTTCATCACATAACTTGGTATGGGTTGTCTTGGTAGGTCTCCGTAGACCCCAATCCTCATCCTGGGTTATCTTGGTAGTCTCTCTCAATCCCTAACCCCCATTAAACACTCATGTGGAATTAACATATCTTTCATGAAGACAAGGAAGTTGATCTTGCCATTCTAGGCCTTCCCGATCTCATCTTGAGCGTAAATAAGAACTCTAGACCATTAGTGGGCCATTACCATTATCGTGATTAATGTGAAATACTACCCAAACCCCTATGTTCATTAATTAAGCTTATCACTTGTTAAAACAACTCTCCCAATGAGTTGTCTTGGCAATCACTTAGGATCTTAGCCTCCATGGAGAACCACTCCTCTCTAAGACTCCAAGCAACCAACCCACTAGTTAACCCAATCCTAGGGAGGAATCTAATCATAAACAATTTTAATCAAGCAAGGAATTCACCATCTTGGCAATAAAGCCTCAGTACCACAAGCACAAGGTCTAATCAATCAGAATGAGATAATAATATCACAACTCTAATATCCAATAATACTCAATAAATAACTTCCAAATAGGGATAACGACATAAGGTTTACCAACAACCCCTATGAGCCTCTGAGATACTATAACTTGATCAAAACTAAGACTCTGAGGCAATCTATAGATCAACTTAATTGAATAATGCAATAAGACTTCAAGGTACAACATATATATAAACAAAACATCATCATCATTAACCACCTAGATTAAATTAATCATTATAAAAACATTTTTAATCAATGGTTTGATTTTTATTTACAATAATAAAGATACAATCCCAATAACATTTATTTAACATCATTGACTTAAGGTTATAGATTAATAACAATAAAATGGTAACAAATTAAATAATATTAATCATAACAGACATCAAGTTTCCACAATCCATGGGATATTGTTCTTGATTGTTTCGAGATTCGATTGTGTATGAGTTTTTGCATCAATGTTTCGGATCACACTCCATGATCCATCATTAGAATGAAAGAGAGCATGAGGAAATATTAATCATTTTCAAATTTTATACCTATATAAGATTTCAATTAAAAGTCAATAATTATATCCCAGAATCCAATTCCATTATTGGATGTTAATTGACTTAATTATATTAAACTAGCTCTATTACCAATATATATAACCATTGTTAATTACTTAATAATAACATGATATTATTTAATTGACTCTCGCTCTTAACAAGTTGATCGAAACTACTTTACAAGATGACTTACAGATAAAATCACATTTCATTAAACTTTCACTCGACCAATATTATATATTGTGTAAGGGATATATATATATATATATATATCCCTTACACAATATATAATAAGAACTTTGCTGAACATCTTATTTACAAATAAAACCACTCAAATCTCATTTAAGTTTTTATCCGATTTAGATAAGAAAACTGACCAGATAAGTATTCAAAAAGATATTTGTTCTATGCATGATTTATTTCAAGACACGAAAAGAACACAATCATTATAATTTATATAAATATTCAATGGGAAAAAAATACATCAATCTAATACAAGCTTTAAAAACAAACTTTACCATAAAATAAAATATTTACACATAAAATAAAACCCTAATATGCAATTAAAGAGCAACCAAAAAACTGCACTATTTATCCAAATATTAATGACAAAACCCTATAATTTAATACGCACAACTAAAACATTATATTATAACACAATCATATTTTAATTCTCTGGGCATATACATTTGCAGGCGTGGTGATTGGCAAGGCTGGGCATGGATTTTTTTGTTTACCCCACGGTATGAGAGAGGGCCACCCCCTTGCGTTGGAGTGCCACCTTGTGTGGACACTTCCCGCCCATTCTGCGTGGTGGAGTGCCACCAGCGTGGTTACACCCCACGTAGGTGGGACTCTCCACCCACGCGTGGGAGGACCACCTCCCCATGCCCAAACAAAACTATGGTGCTCTCCATTCTGTGCTAGGAATACACAGTGCCGCCCAGCCATGAAAGGATATAAGGAAAAGTGAAAATACGTATAATAAAAAAATAGTTTGAATGTCCTAAAGAAAAAATCTCTATTCCTTAGACAGACGATTCTACTAATGGAACAATTCCCATACAGGAAGAGATTATAAGGTATTGCGGAAAGGATACGGTTTACCAACCAACGATAGATTTTAATAAAAATACATAAATATACAAGGCTATTGATAATGATAATAAAAAATATAAAGGTTTAAAAAGTCCTCATTGTTGGATACAACGGATGTTTTAAGTTCAACAGAGGTTTGTTGGAATTGATATTACTATTATTACGTTGCACAGAAAGTACATTATTCAAATCTAAAAGCAATTCTAGATTAACACATAAATCAAACAAATCCACAAACTCCACAGGCTACATTCCATTTCTGGACATTGTGCATCACAGAGAACAATATTCAAACACCATTGTTCAGAAGGAGGTAAAGCCTACCTGGAAATGCAATAATAAAAAAATTGAAGCGAGTTCTGCAATCTCCCCTTCTCCAAATCCTCCACCCAAAAGCCAATCTCTCCTTTATCCAAATGCTTCCGAGAGACTTAAGTCTCTCAACCATCACAACCAACCAACCATTGCGGATAAACAATCCCTTAGAATTAATTTTGTCGTTAACTTAAACAGTAATCTTTTTATTTATTTATAATATTGAATTAATTTAATAAAAATTAATTAATTAATGATATTAAACAAGTTTTAATTATTTACACTATTAACTTTATTTAATTAATTTAACTAATTAATTATGTTTGTGGATAATATTATTAATAAAGTTACACACATATAATTCGTTGAATCCATTTAAATATAATTATCTTACGTCCAATAATGTTGTATGTTTAATTTAATCCTTTTATTAAATTTCTAGTACTAATCATAACACAAAAATCAAGGATCACACTCACTCGACTAGACTCATACTGTACAACAAATTTGACCTAACTGACAAAGACCAAATGTATGCAAGGGCTATGGTGCTAACCCTACTCCCACAATAGAGAAAACACAAGGTGGACACCTAGGACCTGGGTGCTATCTCCCATTGCCACCTTTAGGGGCCAATAGAGCACACTCAGTCCTGAGATCGAGAGGAGTTGATGCCCGGTACCTACATGCTACATCCACAAAAAAAACTACACAAAACATCATATGTGCATACATGAGTAACATATACCATCTATAAAATGATGATGACTATGAACTCATACGCCTCTAAAAATGAGTGATAGGAAGTTCCAATTGATTACTACATTCATATAATCATCATGTTAGTATCATAATCATTTCAATTTCTATTTTCAATAACTTGACATTCAAATCATGGTTTGAGTAAAGCATGCATCATTACCTATACTAAACATGTACATAATCATAAACATTAATGAAATCACTGCTATGCGTCTAATCAAAACAATAGATATAAACATAAGACCATAGGTGAAGTAGATGGCTATCATCATAAGAAAGTATCTGAGATCAATAATAAGTCCTTCAAAACAAATATAAGCAAGATAGGTGAGGGCATCACATCCTCCTAATGAACAAACTTCCACGGAGCTAAAAATAAATCTAACTTCAATAATTACCTAGGAACATAGAATCAACATCACCATAGTAATCATAGCAATCATAATATGTCCACTTATTATTAAAGAAAATTTTAATATCTAGAATGAAATAAGAAACAAGGAGTATCAAACAAACCCATAAATATCTAACACATTCAATCACAAATGATGGATCGGGGAGAGGCACTACAAGAAGGGTGTATCATTGGAGCATTTGGATTCTTGTATGCCTCTCAACCCACACATCCTAAGCTTATTGATAAAAACCCTTATTTATAAGAGCCCTTATTTTTTCCAAAGCTCTTCTCGAACAAGCATGGGCATAGGAGTGGATAAGGCCTTGATTTTTCTAGTAGTAGAAAGTTGTTTGGGTTTCTTTTGCACATTTTGATACCAAAAACAAAGAGAAGATCATTGGAGGATAATGAGGGAGAATTTACTCAAGTTCAAGCCTAATCTAGGGAAGATGGTGAGAAGGGAAACATGTATGAGCAATTTGTTTTCTAGGTAGTGTTCAAAGAAAGGAAACTACCTTGACTAAATTATTTTTAACTTTGTAAGGATTAACATTATTTCATTTTTACTTTACATGAATGATATATTAGCACTTGTATGAGGTGAAATGGTTATATTAATAGTAAAATATACTTTAAATAAATATATTGTAGGATACAAATCTCAAAGGAAATGTTTATGTATTGAATTATGTAAAAATTGACATCTTTAAGAGACAACTATGTTTATAAATAAACACGAGTACCATAATAAACACAAATACCACATTTAGTGTTATTTAATCGTTTCATCTATTTATCTTTAAGATACATATAAACGACTATGCTTATAGATAAACATGAATAGCACATCTAATGTTGTTTAATAATTTCATTTATCTATCCAATAATCCAATTTATTATAAAAAATAACATTTAAAAAACTATGTATGATAGTAAAAAATCGGCTTGAATGATCAATCCTGAGAGAAAAGAGTGGGTGCAACCTTCAAAGATTGAAAGGAAAACAAAATATATGGATTATACAACATTAGCTTTATTATATTATTATATTATAACATCGAAATCTTATTAAAATTATTATGATATTTTATATTTTTATATTATTAAAATTTAAAAAAGATTGGATTCTAGAGAGCGAAAAATATAAATATAAAACATAAAAAATATAATAAAGAAAATTGTTGAATTATAAGAAGATTCGTTAATCCATACAAGTGCTACTTCATACATGTGTTGGATCATGTAAGTGTTAATCTATAAGGAACACGTGTAAATTTAGAATGGATAAAAAATAATTGCAATGAAATATAGTATCTTAAACACAAAGAAAAAAATAATATAAAAACCATTCAAAAAAGATGTGAAAAATGTAAAAAAAACAAAGGTAAGAAAAACTTGGAAATAAGATGTAAAAAAATAAAAATAAACAAAAATTGTAAATTTCGTAACATGTAAATTTGTTGATTTAGAAACACAAGTGCCAAAATGTAGAGTGTAGGTGCTTAACCAAAATATTGCATGTAAAACTTAAAAAAGAACTCAAACCAAAAATTAGTAAGATGGACATGCATCCCACCAAGTGTGCTAGAACGAAGAAAAATAGTTAAATAAGTATTAAACACTAAAGCTTCAATAGAAAATTTACATTTATACCATGTTTACCTTACTCATCTAATGGAGTTGAAGTGGAGAGAATCCTTTAAGCTCCACTTGATGTGCTCAAATTCGTGATGGATGTAGTTGTATCAATTTGGATTGATATTAATGCACTAAGGATTGATATTAATGCACTAACATAAAAATAGCTGAAGATTGATAGTGAAAATAGTAGCATAAGTTTACTTGATGGTAGATTATCAAATGGAAAAGAAGAATCCAATTTGTAGATTTTCTAAGGAAAATTAGGGCCCACGATGCAAAGTTACTAGAGTGATAATATTTGAAGAAAATAGAGACGTGAATTGAAGTCTCCACCTTGTCACAAAGATAAGAGAGGAAAATAAGTGAACCATGAGATAGCAGGGAAGAAATTATCGCATATGTACACACAAGGTGGCATGTGTAAGAGATTAGAGGCTACATATGTGTTCTAAACATGCACACCCATGTGTGAGAAAGATAATTGGCCTAGGTTAATAGAACAAAATTGAGTTTGAGGCTTGACAAAGATTGAAAGCTATAATATTATATGCTCCCACATGTGTGAGCATGAACTAGGGTAAGTATGCAAAAAAATGTGAGGGCACGAGGGGAATAGGGACACACTATATGGTGCTAAGTTTATATTTTAATCCATATGAAGATAATGGATAACCATAATTTAAATTTGGAATATTGGGGTTCTATGAAATTAAAAATTAGAAGAAAATTTAATTGGATCTTAATTAACCTTAATGAATTAATTAATTAAGTTTGAAGAATCAATGAATAAGGTTATATAATTAGTTTTATTTAATCGATTAAAAATAGGAAGTAAATGAGAATTAATGATAAGAAAGATAATTAATTAAATAATAATTATTTTAAAGAATATGAGATATTAACGGATTATAATAATAGTTACTTAAATAAAGATTTTAATATTTAATAAAAATGATGAATTCAAATACATATAATGGTCACTAGGATGACCAAAAGTGATATCACATAACAAAGAATAAACCTTAGGAAAATAATGTATAGCACTAATAAGAAATTAAACCCTAACAAGATTTAATGAATAATCTTGATGACTGATGATGCAATTAGAAATATTGTAACTTTTCTTAAGTTTAGACTAAACTGATTAAATATGCATATACAGTAGCATAAATTAGGTTAGATCATATTTATATTCAAGACATATCAAAATACTAAATGCTAATATAGAAAATGAAATCAAAGGGTTAAGGTACATAGGTCTAAGAATGAAGATGAATAATAGCTTTGATTTAAAACTGAAAAACTATCTCTCTATTAAATACCTTCAAATTATGATTGTCTCTAAATGCTATGATGGCACTTCTATATAGTGTAGATTTGTCCTAATATCCATTCTTTTAAATTCAGTAACTATGCAGCTCTTCTTTCTAATTCATTGAATTTTCTATTTTGTATTGATTATGAAGGATTAGTAGTATTTGAAAATACATTGATGAAATCATTAGATCATAGAAGTGATCTTTTTTTTGGCAAAATCCTTTGATTAAATTATCCATGCAATCATAGAAATGATTGAAGAAAACACTCTTTAGTCATTCAATTACTCTAGATTGATTTGTGTTGGATTTTGCCAAGATCAAGAGGTCAATGAAATGTACAAGATAGAGACACAATATAGGACAAGAATAAACTATATTCTCATCAATAGAAAATGATCAACAATCAACTGGATTATCACTAATACAATGAATAGAGGCTTGCTTATATAGGCAAGGCCATATGGATGTATGAGCACACAAATATGACATGTGGCTCAATAAGAAACAAGGGTAGGTAAGAAATAGGTGTGGGTAGGTAGGAGAAATAATATAATATTCCACATGAGGTGGATCACCCACCGAAGGTGGAATTATCACTCCACAATAAGTGGATATGATAGTGTAATAACAAGATCAACACCATAAGAGGTGGAATTTCTCCTACACACACTATCCCAATGTGGCACAAACACCCAAGTGTCTCATATCCAAACTACTATGAAATTCATTATCCTAAGTAAACTTAAGTAAGTGTAATAATATCCATGATGAATAATTATTTACACCAACACCCCCCCTTAAGTGCAACTTAGGGGAATGCACTTAAGTCGACAATGCAACTAAGCAATGCAAGATGGGTCCCGGCTACGAGGTCATGTTAGGTACCCATGAACAAATGCAAATGCATGCAAACCAATGCAATGAAATCTCTCACAAAGTGGGGAAAGAGAGAAAAACCCAATGGGAAAAAACCCTCCCCCAAAAAGAGAGATGAAAGCTATACAAGAGAACTCTCGTAGAAGTATGTGAGGAACAAAACCCCATGTGAGGAAAAAGTCCCCCCCATATGAGAGAAGAAGAGAAGTCAAACTGTGATCCTCCCTCAATGAAGAATCTGCACCAATGATAGAAGCTTGATGTATGAAGAAACTGCTCCACGAACGTCGAACAACATTCCTCCCCTTAGGAAGAAACAAAACCAAACGTGTATCCATGAAGCCTCCCCAATCATGAAGGGAAGATGTATGAAGAAAACTCATGATGAAAGGAATCTCTGAAAACTGCTCAAGTGTCCCCATGTCGATGCTAAAAGATACCCCCTCCAAAGGTGGTAAACTGTGCCACACTACTGAAAAAGGCACTCCAAGATCTAGTGGAGATGGATGTAGAACATGTCCCAAAGATTCATATGTCTCCTCAAAACACAAAGAGACCTCCTCCAACTGCTGTACATAAGTATCCACAATCATGTCAACCTCAAAAGAATGATCATGTAGAGAATGAAAAAGAGGGTCAGAGTGTGCCCTCGCAACAATTGAAGAAGGATCATCTTCATCAAAGAGAAGATGTATGTCATCAATGATGTCTCCCAAATCTGCAATGTAGGATTCCGCAAACAAACCTACAATGTCTGTCAAGTAATCATCCCATGAATCTGAAGCTGGAAGACAATGTATATCCTGCTGCACTGAATCACATGAAGGCAAAGCTGTCACACTATCTACATCATCAGGTGCAATAGGTGATGTGATATCAATATGAGAAGATGAAATACAAGACTCAAGAATGGGGTCACATGTGAGAATCCCCATGTTCAAGTGTCCAAAGTTCTCCTCAAAATCTGAATCATCACAAGAAGTGTGATCATAATGTGTAGAATCATCAAATGTGAAATCATCATCATCAACAAAATCTGAAAAGGAGTATAACCGAGATGCATGATCAACCACCCCAGTTGCAATGATAGCTCTAGTCTCCATGTCTCTAATGAAAACTGAGTCAGGTGTGAACTCCACAACTCTCTTAGTTGCGCCATGTGTGATTTGATAGATAGAAAGGAGATTGTTTGTCAAGTGGGGTACACACAACACATCATTGAAGGAGTTATCCCCAATGTCAATAGATCCTTTCCCAATCACATCCATGTATGTATGATTGCCCATCAAAATCTGAGGCATGGTGCAAGGCTCAAATGTAGAGAACATAGATTGTGAAGATGCCATATGATGAGAAGCCCCTGAATCTAGAAGCCATCTCTCTGAATCATGACTGATAGTAGCACATAGAGCTTTTCCTTTTCTTGTTCCAAAAGAGTGAGTCTTTCCACTTGTAGAAGCCATGAATGCTTGCCCTTTTCCTTTTGAATGTGAGGAAGTGGAAGTTGATGAATCATCCTTCTTGTAGACTTTAGGCAAATCAATGTTATGTTTTTTGATGATATGTGTGAGCTCATCAATCTTCTTAGAATGGCAACAATGCTCCTCATGACCAATCTTTTTACAATAAGCACAAGTAGGTCTCTCCCTCTTTGGTGAATTATCTCTCTTGGAAGAGGATGAATCTCCTTGTTGTGGAGAAGATGGTGCTTTTTCTTTAGGCTTTGATGGCCATTTCTTCTTGTTTGAGTTGTCCTTTCCTTGATTTCCTTTGTTCCCTTGATTTTCTACTAATGCTTGAGACTTAGAAGAAGCCTTGAGAATGCCCATGCTAATCAACTTAGTTTGTTCCATCATCAATATTTCATTGAAAGCATCAAATGTAGGCATTTTGTAGCTTGAACCCATTGTCATCCTATGAGTTTGGAAACTAGAAACAAATGCTGCATATTCTTGTGGAAGCTTCCCTATCAAGTTGAATATCAATTGAGTATCCTTTTTATCAATGCCACAATCTTTGAGTTGTGCCCTCAACTCATTTGCCTTAGTGACATAATCTTGTATAGTATCAAAGTTCTTGGGATCTAACATGGTGAGATCACTATCAATTTGATATCCCCTAATCTCATCAACTTGACCATACAAGTCTTGAAACTTTTGCCAAGCATCCTTGATTAGAGTACATTTCTCAATATGAAAAATGAGATCCTTTGATACATACTTTCTTAAGGTACCAATTGCCATGATATTTTTAGTGAGCCAATCTAAGTGACCAACTGGATCAGCCTTAGGATCAGCTGGAGCAACAATAGTTCCATCAATGTAATGAGTGAGTCATTTTTCCATAAGTTTACTCCATGCATCAATTTTCCAAGTAGCATAGTTATGTGGAGTTAAGAGAGGAAACTTAGAAGAACCCATAGCAGCAAAAAGGAAAGAACACAAGAGCACAAGAGACACCCCCCAAATTCAATCAATCAAAGTACCCCCCCTAAAGTGATGATTTTGGCACTTTATACTTAGTGCGATTACAATGAGCCACTTGCAAAACAAGACAAAGTGGACTTATGATGCAAATTTTACAACTTCTCAAATGAGATACAAGAGACTTCAATCAATAGTGCAATGAATCTAACTGAGATTCAAGCAAATATACAAGTACCAAGTGAGCCAAAAATGGCCAAGATCTGAAAGTATAATTTCTACTTACAATGACATAAATCTGATAATATCATGTGAAAGTAGATAAAAAAATATGCACTTTCAAAAAAAACGGCACCTAAAAAGGAGGTCGGATGACCCCAAACGAAGCCTCTGAAGTTGCAAAAACTGGGATTACTCAGGGATAGTCACCAAAAACTGCATTTTCTGAAAAATCTGTGCATCAAAATCAAAAAATTCTTCCACCACTGTGGAGAGCACGAAATTCTAGCCCATTTCAAAAAAAATTGCACCAAAAAATGAGCAAAAATGAGCAAGTTATGGCCATTTGAAGTTGAATTGCAAAATCAAAAATGCAAATGAGAGGGGGTCCAAAAATTTTCAAACCCTGCTGATGTGGCGCTGACGTCAGCAATTCAGTGGATTAAATTTGACGACCGTATGACCATCGCAAAAACTTCGCCCTCTGCTGACTGGCCGTCCGTATTGTACGAACAGATTACGTGCTTGGGTGACTGTGTGTATAGAATGCTGTGTGTCACTGTACAGAATATCTGACTGGATAGTACGGTTTGTATCGCTAGCCAGTGGCCGCCTGCCACATGGCTGTCGTGGTCCTCCTGTCTGGTTGCCGCGTGGCGGGAGAGCTGGCCGAGGGTGGCGGGCGTCGGGAGGCGGCATGAGGAGCCGAGCGAGGACGTGGGGGTGGTGCCGGAGGTTGGCTCACGGGAGGAGTCAGAGCTGAGCGCGGCGGTGTTGGAGAGGATGCCGGAGCTTGGGTTTTCCGGCAGTTGGTGACGTGGCCCAGAAACAGGCAGAGATCTGCAGGCATCAACGGGAATGTCCAGAAGACTTGGGCGCCGGCAGTGGTGCGGGATCTGGTAGGCGGGAACCTGTGGGTACAACCGGCAATGGCAAGCGGTGACAGAGACACGCGTAGGGTACGATGAGGACGGCAGGCGGTACCGATGCTGACAGGTACGGTGTCTGCCGAAAATCTGCGGACCTGCAAAGTCACGAGGGGGGGGGGGGTCAAAATTGGCCAACTTTATAACCAAAATTCATGGAAACGGCCTTCTGGATGCAATGGCGAGGTCAGATCTGGTCTAGGATGCCTCCAAAAGATGCTACTCCTCAGATCTGCCTCTTGATGTCGCAATAATGCCTCTTCAAGACGAATCAATGAAGCCCCAATAGCTCTGATACCATGTTGGATTTTGCCAAGATCAAGAGGTCAATGAAATGTACAAGATAGAGACACAATATAGGACAAGAATAAACTGTATTCTCATCAATAGAAAATGATCAACAATCAACTGGATTATCACTAATACAATGAATAGAGGCTTGCTTATATAGGCAAGGCCATATGGATGTATGAGCACACAAATATGACATGTGGCTCAATAAGAAACAAGGGTAGGTAAGAAATAGGTGTGGGTAGGTAGGAGAAATAATATAATATTCCACATGAGGTGGATCACCCACCGAAGGTGGAATTATCACTCCACAATAAGTGGATATGATAGTGTAATAACAAGATCAACACCATAAGAGGTGGAATTTCTCCTACACACACTATCCCAATGTGGCACAAACACCCAAGTGTCTCATATCCAAACTACTATGAAATGCATTATCCTAAGTAAACTTAAGTAAGTGTAATAATATCCATGATGAATAATTATTTACACCAACAATTTGATGTAGATTTAGTTTCCTTGAGTGCTCATTTTTTTTTTCTATATCATAATGAATGCACACATTGAATGTATTTGAATGATGCTATATAACAATAAATCATTTGAAAGGTGTGCTAAGTCAACTCATGATAGGCATGAAATGGGTAGGAATTGCCAATTTTTTTATTTTGAATTTTTGAATTTTAAGTATCAATTTCATAGGCCATGAAATTGATCTCTTATCAATGGAATAGCCAAGGACAATAAAATATGTTAATGTATGAAATGATTTGTCTTAATATAGGAGCCAAATAAATGTTAAATGTGAGAATTTGTATAAGAATAAGATAAAGACAAATAAATAAGAAAATATGTAAATATAAATGAATAAAAAAACAAATTTAAATTTACAAAACAATGTCATTTATCAATAAATAATTATATTAAACATTTTCATTAAAAGGAACCCAAAAACAAATGATTATTGACATAAATATCCAATTCTCATCATTAATTCAATTCTTTTTATAAACTACAAGAAATTCACTCAAAAACTAACAAATGTCAAAATGAACACCAATCAATATGGAATGCTACACTAGGAGTATTTTTCTTTCCATGCACAAAAAACCCTTTTAAGATTACTAACGTGGATGGTCACTTCGTTGTTTTCAATTAAAATTAAAATATCAATTTTGAGTTGCTTTTCGAATTAGAAGTGTTAGGGAGACATCTTGATTGTGGTATAATTTGAGTTGATCTAATTACAAATAATTTATGCTTTAAAAAAAGAGGTTACAAATTCAAATCTCATAAGAAACAAGATATATACACCTCATGTATGACACAATTAAATGCCTTCCCCAAATCTCATAAGAAACAAGATATATACACCTCATGTATGACACAATTAAATGCCTTCCCCAAAAAATATGAATAGTCACATATTACTATTAACCTATTATTTAATGTGATACGTTATTCATCTCTACCTTTCCAACTTGTCTCTTTCAAATTGCTGATAAAGTCAGGTCATCACGCTGTATAATAAATTACCTAGAAAGCGAGAAAACTTGGTGAGTAAGCTATCTAGAAACATTATTTTAGTCGGCAGAAATCTGTAGTAATTAGTCATCGAAGACAAACCAGTCCATTGTTTGCGATTTTGCCTATGCTGGACAAATTCCAATGAACTTCCTCGCAACTACGAAGTTCGCTTTCTTTGTGAAATTAAGTCAATATAGGACAAATTCCTATGAGCTTCCTCCCAACTACGAATTCATATGCTCAAGAATATTCTTGGAATACGGGAAATAACTAGCGGTTGCGCGCTTTATTTGCGTGCAACGGGAAGCCGATAGGTGGTCAAGCATGCAAGAACAAGGGCATGGGGCAGCGATTTGGTAACACACAACAAAAAGCTTCTGAACTTGATGAAAACAAAATATAGAATAACAATTAGCATTAACAAAACATTTTTAAAAAATGAACATAGATATCAATTGTCAATTGCAATTATTGTATATTTATTGACAAAATAACATTGATAAAAAAATGTCAAACAGTAAAAAGCATCATCCACAATTAGATGGTTTCTGAATAGGTAAGCACTATAGTTGTACAACTGAGAGTTAGATTTGTTAGTCTTTAAAATTCATATGTCGTTGAAAATGGATGAACAGTGTGATCTACAAAGAGATTTGTTAAATTGACATAATATTTGGAAAGAGTAATTAGTCGTCAAGATCTAGTAGCATATGGTTGAACATTTAAGCAAAACATATCTAGAGAGTTATATTTTGGCATATATATAAGAAATCATAAATAAATATCATATTTCTAAATTGTATTCATTAAAGGACGATTCATCTTGGAAAACCTCATTTCCAGCTGGGAAGCCATGGAATGGACCAATTCCTCTCATCAAGAGGTTGCTATGCTTCTCCTTGACTTCGAAAAAGCCTACGACAGAATTGAGTGGGACTTCATCTTGATGATGCTAAAAGCCTTTGGATTCCCTGATATCTTTTGCAAGTATATTCAAATTCTTTTAAAAGATGCTTCTGCCATGATTGATGTCAATGGATCCCTAACCAATCCCATTCCTTTGTCTCGGTCTATTCGTCAGGGTTGCCCTCTTGCTCCTGCTCTTTTTGTCATTGCTTCCGATGCTCTTCATTATATCCTTAAAGATGACACCATCTCCCCTAAGGTGTGTGGTATTACTCTTCCTAATGACTCCGAGCTCCTCAATATTCAATTTGTCGATGACACTTCTCTCTTTCTTGAGCTCAGTTTTGACAACCTAATCTGCCTTTGTAATAAACTTGATATGTTTGGTAAGGCTTCTGGAGCTCGTATTTCCAGCTCCAAATCCATTATGCTGGGATGGAGTGATCATCCTCCGGACTGGCTTTGCCAATTCGGTTATTCCTGGGGAGGACCTAACCAGATTGTTAGGTATCTTGGTATCCCCTTTTCTGTCAAGCCTTCCCTCAAAGATATGTGGTTATGGATAAAAGACAAGATTTTCAGAAAACTTAATAAATGGAATCATAGACTCTTATCCCTTGTTGGAAGAGTCCAGGTTTGCCAAAAGATTCTCTCCTCCTATAGTATATATTACTCTTCTGTCTAGATGTTTAGTAACTATCAGATCTTGGAAATTTAGAAAGCCATCAGGCACTTTCTTTGGTCAGATGGCAACGGTTCTAGGAAAGCCCATTCTGTTAAATGGGACTGGTGCCATCTAGAGAAAAGTCTTGGAGGGCTTGGTCTTAAAGATCTCAAACTTCAAGGAATGGCTCTTGCTTCTAAATGGATCCTTCAATCCCTTGTTGGTGACGAGCCCTGGAAAGTTCTTGTCAGAAATGACATTCAGAATGGAGTGCCTAAAACTGCTAAATCTTGGAAACATCTCCCCTTCAGTGATTTGGTTTTTGGCAATTTCCCCATATCTGTGAAGGGAACTTGGGTTTTCCATTCCTTATGGAAAGCATGGGAGAACATTCGACACTATATTGATAACTCAGCCTTTGATTATCATTATACTCTTCAAGGTGAGCGATCAATATGGTGGAATCTTCTCCATCAAGGTAGACCCCTTGCTTTGACTAAAGGCTGTTCGGCTAAATTTTGGGCCAACAAGGGTGTTAAGTATATCATGGATATCCTTGATCACAATCAGCTCATCAGTTGGGAAGACCTTGCTAATCAATTTGATATCCCTGCTTCTCATAAGCGAACGTATAACCTCATCAAAATGGCTTGTTCTCACCTTAATCTCCCTCGTAATACTGATGTGGATTCTCACCGATTTCTCTCTTTTAGGCGGCAGGATGGTACTCACCTCTCTTCTATCAAAGCTAAAGATATATACCGATTTCTTAACCATGATACCTCTGTTTCTCAACATCTTAATGTCATTTGGTACTCTTCCTTTTCCTCCTCTGATTGGCATAAAATGTTTGATAAGCTCTGGAAAGCTCCTATTCCTCCTAAAATTCAATGCTTTAAATGGCTGCTCCTGCTGGACAGGCTGCCCATTAGAAACCAGCATGCCACCCTTGATATTTGTTCTATCTGTAGAGTTCCTGAAACTATGAGACATATATTTTTCGATTGTTCCTTTGCCCATGAAGGTTGGCTCATGTTTGGTATTTGCATCACTCGCTATGTTTATACTTTGGATATTATTACTGGTTTTATTGATGGCCTTAGAAAAGATACTAACTTATTTTGGTAGGTTCTCTCATCTTTCATCCTTTGGCATATATGGAAATTTAGAAATGATTCTAAGTTCCAAGGTTTTACCAGATCTCTTACTGGATTTCATAGAAATCTCATTTATTTTAAAATTGCCTCACAGGTCTGCTGCGTGCTCAACCTAGAAAAAAGGAAGTTGCTCAGATTTTTGCGTGATGGTCGGGCTACAATGTTTATATATGAGATGCAGAATGGTTATGAGTTAGCTAGTGTGCTGGACAACCAGATGGCGTTTGATGAAGCCCTTGCCAAGCTCATGCAGGAGATCCAAAACAGCAAAAACCCCTCTGTTGATAACCTTCAGGTCTTTCATCAACTGCTGGAACAGAAAAAGGCTATCTGGATGGAGGGACCCATTGGTTGGACATCCTGGGTCAACAAATTTGAAGATGTTTACCCATAGGACTAATCCTTTTTTGGTTGCTCTTCTGGTTCTCTTGTACTCTGTTGCTTCTCGGCTGTATATGTATCTCGGATAGTTCTTCTCTTTGGTGGTTCTCTTTCATTGCTGCTCTCCTTCTAGCTGGTTGAGGCTCTGCCTCCCTCCTTTTTGATGTACTCTTTTGAACTCTCGATTTATAATATAAAAAAAAAATTATATTTTTTCTATACTTTATACTATAATTAACTTTGTACACTTATATTTCAAAATTCAAAAGTGCATAAAGTTTATTATAATATAACATTTATATACTTTAAACTTTATTCACTTTTGAATTATAATAAACTTTGTTTCACCTTGAAATGAAAGCTTATTGATTTATTAAATTTATTCACTTTTAAATTATAATAAACTTTATTCACTTATAAGTGAAAATTTATAAGTGTATAAAATTTATTTATCTACTTTTGAATAAACTTTATAAGTGAAAATTTATTCACTTTTTGAATTATAAGTAATAGTTTTTCACTTTGGAATTATAATATTAAGTATATAAAAGCTATATTATAATAAACTTTATACAGTTTTGAATTATAAGTGTATAAATTAAAAGTTCATAAAGTTTTATTATTTATATCTATATTATTTATAAAGTTTATAAACATACCTAATAATAAATTTTATAAAGTTTTATAACTTTATATATTAAATATGAAACTTTAAATTACAATATTTAAATTATATTATGATGTTAAACTTTAAAGTATATTAAAGTTTAATATAGTATATTAAATTTTACATTTTAAATTAACATCATGTTTAATATTTTATATTTAATTCTATTTTTTAAATTAAAATTAAATATATATTTAATATTAAAATAAATGACAATAAAATGACAACCAAAATGTTAATAATTTAAATTTAAAAATAATATTCAATATTTCAACATGAATATTAAATATAAAAATATATTGAAAAATAAAAAAATATAATATAAATATTGTACATTTATATAAAAATATATTAAAAATTAAAAAATTAAAAATAAAATTATTAAACTAATTTTTTTAAAATTTATTAAGTAAAATATAAATAAAATATATAAAATTTTAGATATATTAAAAAAATAAAAAATTATAATATAAATAGAATACATTAAATAATAAAAATAAGTATAAATAAAATACAGTTTAAAAATATATATTTTAAAAATAATATAGAAAACATATATTAAAAATTTTTAAAAATACAATTAAAAATTTATTAAATGTGGCGAGTGAGAGAGAGAGAGAGGTGGGGTGTGGGTCCAAACTGGGCTGCATAAGCCCACTGACAAGAAGGATTTGATGGGTTTCTGCCGTATGCCAATGCAACGCAAGTTGCCCACCAAAGAAAACGGTGGCCAGAAAATATGACCGGCGGGAATTTACCGGGATACTGACATTTTCCTGGCAAGCAAACCCCCATACAAAAAGCCTATCGGCTTAAAAATAATATACGGAATTTACTTTAGAGCAGTACAACGTGTGCCTGGTGTGGTATTACTTTACTGTCTATCCAAACAAGAATGCACCTTTATCAAATTTGTTAATTGATTAAAAATTAGTATATGTTATATTTTTATAATCTTTAATTAATAAATAAATATGATGGAATGTACATTTCTTTTTATGTTTTGAGTGATTTTATATAAGTGTGTTTCATTTGCCGTATAATTGTTGTAGATATTAAATTTATTCAAATACTTCTGTTTATTAGACATTTATTAATTAACAAATATATTAAATTAATTTATTTTATAAAGGTTAATGATTTGATATTTCATAATATGAGACAAAAAGAAAAAGGGGCTATGGGTGTAAATAATAGGTACTTTGGTGAATTTTAAAAACTGGTTATTAATTATTTTAGAATATTTTTTTTGTTGTTTTCAAAATTTATTATAAAATTGATTGTTGAATAATTTTTTATATTAGAGAGTAATAGGTATTGTCATCAATATCTTGAAAGATAGAAGAAGGTTTTTTCTGTGGCTTGCCAAGAATCTTATTTTTTGTGACTTGTCAAGAATCTCAAATGTTTCTATTATAATTTTCTAAAACTATGTTTCTATTAATGTTTTGATAAATATTTGCACTGTACATCTGGTTGTTGACTAAAATGTTATGATATGCAACTATTACTAGGTGTTTTCTAAAATTGTAACTTAGTTTTCAACAAAAGGAAGAGAAGATGAATTAATTGTCATAGATAGCAAATTGAGGGATCCATAGAAAATAGTGAAAGGAATAAGCACTCGTAATCAAGAGAAGTGTGGGTTTGTAGCAATGTGTAATTATAGTTGATCTTGTCCCGATAAAGGGAGATCAACTAGCTATATTAGACTTCTATTTCCAACAAATGACTACTAAAACAAGTAGTCTTATATTACAATTAATGTCAACTTTTTTCTATTGCATGATTTTACAACCTCTCCATGCATGCTTCCATGATCATGTTTATGTGCATTTTTCAATTATGAATGTGTAGTTTATTATGAAATTTTTTTATATATAAATAATTCATAAATAAATTGAGAGTGACTTAAAATACAATAATCACAAAATTCAAGTGATGAAGGTCCAAAATAATTTCATTAATATTCATAAAAAACAATTGGCTTATATTAACTATTTGGTCTAATTGACTTTAACTTACTACTAGAAAAGTCATTGCAAATAATAACCAACCATTAAAATATTAAATTTAGGGTACATAATTCTTCAATTGTAAAGTTAATATCATCAATACTACCCTCTTGTTCTTTTTATTTGGTAAATTAAGATCTAGTATGCAAGTTTCTTATGATGGTATTGCTTATGTGTCGCTTCCTCTAGCTATTCACAAATACAATTGCATTAATAGTTGTGGTTATTTCTCATTACCATTGGTGTAGCATGGGTGTTATATCTCTCTTCATGGGAAGACATCCATCTCCAAATAGGATATTGTCATACATTCACCTTTAACAACAAATCTAGATCCACATCTACAATAAATCTTGTACTTAACTGAAATGTTTTGACTTATCTTCTACTATAGAATCACTTCCCTAGACTAAGTGGATGGTTCAAAAATAGGCTAAGTGAACATATATAATTAATAATCTTTAATAACGAACACCCATACATATATATAATTACTTTAGTAATAATTCATTTCTCTAAAAAAAATTCCATTATATAACAGCCAGCCACTCTTTTTATAATAAACCTTCTAAACTTATTATAACCTCTCTCTTAATCAATATATTATCTTAAAAGTATTTCCAGTAAAGTACTCTATCCTTTGACCTTTATCTAAAAAATCAACTAACAATGCAGTCAAAGTTATTCTCTTCAGCGTGTAAATAACTATTTAACATCTTAAAGTATGAAAGAGGTAATTGGTAGACAGGAAAGATTATTCTGTTTGCAAGTTGAAACAGACGGATCACGGGGTAAGTAATTTATTGTGCAGGAAATGTGAATGCTACATCAATTTTTGAGATAAAATGTCTATCTATTAAGTATTAAATATTCAAGAGCAACAAGTCGGTGACGGGAAAAGCAACGGGGGCAATCTCTGTAGAAAGAAAATGATACGCAAATTTTTTTTCAAGAGAAAGGAATCTTACTTTTGAGTTGTCCACTAGGGTTTACTACGCACAGGAAGTCAATTTTACTGTGGCCAGAAAATATGACCGGCGGGAATTTACCGGGATACTGACACTTTCCCGGCAAGCAAACCCCCATACAAAAAGCCTATCGGCTTAAATATATTGCAAGCAGGCCGATGTTACGATTGACCTCTCGCCGTGCCTACTACACATGGGGCTTATCCAAATTTCATACTGAATTGGGGCAAAGATTGGGAATAGTGATTTTTTTTGGGAAAGTATTGGGTCTTAGAAAAATGGCGCTCAAGGTGCTGTCTGCGCTGGACACGGCGCGTACGCAGTTGTATCATTTCAGTGCGATATTTATCGCAGGCATGGGGTTTTTCACGGATGCCTACGATCTCTTCTGCATCCCGCCTGTTTCCAATCCTTTGGGAAGCATCTACTATGAAGATGAGATGCCGATTCG
This sequence comes from Cryptomeria japonica, assembly GCF_030272615.1. Taxonomy (NCBI): domain Eukaryota; kingdom Viridiplantae; phylum Streptophyta; class Pinopsida; order Cupressales; family Cupressaceae; genus Cryptomeria; species Cryptomeria japonica. The sequence goes on along the minus strand of NC_081408.1, from coordinate 630,966,456 downwards.
TGTAAAAGCCTCCGTCAATGGAATCGCGCTATGCGGAGCATTGGCAGGCCAACTCTTATTCGGTTGGCTTGGAGACAGAATGGGACGAAAGAGGGCCTATGGAATCACTCTAAGTTTGATGGTCGCCAGTTCAATAGCTTCTGGCTTCTCAATCGGTAAATCACCGGAAGCTGTAATTGGCAGTTTATGCTTTTTCAGGTTCTGGTTAGGGTTTGGTATTGGCGGGGACTACCCACTGTCTGCAACAATCATGTCCGAATATGCAAATACCAGAACCAGAGGAGCTTTCATCGCTGCTGTATTTGGGATGCAAGGTCTTGGAATTCTGGCGGGGAGTACAGTGGCTCTAATTGTGTCGGCTAGCATGAAGACAGCAGCGGGCGATAAGCCGACATTCGGGCAGAAGGACGTGGTGTGGAGAATAATCCTAATGTTAGGAGCCGTTCCCGCAGGTTTTACGTATTACTGGCGGATGAAAATGCCGGAGACCGCCCGCTACACAGCTTTGGTTGCCAGAAACGCGAGGCAAGCCGCAGAGGATATGTCGAGAGTTCTTAATCTGGATATTTATGAAGCTGAATCGGATGTTGTAAGCATTCAAAATCGGCGCCGACAGTTTGGATTGTTTTCCAGGGATTTCCTCAGGTATCATGGTCTACATTTGCTAGGCACGGCATCCACTTGGTTCTTCGTGGATGTTGCATTCTACAGTGGTAATCTGTTTCAGGACGATATATATCAGAAGATCGGATGGTTAGAGTGTCATTATGATAATCCATTGGAGGAAGTTTATCGCACTGCAAGGGCACAGGCGTTGATTGCATTATGTGGGACTCTGCCGGGGTATATATTGGCCATTTTTCTGATAGATCGTATTGGGAGGTTTAAAATTCAGCTAATTGGGTTTTTCTTTATGTCAGTTTTCTTGTTCGCCCTCGCCTTTCCTTACAAACATTACTGGGTTGAACACTCTCATCCATTTCTGGCGATTTATTCTCTGACATTTTTCTTTGCAAATTTTGGGCCCAATACGACTACTTTCATTGTGCCGGCAGAGTTATTTCCTGCTCGCTTGCGATCGACATGTCATGGGATTTCTGCTGCCGCCGGGAAAGCAGGCGCTATCATTGGAGCATTTGGGTTCTTATTTGCCTCTCAACCCAGGCATAAACGGGACCCTTATGATTGTGAAAGCTCTTATCCAACAGGCATACGGGTGAACAACGCCTTGATTATTCTTGCAGTATCATGTTGCTTGGGTTTCTTTTGTACATTTCTGATACCCGAAACAAAGGGAAGATCATTGGAAGATAATGAGGTGGAGTCGGAAGATGATGAGGTGGAGCTTCCTCAAATTGAAGTCTAATCTGGGGAAGACGGTAGGAAGGGGAAAACGTGGCACACTTTTATCCGAAATCTTTGTTTGTAGGAATGTGTTTTCTAGCTATTTTTCAAAGATAGGAAACTAAACTAAGTTTGACTTTGTTAACAATGATGTTATTCCACTTGTAATGTAATTTGTATAAAATAATAATGATAATAATAAATATAATCTTTCTTGAGGAACACTCTTTGCCTAGCTTAAAGTCTCACAGATATTTTCTTTCAGTGGATTATATGCAAGTGAAGTCACAATCTCTTACGTTAAGTAATATATCATATTTTTTCTCTCCCGTGCGTACCGTTTAACTTTGACATCACGGTTGTCGCTATCTATGAATCAATGTTCGGCGCTAGACAATTGGTAACCACTAACAAAATTTCATTCTCAATAACTCGGTAACTTAATATGTAAATAATAGAGCCAAACGTAAGATGAAGGTTAAACGAGACAAGGAAAAAGCATATTATGAGCCCTTCGGTACATTTGTTCGTTTCAACTTGTCAATATTAATGGGATTGTTAATAGTAAAGACCATTTGAAAATAAAACATTTGTTTTTAAGTTTATAGTCATTAAATGAGTTGATTCATATATTTAAATATCTTTAAGTGATGTTTTTGTTCAAAATAAAATAAAAGATTTAGATTGTCTTAAATTTATTAAATTGTAAGAATATTTATGGTTTTTGATTAAGGGTCAAACAGGTTTTGAGGGGGTTTGAAACACTATACCAAAGGTTTTGAAGGGACCCAAAACCCTCGAATTTTATGGGGATCTAAAACCCACTAATAGAACATTACAACAAGAAACAAAATAGTCAACCAACAACCAAACCATAGCCTAACAACAACAACTATGCATTAGAGAACCAATTCTATAAATAGAAAGTTGAAGCCAACAAAAGAGACTGCTCAAACACTCATGAGAAAATGGTTTTTCCAGGCTCCCTTAACCTTAACAATGGGGTTTAATAAGGCTTTCATAACCTTCACCTCTAGTAACATTCAGATATTGCATAAGAAACTCACTAGAATAATGGGTTTTAAATAGGCTCCCATATCCTTTATCTAAAACAATAGAGGGTTTTGATAGGCTTCCCCAACCTTCAACACAATCTCCACCTCAATATGGGAAGAAGGACAAAAAGGAAAGAAAGGGTAAGAACATCTCCCTTGTAGCTAAATTCCAAATTCAAAATAGTGACAACACCCTTTCTGCATCTGCCATCTTCTCCTGCCAAGCCAATCTCCACCTCAATTGGAGACAATTCCACCCCCATAGGAACAACAAAAGAGGAAATAATGAGTGAAGAAAGCCAAACCCTAGCCTCTCCTATAAGAGTATTCTCCAACTCAAAAGGAGAAGACTCTCCTTCAATAGGAGTAGCATAGAAGAGAACTAGGATAAGATTAGCACAAGCTGACTACCAGAACCATAAGACTAAAAACAAGGCTCCATAAAAAACCAACAAGACAAACAACCAAACCAAAAGAAACACTCAACCAAAAACTAAAAGTCTGAGAAAAAAAGGCTCCAAGAGGAGCGAGAGCCATCGCCCCTAGGAAAATGACCAAGAGCAACACAAGAAGAACAAAACAAAAGAACAAAACCCCTCCCAAACAAAAAAGAGCCCCAAGAACAACACCAAGAGACCCAACCAACACCAATTCGCTAATAAGAAAGCCTAGAGCCACTAGTGAAGACTGTAAGATAGTCACCAAAAACTCCCAACCACGCTCAACAAAAAGAAAACCCCCCAAGGCAAAATGAGATCTAGGACACACAAGGAAGACTAGGCACTAAGAAACCCATCCAAACCACCCCAACGAGAGAGAAAGCAAAAAGGAATAGCTAGAGAGAGGAAATATGAAACCCCTAAAGAGGTCAAGCCAAAGAATAGAGTCCAAACATAAAAAGGGAACACACCCAAAAAAGGAGACAAATACCATAAAAAAATGACTAGGAGAAAGGAGCACCATGTAGAGAAAAGGAGAATAAGGAAGCGAAGGCCAAAAGAATAGGGGAAGATGACAGATCACGAACAACAAGCAAACCGAAGAACCCAAAATGCCACAGACAGAGCCCACCTCATGGCTTAGGAAAAGGTCAAAATGAAAGGGAAGAAGAAGTGACCAAACCATACAAGAGGGGAAAACAGACTAGAAAAGTTAAAAAAAAATCTAACAGAGCCAATGCAAAGTAGGACCCAAGTAGCCTCAACCCCATCTAAGACAACATCGTCATCATTAAAATATTTACCATTGTCTTCGTCCCTAGAAGGCGAAACCATCGCACCTTTTTGCAAGTTCAAAATCACACTAACACCTGCATGCTCACTCCCACTCCCATCCATTCAAAATCATACAAGAACATTTATAGTTATTATGACTATTTATTGTGCAAGAACATGTATAGTTATTATGATCTAAATACAAATTTTTTTAAGTTGAATTCATTCACCCATATTTCATGAGTAGTGATCAACACCAAATTATTTATTAAAAATGAATAGTCTACAAGTCAACTTAGCATGTATTGCAACAAGGTGATGCTCATTAGGAAAATTCCAGATAGCCTATTGCCCAAATAAAAAACCTTCAACAACTATTATGCATTAAGAACCTTTCTTTATATGGCTCCTTTAGCCTATCCATAGACAATTATGAGGTGGATTTGATAGTATGTCAAATTATAATGCTTTATCAAGATTCAACTACAAAGTTTTGAGCTAAACTCATTGACAAGTTATAGTTCATGAGTAATAGTTGAAATCAGCTCATCTCTGATGAGAATGAATAATTTACTCAACACTTATTACATTAATCCCAATTGGCATCCTACACTATTTCAAATTCCTTGAACAAGTATTTTTTATTAGGATAAACAGGTTTTGAGGGGACTAGAAACTTCATACAACAAGTTTTGAAGGGACTTGAAACCCTCGGATTTTCAATGGATTCAAAACCAACAAAGGGATGTTTCTAAAAGATATATCAAAGACAAATAGCAGCACAACCACAAACACACATAAAATATCAAAATTTACAACTTGTGGCAAAGGGGCTGCAAAACAAAATAGCCACAACCAAACCAATGCCAGCCAATCCACAATTAAAAACCAGTATAGATTGAGCTGGCAAAAACAATAGATCTAATGCACTTAAAGATCTAAAAAACAAAGTGTGAGGGTTTATCAGGCACCCTCAGCCAAGAAGAAGGGTTTTCCCAGGCTCCCTTAACCTGTAAAAGAGTCTCCAACCCACCAAAGGAGAAACCTGAACCTAACCAAAAACAAAAACTAGCCAAACTGGGCCCTTGAAAATTGTTAGCATCCAGCCTATCATTTGAAAGAGAATAAAACATAGGGATTTTCCAGTCTCCCTCAACCATGAAAGTGGGTTTTAAGGATCCCACAGCCTGACAGGGTTTATCTAGGCACCTTAAACCAATGGCCCTTCTCTCCACAAGGAAAAGAAGAGGAACCCAAAACAAAGAGAAACTAACAACACAAGGGAACAAGAAAGCTCCCTCAACCCATAAAAGAAATTGGGATACAAGGTCAAGACAGAAAACCCAAACTCTTCTGAGAAGAACACCATGAGAGAAATGACAAGTCACCTCAACCCACCGAACAAAAAAAAAAAACCAAGGAGCTCCTTCACCCCATCTCTCCACCTCCATAGGAAATAAATACACCTCTATAGGATAAGGAAGAAAGAAGTCCAACAACCCAGAATGTCCAATCACAACACACAGAAGCCGAGCCACTCCCTCCCTCATAGTCTCCACCTCTATAGGAGAAAGGACCACCTCAAACAGACATGGAGGAGAGCAGCCCGTAAATGCATACACTTATCTCATAAACCAACACAGAAGCAACCTCTCCACCTCAAGAGGAGAGCTTCCCAACACCAACCAAGTAAAACGAAACCCAACAGGAAGAGCAGAAGCCCACAACAACATAGATAAAACCAAAAGAGGACCACGACTCTGCTCATACCAGGGGCTTGAAACAACCAAAGGGACTAAAACCTCTCCAAAAACACGAACCAAAGCCATGTTCAAGCATCCAAATAAAACAGAGAACTGCTAACGCCAGTAGAAGAAAGCAGGAGAGAACAAGGAAAGAGGGGCACAAGAGATAGTTGCCACAACGACGCCACCAAACCCCGCAGCACCAACCCTGCCTCCCCCAAACCACGCCCCGCAAAACACCACAGAAACCAAGGCGCACTCACCTACCTCCCCTGAGACAAAACCCCGAGGAAATTTGGAAGCCGCCACAAAACCAACAACATCCGCATCCTTGACGCTCCATCTCCTCAAAATCCCCCAGAGAAAGAAGCAGGAAAAATCAGGCAAGATATGAGTATAACAACGTGAGAGCCAAGGAACCAAAAGAGAAAAAAAAACAGAGCCACGAGGCTCACAACAACCACCAGGAGACCAAAGCAGGACCACAACACTACCAGAACAAGCCTCGTTGCATCACCATATTCATCCACATCCTCATCACTCTCGCTAACCTCCATTGAAATAGAAATCCTATCCGCAGAGGATTTCCCGCTCCAGCTCCCGCTCCCACTCCTCATTTCAAAACCTCCAGTCGCAAAAAAATAATATTTCTTGAACAAGTGTTGTGTCTTATGATCCATTCATTATATAGGTCATTTAACTCATCCATTTACAAGGATATAGTGTTTTTGTAATGTGTCAAATAATGATAGTTTATCAAAAGCCAATTACATGTTTTAGGTAAAAATAACTGAATCATATTTCATGATTACTAGTTCACATGAACCCATCTCTCATGACCACTAATGGTCAGCTTAGCACTCATTGCATCTAGATGATGCTCATTGGGTTAAAGCATTGAAACTTTTTGAAACACCACTCATTCTAATACTACTTTGACTCAAACACACTTAACCATGAAATTCTTCCAAGATCAAGTTCACTTAGTGTGTTACCCCATCTATAAAATATTCAGTGTGTAGTGTGAATTATAAATAATTTCTTATCTTCCTTAGTGCAACCACTAACAAGTAGGATACATTTTAATTATGTCAATTTAGTAGGATTCAACTACATATAACTTTAGTTAAACTCATAGACTAGTCATTTGCATAAGTTCATCTCTCATGAACATGAATATCCTACATGATAATTATTACATTTAGTTGATTCCCATAGTGGCCCATTATTAGAACTTCCATAGAGATCACCTATCATAGTATGATGTGAATTCAAGCATGCTTAATTATTAAATTTTCGACAAGATCAAGTCAACTCATCTTGCTAACCCATTTAATTTTATTTATAATGTGTTGTGCCTTGTGAACTATTCATTATATAGCCCCTTTATATTATACATTGACAAGTAGGAGTATTATTTAGTGTTTGAAACTAAGGTAGACTATCAAGATTTGGCTACTAAGTTTTGAGGCAATTTTTATTCATCCTTATATTGACATACTATGATAATTACCACCTTAATATATTATAGCTTATATATCACATAGCCTAAATATCCATTCACTCCTGCCCAATTTGAATCATGAACACATTAATGCATTAAGGTATTTCCAATCCATGATAAAATATTTAGATAATTCCATTTAGAAAAGGCATTGATGTAGCTCAATCTACTAATTAGAGACACTACTATTTCCTCTTGACCTAGAACTAATATTCTTTTACCATTTATGTTCAATAAATAATGGGAACTTATAATCTGATGTTTTCCCTTGTCTATATATTGTTGGATAATAATTTGTATATTCATTTATACTAATGTGAATAAATAAAGTGATGCTATTCTTGTTATGTATGAAAAAAAAAATTTAAAGACACATAAACTATTTTTTTTCCTTTTCCCTATCCTTTTTACATAAAAGTATCTATTGCACTCTACTATGACAAATGTTAATGAATGAATATCATTTATCTCTAAATAAGTTTTTTTAGCTACTAAGCATGCATATAAATTTCTATAGGTTGTTATTTCATTGAAACTAATATTTTACTTTATGTTTACTCTTGAATTCAATGGGTCTTCTTAGAACACAACTAATATTTAGATCATGATTATTATTTATGACATGTAGAAACCTCATATATCAAAACCTTACAAGGCAATATCCTTATTTGATGAAATTAAGAAGAGATTAGCATTTTAAAACTTTATTCCATTATTTTTTAAAGGTTTTCCTCATTTACCATTATTTTCTCATTTATATCTTCATCTAAAATTTTGTAAATATAAAAGTTGCCTAGTATGCCATGGATGAATTATATTATTAATAGATTTTGGTAAAGCATTTCCACAATTATCTATACCTCTTCTTATTTTTAATCTCTATCTCTTCAACTTTTTAATTTTCTTAGTAAAGATGCTATAATTTTTATTATTAATATTGTATTTTTCTTCCTTTTGACATACTACGGAAACTATTAATATAACTCTATAAATAAACCTATATTCCACTAATTCACAACATCCATAGTGAGCATTACCAATGTTATATACTTTTGAAGAAGTCATTGTGATATTCTAAATAAACTCACAACTAAAGTGAATAAGGTGGATGCAGAATGCCATTTGTATTTGTGACGTCCCACCAATTTGCTTACTTTAATAATACAATAAAATGGATTAAATTATTGTTAATTATCTCATGATTTTTTATTTTATTTTATTTTTTTTAATTTTTTTTTTCGGTAATAGGCCTTGGCCAAATTGATTTTATTAATAAAATATTTTACATCTCCATTCGGTGTGGGCACTGGTAGGAAAGAATGGAGGAAGAAAACCTCTGGTCTTGCCCAGATCCAACTGGATTAGAATTACATAAAGTTTAGACATTTCTTGTCTTTACAATCCTCAATTTCCTTTTGAGGTAAATTACAATTATTTGGCAATTCTGCCCTTATAATTTCCAAACTTTCTGTTGAAAGAGTTCCTCTGTTTTCTTTCCTAATTATCTCATGATTATTTTATTATCGATAAATATGATAGAATTAGTAAAGCAAATGAAAAGATGAATTAATTATGATATTATTATGATTCCTTATGCTTCGACTATGGATTAGAGAGCTAATATATTTATGTGTGAGTGAGTGCAATTGAGCGTACGTATGCGATGAGGATAAAAAAATGATTGAGAAAAATTATCTAGCCACTTGATAAAGAATGGTTATGATGGGAACCCATATTTACACGCCGCATACTCTCATGTAAAACCTACATTTAAATGTCATAATATGTGAAAATACATGTTTAGCTGATTTCTATGACTACTCTTTTCTTTCATATGCTCCAAATGATATGATAATAAAAATAAAACTTGCTTTCCTTGATTACATTAATATTTATGTTTCATACTTATACATGCTCAAAATGATAAATTATTTTGTTATCAACTGTATAATATCTATTCTTTTTATATATATATATATATATCGATTTTATAACTTATGACAACAAACTTAATGAATTCGAATGCAAGAAAAACTTTATTCATATGATACTGAATGCTATCAACCAATTGTTGTTATCAATAACGAATCTGAATAAAAATAATTACGACATGATTACTGTTTAGCATTCAAGGTCAAGAGGAAGGATTTGATACACGGGTTTTAGGCAGTTAATTCTTGGATTTTAGTGAAGATAGAAGTGACGAAGAACGAAGGCGTAGATCTAGATATTGATATCAAGATAAATATAGTTCGCAAATCCTTGCATATATTCCGAATGGTTCTTGGCTAAGCTTTGATGGGAGGAAGGAAAAAAAGAACATGAAAATTATCATTGGTTGATAATGAGTAAGTCATTTTATCGTAGTTATTTCGAATTTAATCCGGTTGAATTCTTTAGTGACAATACATTTCCAATCTTAAAAATTACATCCTACATGTATTTAAGTCATAGCCAATAGATTAAATCTTGTAGCGAATGAGAGTAGGAGGAACAATATTGTCTCCATAGATTTGTCTGAAGGTGATAAGAGTATAGTCTCTAAAATGTATAGAGTTAAGATGTTCGAAATATGTATAGAGTTAAGATGTTCGAAATTAGAAATCATATTTATGCATGTTTAACTTACATCTTGTATTAAGATCTAAAATATTTCCTTTTCACTTCACTAGATGAACATCTTTCTCTATTCTAAGACTATCATTCAGTTTGAAAGGTCAACCATGAGGCCATAGGATTTGGTCTTGCCTAAGTGTCTTTTTCATTTAAAATTTTCTTAGCCCTTCTATGCCTATCCTACCTTAGCAATATTGTAGGAGACTACAAACCATGAGGCTTTCTATCATAAATCCATGCATATCTTGTATGGACAAAGTATAGAGTTTTGTACAAAAAATACAACTCCATAGATTTGTGTTTTAGATAAATTAAACAAAATAAATATATGATAGAAATCAAAAGTGACTATAGATATTAAAGAAGAGAAATGAAAGAGGGGAAGGAACTAATCTCACAACCAATCCACAAATGAAGCTTCCAACAATAGAATCTTCTTAGGAATCTACACACAAGCAAGAAGAGACAACATTCATGATGTGTTTTAGAGGCCTATCATAGTTAGACCCTCATTTTGGTTTTTCCTCCTCCATGGACAATTGACATAAATTGATAGATAAAATGATAAATAAGATAGAGTAAATGCAATAACAACTATTCTATTAGAGATAACAATGAGAAGAGAAGAACTCCTCTTCCAAACCCAAAGCATACAGCTTGCCGAATGAAGAAGAAGCGAGACAAAGTCCACCTCAATGAATGAAGATGATGAATGTCTCAAGCATGAACTATCAAATATGAGAGAGCCAGGAGTGCTAGAGGTTGATAAGAAAGATTTGATTTGAGTGTTAGAGAGCTATAGAGTGCATAGAGTGAATCTCGAGCCAATGGAGTGTCAATAGAGTGTTAGAATACCTCAGACCACTGAGAGCGGGGTATGAGTCAGTGGTCAACTAAAAAATAAATTCACTCATCAAGTAAAACTTAAAATTAATGGAATAACCACGTATGTTTGTTCATAACAAAAAACTTAACAACATAAAAGCACATGTCAATCCATAAGAAAGTCTAGAATAATATGTGCATATCACATAACATAGATATATGAGTGGAAAACCCTTGATGGGTAAAAATCCACTTTGAAAATAAACTCCATTAAGCCTCACTAGCAACCTCGCTAATTATAATCAATGTACCAACTCTAGGAGCACCAACCCGTTACACATTCAGGGTAGCAACCCTATGAGCACCAACTCCAAGGAGCACCAACCCCTCTACAAGAGATAAAAATATTTATAGAGGGTTACTCTGTTTCATTACATGACACAAATATTTTACTATCCTTAATCTACAACAACAAATAAAATAATCTTCTTATCCATATACTAGTAACAAATAACACAACTCTACCATTTACACTCTTATCATGTCAAACTGTCTTTCAACCAAGCTTTTCAATCAAGACAATGGAAACCCTTATCAAATCCATTTTCTACATCTTGTAAATACATTCCACACAATCTTTTCTTTCTATGATACCATTTGCATTCAAAGAACAAATATTTTTCTTATCAATGCAAGAATTATGAACATCATTAAATCCTCATTTAATTCCTTATCTCTACAACTAAAACTATACACTATACAATTTGCAAAATTAGATAAATAATGTGCTATGAAATATTTATATCATCGGTAGAAGAACTGTTCTCTCTTTCAGCACATTCCAACTAACATTTCTTCGACCAAACTTCATTACTTTAAATCATCCTTGAGAAGTTGTAAAGTTGGTTATTTGAAGAACTAAATCAGTAACCACTCTTCAACTTTCTATCTTAGAAACTAACCATTGGTATTTGAAAATTTTAGAACTCAAATATCATACCCATTTATATTAAAAAGCAAACACCAATCTTTGGGATTATCACAATAATTGAAAACATTAATATTCGTCATTGTGTATCATTAAGTCAAACAAATAAAGTTCTTGTCATTCTATTCCCATGAATATGTAGTTACAAGTTCTTGTCACTCTATTCTTGTGAATATGTAGTTACAGGTTCCTATCACTCTGTTGCCATGAATATGCAATTCTGTTAGAGGTTCTTGTCACCATGGTGACAAAATACAAATATTTGCATTACAAGATTTCTAATTCAAACTCCAACTAATTTGTCTGCATTGAGACTTCAAATAAACATTATTTTGAAGCATACAATGCAACCTGACAATCATCAACTTTGTGTAAATGATATATAGCCTCAACAACTTTATTGTTCAAAGAATAGGAAGTCAACGTCTTCTATACTTGACAACTATGCACAAATCCAATATTCAAACATGTTGCTACATTAAAGTGCATTCAAATCAAACTCTTTCTTTCATGAACACATACAACATTGAACCTGCATCAATTAACAACATCACATGCCAAAATACTATCATTATGACTCCTATGTACACATATATAATCATATATGTACTTGTATCTTAAAGATTCTGCTTGAAGCATCATGCGCAAACCATCTTAGTTTTCTCAAATATCTAGTGTTCCATGTCTTCATCAATATCCCAAATGACATCAATAACTAACATAGTTTGACTAACACATATTAACATTGTCATGAATGTGCTAAATATCTCTAGTAGCATCTAGCTCATCCTTTGACAATGCACTCGACCTAGTAGATATCAATGTGGACAATAACTCTTCTTCACTTGCCAATCATGACAACAATATTCTCCTTTGGAATTGATGGCAACACACAAATTCACCTCTCCAATATTCTACTTCATTTTGTGTATTATTAAGTCAAACAAATAAAGTTCCTATCATTTTATTCCTATGAATATGCACTTACAAGTTCCCGTCACTCCGTTCCCGTGAATATGTAGTTACAGGTTCCTGTGAATTTATTAGTAAGAATATTTATTTTTATTATAGGTTCCTATCACCATGGTGATAGAATAAAGAGACTTACACTGCAAGCTCTCTGATTCAAACTCCTTGATTTGTCTACATTGAGACTTCAAATAAACATAATTTTGTGTAAAATTCACCTTGACAATCATCAACCTTGTACAAATGACATATAGCCTCAACTACTTTACTATTCATAGAACATGAACTCAACCTCTTTTATAGTTTATAACTTTGCACAAGTCCAATATTCAAACATGTTGCTACATCAAAGTGCATTCAGTTCTAACTCACCTTCCTTCATGAACACATACAACATTAAAGTGACACCAACACACAACATCACACGCCAAAAAACTTTGTCATTATGACTCCCATGTACACACATATATAAACATATATGTAGTTGTATCTTAAAGATTTTGCTTAAAGCATCATGTCCTCACCATCTTAATTTTCTCTAATATCAAATGTCCCATGTCTTCATCAATATCCCAGTTGACATCAATAGCTTGTTGGTATTATGGATGACTTCGTCATGTGTTGCATTGGTTTTGTCATTGATGTCAAGACTTTTCTTGGAGGTCTACATTGTTGATTTGGCACTCTGGTTAGATTGGTTTATTGTTGAACTGACATATTTTGTTCACTAGCATGGTTAGTGGCTTATACACAGTCACCGGTATATGTTCACCCACAGTGAAGATAACTTGTTATCATCTGAAGATTATTTGGTTATGTCGAAGACATGGATTGGATGTTTTGCTTATTGGTCTAATCGGGTTGACATATTTTCCTTTACTGGCATATAGGTCTAGGTTATGGACTGGTACAAGATATCTATTCCAGATCAGCATGCCACGTTTTGGAAATGGTTTATTGATTGGATATTGTATTGAGCCGACATATTGTATCGCATCAAGAATTATTTTGTAATTGATTTAATTGTAATTTCTTTAGTGAGCCGACCTTATCATTTGGTCTTAGGTTTTGTATAAATGATTGTAAGATCTTTTTGAAGATCAGAGATGGTATGAGTGTATGCGAATATTGAAGATAATTGAAGAGAAAAATTAAGCAGATCCTTGTACGAATCACGTAGACATTATTTGAAGGTTTAAGGAAGGTTATGAAGGTGTATGTCACTCATGTTCAAAGCTTAAACTGGTACTAAATCCAACATTGCAGATGCTATTCTGAAGCAGTACATTATTATTGGATTTAACCATCCAACTGTAGTCAGGGTGACTCCTATTTTGTCATTGAGTAGTGAGCTCTACGCAGTTGGCCTTTCTGCATGTGTAGACCTCATTTATATACACTTACTATTTGTAGTAGTATCATCTAATTGTGGGTAAGGTTTCCCACCATTTTTTTTCACCTTACCAGGTTTCTACGTCAAAATATTTGTGTCATGTGTTGTCAATGTTGTTTCTCTTTCTATTTCATGCATTAAGTTACACTGGTACTGCTATAACTGTTAATTTATTTTATTGACATTTAAGTTTTGTTTACCAACACTAAGTTTAAGTTGGAATAATTTGCATTTGGGTTATAATTTATATATAACTGGTTTACAACTGATTTACCCCTCCCTCTTAGTTATCCTTCCTAGTTCCTAACATAGCTGACATAGTTTGACTAACACATACTAACATTTCCATGAATATGCCGACTATCTCTAGTAACATCAAACTCTCCCTTAGCCAATGCACTTGACCTATTTAACAGCAATGCCAAGAACAACTCTTCTTCACTTGTTGGAATCATGCCTAGAATCTCCCCCTTTGGCATTGATGGAAACACACAACTTCACCTCTCCAATCTTCCACCTCATTCTCCCCCTTTGACATCAATATCCATAGGGTGAAAGATATAAAATTTCACAAGCTATAAAATGACATCAAACTAACAATACATGCAAGTTACTTCCCTTGTATATATACACCTATCTTTGCATAAATCTATTGGATATTGCTAAGATGTCTACTGAAATGATGTGTTGTCATTGATGCCAACATATTCTTCTATGTATTCCAATGTTGCAGTCAGATTAAATGAGCTGGTTTGGCTAGCGTGTTACAGATGAGCTATTGCAGTTTAATGGATTTTAAGATAAGTATCTCTAGTTGATTTAGCTAAAGCTTCAGTGGTCCATGTGATTATTTGTTCAAGTTATGAGGTCCAATATTGTTGTTGGTTGTTAAGTTGTTCAGTGTTTTGGTTTCTATTATGCATTGCTTCAGAATTGCAATATCTTGGTTTTTGGATTTGGCAGTGTTTGGGATATTCATATGTATCCTCAATTCAGATGGTTCATGATTTGGAGGCCCACAAGTGAATCTTCCAATTTGATAGTTAGTTTAGCATGTGGTCTTGAGGTTTGGTATATTGATGATGGAGATTATAGTATGTGGTGATGTTGCTGTTGTTTCTGGTGTACTTCACATTTCTTGTGGATGTTTCTAGATCGTTTTATATCCATGCTGATGGTTTGCATTGATCGTTATGTGTGTTATTGATCATTTTCTTGATCCGATGGTGTTCTCCATGTTATGCGTCATTCATGGTGATTGTGGCATGTTGTAGATGTTCAAAGTATAATTCTTGGTGGTGTTTCTTGCACACAGTGTTGATTTAGGTCCATAATATGTCTTAGCCGATATTGTTTTGGTGTGCATGTATTGTTGTAGTGTGTGCGGTTATATTCTTGTTATTTGTGTTGAGGGTTAAGCCGCCCTTGAAATATAGGTTGATGATTTGTATAAATATATGTAATATTCATTTGTGAGATGTATTTGTATTGTATATACAAGTGTGTGATCAAGTAAATGTGTGACCAAGTGTTTTGATATTTTGGAAATGTGAAGAGGAAGTGTGTGGCACAATAGATCAAACTATGCTTAACTTGAACTGTAACCAAGTATATGAAGATGCTATTTCATTAGTTCATGATCCTCCAGATGTAGTTCAAATGTTTTTCTAAGACAGCGAGTCTTCCTCAAGGTTTTATCCCTTCTTGTTCTGTGATTTGAGTAGTGAGCTCTAGGTAGTGTTCCTGAATGCATATGCATTCTCCATTGTAATATTTCACTTACTCCTAATAGGGTATTATCTCATTGTGGGTAGGTTCCCACCGTGGTTTTTCCCTTAACCATTTTTTCCACATCCACAATATTGGTGTTATGTGTGTTATTGATGTGGTGTTACTTTGTGCTTTCATTCCTAATTATCAAATCTGAATTTAAGTTTGAATTGTGTTGAGTTTGTGAGAAAATTGATTCACCCCCCTTTGGGTTTGTTTCCTTGTTCCCAACAAAATCTCAGCTTCATTTGTTGCACTAGTACTACTTGCATTGTTATTATTTGCATTACATTCATTGTGTCTACATTGGAATCCATATGCTCTCTGAATACTACACTAAGTCACATTTCAAAGAATGACTACACTTCTGCTACAACTTTATACTCAGACACCAATACTAAATTTGTTGTCTCTACAACTTTTGCAAGTACCAGTAGGCAACTATAAAATATATTGTCATTGCTCAAGGTAGCTTCAAACAAATATCATCAAACCTGCACATTGTCAAGAAATTTTTTCATCATCAACTGTATGAGATCATCATCAACATGATCAACATGAAACATGATTGTCATCAATCAACATCTTCAAAATTCCTATATTTATTGCACAAGCTATTCTCAATCAACTGGACTTAAATAGTAGTTCTCATCAACTACTAGTGAATCTTTGTGGTAATTGCATCTCTTGAAATTTATCTAGATCTTTATAAGTTAATGACATGCAATACTTAACAAATAAATAATCTACATAAATTAAAAACACCTCGTTCACCTTAGTTAACATCCTATAGTCCGTGAAGATACAATTCACATGTTACAAGGCTTTGACATTATCATCTTCAAGCATCATTGTTATTTTCTACTAAACACTTAAGTTGCACCATCAAATACTACATTTCAGCTCTTAATTATCCAATCCATTTTTTATTCTCATCTGTTTAACAATTTTTTTATGTTCATCAATACACTACAATATTGCTTTGCTTGGTAAAAATAAAAACATTATATTCATTCTATCTTGATAATGTTTCATATACTCAACATACTTTTGCTTGATCTTTGGATTGAACATTCCATCACTTGATTATAAGACTTAAATCAACATTGTAGTCTACCAACCTTAAACTTCATGTCTCTATAATTTATGATGTTGCTAAGTTACAACACTATCATTACACAAGCTTCTAAATGGGACTCGCAACATTATGCCAGTCGCATGTAAAATTATACTACCTTTCATGTAACCTCTACTACCATGTACTTCTAAACTTTGTATTTATTCTCCTTGATATTGTGAACTATCATGATTTCCATACCTTCATTACTATTTTAACACTATGTATCTCTATGATTATTGCTATGTATTAACTATCATCACATATCTATGTTTGAACAACAAGGCCTTGGAATATTTTCATGACAACATGCCTATCTCTTTGTTTAGTGACAATGATATCTACTTGTTATTGCTTCTCTTAACAATGTCTTTCATGAAGTTATTTCTACTTAGTGATCTACACTTTAAATGTCCATCATTGCATTCTTCTTCATGATAGTGATATATCTCTATTTTATCTATCTCCTTGTCATGACAGTGTTATCCTTCTTCTTCTCCGTGACTTCATTATAAATACATGCTTTGACCTATTGTTCACACTTTGCCATCTTTGTTGAGTAGCATCACTATGATCACCAATGGAAAACCTATAATGGATCAAAAATTAGGGTTTCCACCACAAGAAGGATAAAAACTGCTAATTTTTTCTTGGGGACCTATTACATTCAAAAGAGGGTTGAATATAATAGATTTTATCACAAACCAACAAAGATAAGGACTACAAATACTAATTGGATTCAAGGGATGGAATTTTTTGCCCTTTTTTGTAAGTTGAATTGCTGAAATTAGGGTAAAGTAATAAAAGTGAAGGTGAAAACATAGAAACAACAAGATACTGCCATTAGATTGAGGCATGCACCTATATCTATGAAATATAAGTAGATTTAGATTTGATCCCATAGGAGCTCCTAAAATTTTGGGATCATGGTGAAACTCATGTTGGTCCTTTGAACTTTTTACACACCAATCGAGGATTAATTTATCTTTGAAAATAATGTTGATTCTAAGGATTACAACTCTATACCTATTTTATGCAAACAAAAAGAAAGTGAAATAGGTTGGGAATAGGGCTTGCCTAAGTCAAACCCTTGTTTTGGAATTCACCATGAAATAGAGATAAAAGATAATTACATTGTTGTAATTCAAGATTCTCCTTTGTAGGGAGATGTTGATTAATGACTGAAAACCAAATGATATACCTCTTTGTGAATTTTTTCTTTTCTCCACATGAGATTAGGGTTTCATGAAGTCTTGAACAAAATATGATGTGAATTTCCACTTCAATGTTTGATCTTGACTTTGTTGCTGCTCCAAGGCTTGAAGGAAGATTGATTTCTTGCTCAATTGCTTGAATTCTTGAATGTACTCACTTGATATGTGTATGATGCTTGTGTATTATATGCGTGCATAGCCAAATAAGAAGGGAATGCCTCCTTTTATACTTGCCAATAAAAAAAGTTACTAATTTTTTGACATGAGCTAACACGAGGCTGGCTTTCCTGCTCAAATTTGAAAAGACAAAAAGGGTTTAAAGAGGAGCCCAAATAGGGATGACTAGGGAGTGGCACTCTGGTCCTACCCCATTTTAGGGCTAGGAAAAGGTGCTTTGTTGATGTGTGAAGTCACAATAAGGCCATATTTACATATTGCAAGCAAAATTAGGTCATTGTCAGGCCTAAGGGTACAAACGCTAAGGTAAGGACCCAAATATGGTCAAACTTGTGTAGGATTGCAATTTTAGGATGCTACATTTAGCCCCCACTTTAGAGGGAGTATGAATTCAATCATACTCTTGGTAAAGTAAAAGGGTTCACATTGAAAAGATTTCACCAAGTCACCAAGAGGGCAAGATACACCAAGCCCCCAATGCACTTTAGGATCTTACAACTTTGATGACAAGATAAAAGGGACATCATGGGAAAAAGAGAAAGAGAGAACCATGACTACAAACTAGTAAGGTTCTCTTACTATGAGTCATGAAAAGAAAATTACCAAAATTACAAAGAAAAAGACTAAGTTCGCTAAGTAACTTAAGTATCAAGATAGGCAAAAGAGAGAGATCATTGAGCATAGTATATACCCCCATGTTAAAGCGCTTGCACACGTCTTATCAAGAGCAATTTATTTAAGATAGGATACACCCAAAAGGAAAATAATTTTATCACAATAATATGCCCCCAAGAAAGGACAAATTAAAGGATAATGATCACAAGACAAAAAGAATGGGGTGGTTTTACTTAACTCTAGGGTTAGTATGATTTTTATGATAAATAATATATATCATGTATATATATGTATAGAATTGTCTTCATTCCCCAAAGAAAGCAAAACAACCATGGAAGAACGACACATGTGTCTTTTGAGTCAACATGGGAAAGACCAAAAGAGATCTCAATGCTTAGCATCATCCTCATGTAGACAACACTAGGGACAACAAATAGAATAATGAGAGACAAATAGAAGAAGGTCACAAACAAGCAAGAGAGGAGAGAGAGAATCTATAGCACAGATGAAGCTTAGTCAAGCACATCATCGGTCTCCCAATCTTGTTCATAATTGTTTTAGGAAGGTGGGCAACATGCAAGAGGACCCATTTGAAGAACTATAGATGGAGCTCTATCATAAGCTCCAAACAAGGACCATGCTCTAATGATGAGTCACTTTGTCTGTTGCTAGGAGCTAGGATTAAAGCTTTTAAAAATTGTTTAGATAAATCACTGTCAACATCAACATACTCATATTCATCATTTGAATATTTAACATCAATATAATTTTCATCATGAACAATATTCTTATCCATTTCTTCATCAAGATTAACAAAAATAGGAGATGTAATAGGATTAGAGCTTGAAACATCATTTGACTTAATCATTTTATGTCTTGGAGATTTAGGTTCAACCTCTTGGCTAGGAGAAGGTTGAGAAAATCTTATTATGTCAATAGTTGATGTCTTTGGAGAAGAAATGGTTTGAGAAGCAAGTTCACGAGCCCTAATGTGACATCTCTGTTGGTGTTCTCTCACACAATAATTTTGTGTAGTTTTAGTCAAGGGTTGTGAAGGTTTTGGTTTAGGTTGTGTATACTTCTATTCTTCATTTAAGAAAGGATGCACAAGAGAAGGTTTCTTAAGTTGCACAATAGGAGATGTTGGGTGCTTTCCTTTGTAAGATGTAGGAAGCATAACTGCAACATATAAGGGAGGAATATAAGGTGTAGGAAGGATACCAGGTCCATCATGATAAGGAGGAATAGGTCTATAGGTTAGGAGGAATAATATGCTTACCCTTAAGAGGAAGAATAGGCTCCATCATGAGGAGGAATAGTTATATCCTTAGGAGGAATAATATGCTTAACCTTAGGAGGAAGAATAGGTTTATCCTTAGGAGGAAGAGGGAGAGTATCATTAGGATAAGGAATATGGTCATCACTAGGAGGAAGAGTAAGTGTTGGATTTCTATATTTACTCAAGGGTAAAATCATGTCATTTTTGCATTTTTGATAGGATTTAAAAAGACTGTCACTTCTAGATTGAAGAGGCTGGGATTGTTTAGACAAAAAATAACCAAGATAGACCTCTCCATGCCTCACCATAGGCTGATACATGCTATGATTGATAGTTGTAATTTTATCATCATGAGGAATTTTCAAACACTTATGAACAATAGAAGTGATCGCTTTCATGGAAGAGAGCCAAGGATGTCCCAAATTCAAATGAAATTGATCAGATGTAGGAATGATAGAAAAGACAAGATCTAAGAACTTAGTGCAAACCTCAATAGGAAGTGTAATAGAACCAATATTAGGGAAAGAGAAATCATCAAAAAATCTAACTGCCACATCAGTTTTATCATATGTTACTTGATACAATTGTAAGGTATAAATAAATTTGGCAGTTATCACATTAACCATACAAGTTGGATCAAGGAGCATCCCTCGATAAGGTATGTCTTTGATTCTTGCAGTGATATATAATGAGCTATAGGGTGCTTCAATAGTCTCACTAACATCAAATGTAATGCATAAGTCCTTAGTAGGTTTAGTTTTATCAATAAGGTTCACCACATTATTAGACAAAAGGAAAAGGTCATTAGGAGAGAAGGCAAGATGACCAATCTCAATCACATTAGTGGAATTGGAAGGTAAAAGATTACTGAAACTTTGAAGATTTTGATAAGGAGGAGCTATAGATTTATTTCCTTTATCATTCACATGGGCCAAAAATATAGTATTTTTCTCAATCAAGTGTCTTGAATCTTACTCTTTAAGGAAACCACTTTTCAGTGTCATGACCAGGTTGATGATGATATTGGTAAAAAGACTTGGAGTCAAAGTAAGGCAAGGAAGTCATTGATGGATCAAGTGGTTTAATAGTAGGAAGCTTCTACACATTCCTTTGTAATAATTGTGTCATAATACTATGCAAAGATTCATTAAGAGGTGTGAATTATTTTCTAAAGTATTTGGACAAAGGAGGCACACCTTTTGTTGTGATTTCTACTTGAGTTTTGTTGTTGTCATTGAACCTGATGAATCCTTTATTCGGTTTGAAATTTGCAAAAGGTTGTTGAGAACTTTCACTTTTATCAGTTAGAGCCATTGAAGAAGATTGTTCCAATTGACTCATGGTAATGTGACAATTGTCAAGTACTGTGCACAACTGCACAAAGGAAGTAAACTCAAAAAAGATAAGTTTGTCTGTAATGTCTTTTTGCAAATTCAAAATTAAAATTATTTGAATATCTTGATTAGGCACGGGAAAAGAAATTTCTGAATATATATGTTTATATATACCAATAAAATCAGTCACTTTTTCTTTAATACCTTTCTTAAAATGCATCAAATCAATCAAATTTATCTTAGGACCAATATTATTGTGAAATTGTTGAATGAAAGCATTAGCAAATTGTTGAAAAGAAGTAATATAATAAGGAGGCCAAGAAAAATACCATTGCAATTCTTTATCTCTAAACATTCTAGTGAAAAATTTAGTCAAAAGTCTTTGGTCATGAGAAAAGTCACTACACATAGTTTGGAATATTTTAACATGAGTCAAAGGATCAACTTTTCCATTATAAAGCTCTTATTGAGGGACTTCTACATGTTTAGGAGGGAAAACATGAACAATGTCATTGGATAATGTGCTCGCTACATCAAATATGGATATATTATACTTACATTGATTCATGGAAGCTATTTGTTGTTGTAAGGAAGATATTTTTTGGGCTAGATTATTGATGGTAGCTTCGGTAGATGGATTGCAATTAGACATGTTGGATTGAGGAGTAACATTGTTAAATGAAGGAGGAGCTTGAGAATAAGGAGGTGGGATACTATGATAGGTAGGTATGGGAGATGATTGTGCAACAAATGGAAGACTCATAGAAGGAGGGATGAAGGAATTATGATTATAAGAGTTGCCCCCTTGACTAACATATGTAGGTATGACATTTTGAGTAGAGGTAGACATGATGTTAGATGTAAAAATGGGAACACAATCCATTGGAGTAGTCATAGGAATGGAATGATTAACTTGATTAGGAGGTTGTGTATAACCAAGGACTTTAGCACAACTCTTCATAGGCATCCCTAGAGGACTAGGTCTCTTCCTGATCCCAACTTGGTAGTAAGTAAGTCCAAGGTAAGGCAGATTAGGTGTTGTGCTAGGTCATGGGGATACCTCTAGAGTATAAAAAGAAAAAGGATAAAAAAACAATATGGATAATACCATGTAACACATCAACACCAAGTTTATCACTTTGAACCATTATTTTTAATCCTTCAATCAATGGTAGAGCTTCACTTTCCGAGTATTGTTGACTCATCCATTGTTGAAGGTTTTCAAATTGATTGTCTATTTTTGTCAATTGGTCAATGAGCACCCTAGTTATTGATTCATCCACATCATGAGTATTAAGGGAAGAATGAGAATAAATGGGCTCATTTGCTGGATTTATAGAACCACCAACATCCTCATGGAACAAGTTGTCCAAATTAGGCTCCATCTCCTTGGTAATTAAACCTAGAGAAGCCTTAATTGTACAACTCCTCACTGGGATATTATAGGTTGGACTAATAGTAGTAAAACTCATGCACAAAGGATGGAAATTTGAAATTTGAAATTTGAAATAATTAAACAATACAAAATTATTTGTAAAAATCCTTGTTCAATTAATTAAGAAAATTGATTTGTGATTTTGGAAAGATAAATTCATGAAGACCATGCAATCCATTATTAAATTCAAATTTAAAAATAAGGGTTTTGTGAAAACAACCTTTTTAATTTTTAAAAAATATTTTGAAATTGGATTTAAGATTGCAATATTGAATTTGAATTACCATTAACAATTAGATCTGAAACAATTAATCTAAAAATTAGACAACCCACAAGGTCAATTTTAAATTTTAAAAATATGGTTTTTGAAATTAACCTCTAATTTTTTTTAATTTGATTGGAAATTAAACTTGTAAGTGAAAATTTGAATTGTGAAATGAGAAAAACACTTAGATATGAAATAATCAATCCAAATTTAAGAATTTCACAAGCTCAATTTTAAATTAAAAAAATTAGGATTTTGTTAATCTTAACCTCTAAATTTTTTAAGTTCACTTGGAAATCAAGCTTGTAAATGAAAATTTGACTTTTAAATTGCATAAATACTCAGATATGAGAGCACAAATTTGAATTAAAGGTGTAAAGTGTTGGGTTCACCAAAATGTAATGGGTGAAAAATTAGGGTTTCCACCATAATAAGGATAAAAAATGCTAAATTTTATTTAGGTGCCTATTACATTCAAAAGAGGGTTGAATCCAATAGATTTAGTCATAAACCAGCAAAGATGAGGACTAAAAATATTGATTGGATTCAAGGGATGGATTTGTTTTCCCTCTTTTGTAAGTTGAATTGCTGAAATTAGGGTAAAGTGTTGAAGGTGAAGGTAAAAACACAGAAACAACAAGCTATAGTCGTTGGATTGAGGCATGCACCTAGATCTGAGAAATATAAATAGATTCTGATCTAATCCCCAAAGTAGCTCCTAAAATGTAAGGACAGTGGCAAAATTTGCCCTTATCCTCTGAACTCTTTGCACACCAAAGGGGGATAGATTTGTCTCTGTAAATAATGTTGATGCTAAATATTGTAGCTCCATACCTATTTTCTGCGCATAGAAAAGTGAAATGGGTTTAGAATAGGGGCTTGCCTAAGTCAAATCTTGGTTTTGGAATTAACCATTAAATAGAGATAAAACATAATTAAATTTTTGTAATTGAAGATTATCCTTTTGAGGGAGATGTTGAATAATGACTAAAAACCAAATAATATACCTCTTTGTGAAGTTTTTCTTGTCTCCACACAAGATTAGGGTTTCTTGAAGTCTTTAACAAAATAGGATGTGAATATCCACTTCAATTCTTGAATCTTGAGTTTTTTGTTGCTTCAAGGCTTGAAGGAAGACTGATTACTTGCTCAATTGATTGAATTCTTGAATGTAGTTCCTTGATATGTGTATGATGCTTCTGTATTGTGTGTGTGGATAACCAAGTGAGAGTGGAATGCCTCGTTTTATACTGTGCGTCAATAAACTTACTAATTTTTCCACGTGTGCCAACATGAGGCTAGTTTTCCCGCTTAAGTTTGAAAAGAAAAAAATGAATTAAAGAGGCACCCAAATAGGGAGGACCAAGGCATGACTCCCTGGTCCTAATTAGGATTAAAGCATGGCAATCCTACTCTAATTTAGGGCTAGGACAAGGTGCCTAGTTGATGTGTGAAGTCAAAATAAGGCCATATTTGCATGGTGTGAGTAAAATCAGGTCCCAGTAAGGCCTAGGGGCACAAATGCAAATATGGTTAAAATTGTTTACAAAATTTTTAAGATGCTACGAAACCAAATAAGGATTTTTCATAATTGGAATTCTTCTTGCATTTAAAACCTTTTATAAACATTTGCAACCACTTCCCTTGATGGTGACTGTAACTATTATTATCATTAGTAGTGTATAGATGTCACTATAATGATTAGTTTCATCCATCCTTGGAACTTTTCAATACACATTGTGTTCTTTCCTTTCACGACAAAAGCTTAACATATTTATTTTCCTCACTGTTTTGAACATAATTAGTGTTCATAATATTTCCTTAAGATATTTTGATGCATACTACAAACTTTGTAGCATACTCTCTTTCCTTGATGATGTCCAAGATATTCTACACTGTTGATTCTTTCTATTGTATTTTCTCTTAAAGGGAATGAAAAATAATGCAATAATTATCTCCACTAAGGAGTGACATTCTCTTTATGAACTTGGATATTTATTTTGTGCATTATGCATAGGCATAGTTTCTTTATTCTCTTGTTCATGTTTCTTCCTCCAAATTTTATCAGGCTATTTCCTTCTCCAAGATTTCATAGGGTTTTCCTTTTTATTCATAAGCATAATCATCTTTTTGGTATGACCAAATAATATTACAAAACCTTGTCTACAGTCATGTGCTCTATGCCCAAGATTATTACATATAAAACATATGACTTTATCATCTAATACAAAATACTAATTATTTCTTCTTGTCTTCTCATAAACACTTCTATATTTGTATGTTTTGTGCACTCTGCAATCATTTTCTATGTGCCCAATTTTGGCATAGTTATAACACACAATATTGTAATTCTGATTTAACAATCTACAAGAACTACAATCTCTAGCTCTATGACCATACTTATGACAAAGATAACAATAACCATGAAATTGAGATTAATTATACCTTACTGAATAGGATTTCCTGATAGGTGGAGATCCTACGGACTTGTTGTCTCTTCTTTTAGCTCTATTGATGACTTTGAGATGTTCACTATTAACGAGCTTCTCTTCTAATCTCTTCTTGTCACCAATCTTAGCAGTATCAGCACAATAACTTAGATCTATCTTTTTCCTTAGAGTTTCTTTAACCTTAAATCTCTATCCTTTTCCATCTATCTTTACTGACACAAAAACTATTCCATATTTTGACACATCTCCAACTATGGAGCTTTTCCCTATCTCATATCCTAAACCAATAGGGTCTTTGGAAATATTTTTCTTGTTTAACATCTCATTCAACTTTTGTGTGGTTTGTTCAAACCTTTGATTCTTCTCTAACTAAATCCTGCTATTTTTAATATCTTTCCTTAGAGTGACTATTTCTCCTTCAAGCTTTTGGCATTCACTTGTCTTGACTTCCAACTCAGATTTTGTCACTTCTGCTATCGTCTTTCTCTCTTCAATATTTATTTTCAAACCTTGAATATTCTCATATTTATCTTTTAATTCAGATCTAATAACTCTATCAGCTCTCTTAGCATCTTCTAATTGAGTCTTCAAAACAACTACCTTTTCTAACATTTCATTGTTCTCTTTTCTTAAATCTCCCAATATCTCAAAATTGTTTTAATTCTTGGAGTTCTCATTCAATTGATATTTAATTTTCTTCAAGTCATTCCTCAAATAAATAATTTTAGTTTCTAACATTTTACAATCTTCTTCATTTTTTTCTAATTGAACTCTTGTTTCCTCTTCTATCTTGTAGGCTTCTTCAACTTGATACTATAGTTAAACAATTATTCTCTGAAATTGTTCAAGACTTTAAATTATCACCCCATTAGACTTAAAGTGTTCTTGAGATTGTAATTTGACTTTTTTATTCTCTTGTCTAAGCTTATTGATCTCAACTAGGACATCAACAAGTTTTGCTTCAATATCAACAACTCCTTCCTCTACATCAGTTTCTTGATCATCTTGATGTTCATTTGCAACTTCCATGAACTAAGATTCCTCAAAATTTTTGGGATAACATTATTTAGAATCAAGATTATTAGAAAACTCATCAACTTTTTTATTAGACAACGCTTTCATTTTAAGCAGACCTTTCCCCTTTTTTGAAACTTTATTTCTACAATTCTTTCTCATGGTATTCCTCTTCCAAGATCAACCTAAGTCAATTAGACTTCTAAAAGAAAACTTGTTGCTTTGCTACAAATTATTGGAATACCCTAGACCAATGAGAGGGGGAAGGGTGAATCAGTGGTCAACAAAAAATTCAATTCATAGATCAAGTAAAAATTAACAATTAATGGAAAAACCACATATCTCTATTCATAGCAAAAAGCTTGACAACATGAAATCATAACTCAATCCTTAAGAAAGTAGAACAATATGTGCACATCACATAACATGCATATATGAGTGGAAAACCCTTGAAGGGTAAGAAACCACTTTGAAAATAAACTCTATTAAGCCTCACTGGCAACCTCATTGGTTACATTCAGAGAACCAAATATAGGAGCACCAACCCCTTACACATACAAGACACCAACCCTAGGAGCACCAACCAATTACAAGTTTAGGAGAACCAACTCTAGGGAGCACCAACCCCTTTACAAGAGATCAAAACATTTACAAAGGGTTACTCTGTTTCATTACATAGCACAAATATTTTACTATTCTTAATCTGGAGTAGTAAATAAAATAATCTTTTTATATATTCATTGGTAGCAGAGAACACAAATATGTCATTTGCACCCCTATCATGTCAAACTATCTCTCAACCAAGCTTTTCAATGAAGACAATTGAAACCCTTATCGAATCCCTCTTCTACATCTAGTAAATAAAGTCCACACAATATTTTATTTTTGTGATACATTTGCATTCAAAGAACAATTATTTCTCTTGTCAATGCAAGCATTATGAACATATTCTATTAAATATTTATATCATCTCTTAAAGAAGTTTTCTCTCTTTCAACACATTCCAACAAACATTTCTTTGACCAAACTTCATTACTTTAAATCATTTTTGAGTAGTTGAAAAGTCAATTATTCGAAGAACTGAACCGAGAACCACTCTTCAAGTTTCTGTCATAGAAACTAACTGTTGGCATGTTGGCATAACTGATGAAGATGATGGTGTACTGGTAAAAGACTATTGGTGATGATATAATATGATGCTTGATGATCAATTATTTGTGTTCTCATTGATGACAACCATATTTGTCCATGTTTGTTTATGCTTGGTATGTCATCTATGTCTACTGATTAAGTCTAACATGTAATGGATTGAATGAGATTGAGTTGGGAAGAAAAAATGCCAAGTGATAGTGAACCGGTAAGCAGGTTCAGAGAAGGAGATGATTTCATAGTGATTTGTGTTGACCCAGGTGTTGCGGTTTGGAATGTGTGATTATGACATCATAATGAGTCTATGACATGAACTGCATCATGTTTGGAGAAACATAAGTCATGTTTATAATTGATTGTTGTATGATTCTTTTCATATTGATAAGTTAATGATGACGTGTCAGAATCTGTGTGAAGAGATTCTTGGAATTCTACACTCTTATGAGAATAGTTCATGTTGTCATTGATGGCAACCAACTAGAAACCAACCGGCAATAGGTTTCTACATGCATCGGCCTCACAAACTTCATGCACCCACAAACATCAACATTCATATTACATCGGCAACAAAGCATACCGACACTCAGACCGACATGGGATGAACTCTTGTTTATTGTAATAAAATTATCTTTTGTAAGCCGACATGGTATATTGTAAAAGACTCATATATGTATGAGATCTTATAGGTCATTTTGATATGCAAGAGTGATGTCAGATGTAAGAGATATATGATATGTATGGTTGAAAATAATTGTTTAGTGACAACGAAGGTTTTTGGTTAAGGTATCTATCTGAGCTTAAACTGGTATTGAACCTAACATTAGAGATGTTGTTTTGAGCAGTACATTGTATTGGATTTAATTATCCATTTTCTAGTCAGTGAGACTCTTCATTGAGCAGTGAGCTCTAGGCTGTTGGCCTCCCTGCATGTGCAGGTCCCTATTGTAAGTAGTATTTATTCATTGACCAGTGAGTAAATATTGTGGCTCACAAATCCCACTGAGGTTTTTCCCACGCTGGGTTTCCTCATTAAATATCTTGTTTTATAGTGTGTTTCTATGTTGTCTCTATTATTTATGTTTACTGCATTAATTCTTGTTTACCGATACACTATTTTGCATGGAAAAGTTATTAATAAGTTTAAATATTCAACAAACTAGTTAGACACTGATTCACCCCCCCCTCTCAGTGTTTGTGGGACTGTCATTGAATCTAACAACTGGTATCAGAGCCTGGTCCTCTATTTGCAAAAGTCTAACAGCTTGAGGGAGATTATGAAACTAGTATAGATGGAGAACTTAAGAAAACAGTTGGAAGGAGCTCTTGAAGATTTTGATGCAGAAAAATTGAAGAATATCAAACTTGAAGATGATCTAAGGACTGCACTGGAATTCATTAAAGGACTTCAAGAAAACCTTGTTATAGCACAAAATAAGAGAAAGGAACTTCACGAGAAAAAGAAAAATGATGATGATGAAAAGGAAAATCTTAGAGATATTGCAAATAAGTTGAGACAACAAAACAATAATTCGAAGAATGAAATGCAAGATATGACTATGAGGTTATGTAAGGATATTGAAGATAGGAAGAAGAATGAAGAAGACTTGACTAGAAGACATAATGAGGCAGGAAATGAAAACCTGAGACTTGGTCATGAAAATGCTATGCTAAAGACAGATCTGATTCACATGCAACATGATAAGGAGGAGCTTATAAGACAAGTTGGAATTCTGGAAAATGAGTTGATAACTGCAAATGAACAAAAGACAAATTCAAGAAAATTTTAGAAAGGCTTGATGACATGCTGAAAAGACAGAAACCTAATAGAGATACAAATGGACTTGGATTTGAAATTGGAGAAAGTTCTGGTACTGCAAGTAATCAAAATTAGAACAAACCGGTAAGACAACCTAATGCTTATAAATTTAATGGGAAATGTTTTGATTGCAACAAGTATGGTCATAGAGAAAATCAATGTAGATTTAGAAATAATCAGAATACAAACTTACCCACCGTTCAATGTTCCAAATGTAACAAAGCTGGTCATAATTTAGAAAATTACAAAATGAATGTGAAATGCTATGTTTGTGGTAGATTTGGGCATTTATCTAATCAATGCAGATCACAAACCAGTCAAGGATATGGAAAGGCTATTCAGAGGAATAATGTAACTTGTTATGCATGTAACAAGATTGGACATATTGCAAAATTTTATAGAAGCAAGAATACACCAGTGAACAATAAAGGATCTAGTTTGAAGGGCAAAGAAAAGGTGGATGAAGTAAAGCAAGAATTTTCAAAACAATGGATTAAGAAGAGTGACCAGAGAAATGATGAAACTATCTTTGCACCGGTAGAACAAAGTAATCCTCCACCAACAGGAGATTCTTCATCTAACTGAGGAATACTCCTTAGGGGGTATTGTAGCAAGTTGAAAATCATGCATTCTACCCTCAGTTGATGGTAAGAAGATACATTTCTTCTTTACCGGTAGATGTGTTAAGTTTTCACTTAATCAGCAAGCATTTAATGCAATTGTTGAAAGATATTTTATTATATAACATCAGAGATTCTTCTTTTTTGACTCACCAAGCATTCAAACATCAGAGAGTGCGAAACTAAGCAAGGGCATCCTAAGGCGAAGCTGCGAAGTGATTTTCAGGCATTCAAAATTTTGGTTAAGAGGTATTTATCTTTTGAAATGGCAACCTCATCTTCTATTCCTGAGTTTATTGCAAAACCTATCATTGTAGAAAACATCAAATGCCATAGACCCGTGTTTAAGATTATCCCCGAGATTGCAAAGCAAGATGATTCTGTTGGAGCTTTTTCTAAAATTTTGAACGGTGTAGCATTTGTAGAAGACCCTAGAATCTACATACATTGCAACATAGAAAACCTAGGGACTAAAGTTTTAAGGAAAATATTCAATGAGGTTATTACCGATGGAAATGGTGTAATTAAACCTCAACATAAGATTGTGGAAGACTTAGGTTTTGTAGAGATTTTGAACATTCCTGAATTTCCAAAGGAAGTTGTAAGACTTGTATTGAGTAGAGTGCATGGAGAGTTCATGTGGTTAGAGTTAGTTTGCAAGATAACCAAGGAGGCAATTTAGGCAGTTACTGGTTTACCTTCAACCAGTAGTAGGCCTAATAAAACCAAGAAAATAACTAACAAGGGAGTTATGGAGTTAACCGGAGTCACATCTAATAACAAATCACCTAGAGTGAATGATGTTAAGGATATAAATGTGAAATATGTGAGTATGGTACTAGGATACAAAGCAACACATGCAAATAGACTGAATTCTATTTCTACCCTTTGTATTCACAGTGCATATGAAATGGAAAACAACAATGCGAAGATTGATGTGTGTGAATGACGTAAAGATGAACTAATTGATAACTTAAAGAAGATTAAGGTAGACAAGAAAGGTACATTCCATTTTGGAAACCTACTAGTATTCCTAATGCTATACTTTACCAAAGAGATACCCGACATAGGTCACAAGGATTTTAGGCATGATATCCTAGTAGGAAACTAGATATAGGAAGCTTTCACCAATATGGGCACTGGTTGTGATAAGAACATTGTTGATTACTTCAAAACATTTCAAACCAAGATGAGAGCAAGAGAAAGACTACTGCAAAGAATAATTGATAAGTATAACAAGCAAATATGTTTTGTCATTAAGTGAGATGAAACTTGGATGGAAGAAGTAAGCCCTAGAACTATTTGGGTTACTGAGATGGGTTATGAGGTAGACCTACCTATTCTAGAAACATATGCAAAAGCCCTACTTGAAGCACCTAGGGAGCCATCTGAAGGAATATTTGGTATTGCAGAAACCATTGAGAGTAATGTATCTATGTAGAAGAGAACAAAAAGAAGAGAAAAGTTTATTAGAGATGCCTCCAAGAAGGTCAAATAAATCAATGAAAATGTCATGAACATCAGTGGTATATCAGCTAGTAAGCTTGAAGGACTGCAACCTGAAGCACATGTTTCACCGATCATAACATCTTCTGATACCGACAGTGGCAAGGCTACTGAGTTTAAGAGAGGAATGGAAAAGGAAAACCTCACTGGTACCTTCTCCTCCTCCTAAGAAAACAAGGACACTAAGGAAAAAGCAGCAGGCAGTTAGGGAACCGGAGAATAAGCTTACACCTAAGAAGAAATAGACGCTGATTACCCCCATACTAGATGATCTACTGAATGATATTACACGGGAAGGTAATCTGGTAAATTTAAATAAATGGTATAATTCTTTTAAGGATTTTGATAAACAAACCATTGAAGAAAGCATTATTCTACATTTAGATATTTACAAGAAAGTTTTGATTGAGGTTGTGGATGTTTTACCTAATGATCTCTATCTGAGATTTGAGGCTAAAAGGCTATCTGTGATGGAACTGGACAAGAAGTTGAAAGTTAAAGAACTCTTGCTGTACATCCGGTAAATTCTAGAGAAGAGATAGATAAGATTATTTCTGAAGCTAACTAGTCAGTATTTGTCAGTGGACACCGACAAGTGAGCCTGATGGCTGGAAGGGTTAAAGAAATTGCTGATGAGACTACAGATAAATGGGACATATTTTTTGTTGAGAAGGAAAATAAAGAAGAAAGAAATAGACCAAAAATTGAAAAGAAATTCAAGGTATATCAGAAAGACAAGGGAAAAGGTAAAATAGGTGATGTACCTTCTATAAAAATAATAGATAACATCCCTCCACCAGCTCAGGATGACCCTTCACTAACTTTAACATCACCGGATATAGCTACTGAAGGTATAACTCATGATGATACTAACCGGAGTCTGAGATACTTTTTACAATGAATGTAGATACACAGAATATAAACATTGTTGTGGACAAAGAGACTGCAGAGGTTAAGGCAGATAGTGTTGAGGACAACAAGATCTCAGAGAAACCGGCACAAACTATTGACTCTCAGGAAACTGAGATACTAGCTCAAATAGAGCAACTGAAGACTGAGAAACCAATAGAGGACAAGAAACTAGCACATGGCCACCAAAATCTGAGAAACCGATAGTGGTACAGATAGAGAAACAATCTGAGGCATAGGTTCACGTTGAGTCTGTGACACTGGCAGTTGCAGAGAATCTTAATCAAATTGAGAAACCATTAAAGGTAGAGGTACAAACATAAACAGATCCACCGAAAGAAATATAAGTAAAGTGGATTCATCTGATGGAAATAAAGAGGATATAGTGAAGGTAATTGGTCAAACATCTATTGAGAATAAACCTATAGCAGAACCAAGCACATCTACAGGTGAATTTAGACCCACTAACATAACAAAGGTTCTATTGGATTCCATTAAGAGGATTACAGATTGCAATGCCTTAGCATTTAAGGCAATTGATAACACATTACCTATTTTAAAGATGATTGCACCAAATTGTAAGATAGATCACATTAATGATTCTTTAGGTAAATTGGAAACATTGTCCAAATTCATTGCTGATAATGTAATAACCATAGATAAGGTGAATAAGGATACCATTAAGGAGAGAGTTGACAAACAAAAAAACACATTCTTTGAAAACACTATAAAGAAATGTACTGATCACTTGGATACACTTTTACCGGTACTTAATTCTACAATTTTGGAGTATAAGGAGTTATATAGAGAAGCATGTAAACCTCACTATTTGGCATAGGACATTGATGAGGAGATCAAAAAGACACAAAAATAAATTGATGACATTATGGATAATATAATAGGTTAACCTAGACTTATATCAGTTTTTGAGAAAGAAATGGCAGTTTTTAAGGAGAAGTTGGAGAAACTTGAGAAAGAGAAGGCAAGCATAAGGTCCAATGCCTGGGAACTAAAAATTAAACTTGGTCCAAAATTGGACAATCAGATTACTCAAAGAGTTGAATTATCTAAGGCAACAGTTCAAACAGAGCGATCACCGGAGCAACAAATGCACTATCTCACTGGTATGATCCAACTGACTGAGGCAACTCTAAATGACAACAACAAGTTTATGCAGAGTTTAAATCTAGTTTTGGCAGACAGATTTCAGATAGTAACCAACCGGTTACAGACTTTGAGGTAGCATTTTTGTACTCTTTTGATTATTTATGACAAGCTTTGTCATTGATGTCAAAGGGGGAGTAGTGGAGAGAAAAATGCATGTACAGAGGAGATCACTTGCTCAGGGGGAGCACATATTTTTGGATTTCAGTTTTCGATAACAGTTTTGGATTTTTCTCATGAGTGTTGCCATCAATGCCAAAGGGGGAGATTGTTGGCATTCTACACTCTTATGAGAATAGTTGATGTTGTCATTGATGGCAACCAACTAGAAACCAACCGGCAATAGGTTTCTACATGCACCGACATCACAAACTTCATGCACCGATAGACACCAGCACCGACAAGCACTTACACCAACATTCAGATTACATCAACAACAAATCATACCAACACTCAAGCCGACATGGGATGAACTTTTGTTTATTGTAATATAATTATCTTTTGTAAGCCGACATGGTATAATGTAAAAGACTCATATATGTATGAGATCTTATAAGTCATTTTGATATGCAAGAGTGATGTCAGATGTAAGAGATATATGATATGTATGGTAGAAAACAATTATTTAGTGATAGAGAAGGTCTTTGGTTAAGGTATCTATCTGAGATTAAACCAATACTAAACCTGGCATTAGAGATGATGTTTTGAGCAGTACATTGTATTAGATTTAACTATCCATTTTGTAGCCAGTGAGACTCTTCATTGAGAAGTGAGCTCTAGGTTGTTGGCCTCCCTGCATGTGCAGGCCCCTATTCTAAGTAGTATTTATTCATTGGCCAGTGAGTAAATATTGTGGGCCACAAATCCCACCGAGGTTTTTCCCACACCGAGTTTCCTCATTAAATATCTTGTGTTATTGTGTGTTTCTATGTTGTGTCTATTATTTTTGTTAACTGCATTAATTCTTGTTTACCGGTACACTGCTTTGGGTGGAAAAGTTATTATTAAGTTTAAATATTTAACAATCGGGTTAGACACTGATTCATCCCCCCCTCTTAGTGTCTGTGGGACTGTCATTGAATCTAACAGAGATAAGATGTTGTTTCGGCGCGTACAAGGAGCAAATTTCTTTGGAAGAAGCGAAGTGCTTAGAAGAATGTGTTAAGGGTTTGACAACATATCAGATCGATGTGTGGTGATGAGTTATGATCATTCAATGATTGCAATTGTCTTGTAGTTTGTTGTAATGATCTGATTGTTAGGATAACCAGTGAACAACTTAAAGGGGGGGGGGTGTGAATCAGTTGTTAATAGATTATGTCTATCAAGCCACTTAATAACCTTTAACCAGCGCACATAAAAATTGAATACCAGAATAGAAGAAACAGATACCGGTAAGCAATAAAATTTAAGAATGAAACAAAGAATTAACATAATGCAACCATACCACATAACACCATGATTTGTATGTGGAAAAACCAGAAAGCGAAAAACTATGGTGGGAAGCCTGCCCATAGTCAGATGATACTTCTACAAAAAATATGTGATACAATAAGTGGCCTGCACATGCAGGAAGGCATACTACCTAGAGCATACTTCTTATTACAAAAGAGTCTCACTAACTACAGAGAGGTTATAACCACCTCAAGATAAATGGATAACAATCCATAATAATTAGCTGCCAAAGATAGCATCTACCATGCCTGATTACAGTCCTGGTTAAGCTCAATACCAGAGGCCTTTGAGCTCTTCCTTAAACCCAATTCGAACACCTATGATCAACCAAATCTCCTTCGCATATGATATTTCATTCCATGACCAAGAACATTACATTCCCATTCCCATACCATATTTATCTACAATGAGATCTTACATCATTATACAAACCCTAAGGCCTAAACCAATTAGGTTGGCCACCTAAAGATATTACAATAATATCATTACATACATCCATATTACAATGATATGCCATGTCGTCTTAAGACCAAAACAATAATAACCAATCCATAAATCATCCCGGTAACATGTAGAGAACATGTTAATATGATACTAGTCCATAACCTAGATAGGTACCAGACTTAATCTGGGTCCACCATGCCAAGGAAATGTCTTCAAATAGTTGAGGCATGATCAAGGATCACCTTTTGCATCCTGAATTCCATCTAGAATCTGCACCAACACTACTTATGGATTTTGTCAAGGTTTCTCAGTGAAAGCTCTGTTGGTTAAACCTTAAACCCATGTCAGTAAGGGTTTACAAGAGTGTATGATAGCATCTGATTACCAAGTCAATACCAACTGACCCAAACATGCTCTAGAAGTATGTAAAACATAAAAGCAATCATACTTCATTGATCCAACACATGCCGAAAGTGTCCAATAGATAGTCCCTCCTGTCTATAACACTAGATCTTCTACGGGTAACCAAAACTTGTCTACCGGTAACCAACCATAACAGCTAGTGTTTACATCAATGACAAAACATCAATGCAATACATAATCAATTCATGCATATTGCCAAAAATCTTCCCTTTGGCATTGATGAAAACACTAGATGTGAAAAACATCTAAGTACCAAGAAATGCCAAACAAGTCTCCCCCTGTGGAAGACAACCAATAATCTCCCGAATATCAATAACTCTCCCTGTGAGAATAATATCTTTGTAAAGTTCTGAATTTATTTTTCACATCACTATCTCTCCCCCTTTGACATCAATGCTAGAAATATGACAAAAATATCAAAGCAAGAATGTAAGCCTCTGAATCTCAAAGTTGACTACTCTACCAAAGTAGTAGCACCACACATCAATGTCAGAATGAATAATATCTCTAATAGTGCATGTTGAACTGATGCCAAACTACATCAATCAAGTCTTTGTCAGAGGGGGAGAAACCCCTCACCAATCTCTCAAATACTCAAATGATTCCTTAGATAGTCGTTTAGTGAATATATCCGCAATCTACTCTTTAGTGTTAACATAAACCAATTTGACTTCCTTTTCTTCTACCTTGTCCTTCAGAAATTTATATTTTATTGATCTATGTGTTTAGTCTTAGAGTGAAATACCAGATTCTTAGACATGTCAATAGTTGCAGAGTTATCACAATAGATAACTACCAGTTCACTACAATTTACCTTGATATCCTTCAACATTTGCTTCATCCACAAGACTTGAGTGTAATTAGTTGTTGCTGCAACATATTCAACTTCTGCAGTAGATAAAGAAATGCATGACTGTTTTTTGCTGATCCATGAAACCAATTTCTTTCCAAGAAAGAAAACTCCACTAGAAGTGCTCTTCCTGTCATCAATATCTCCTGCCCAATCTGAATCTGTATATGTACATAAAGTGAAGTTATCATCTCTAGAAAACCATAAGCCATCTTTTGTTGTTCCATGCAAATACCAGAATATCCTCTTTACTGCACATTCATGATTTTCTTTAGGATTAATTTGATATCTTGAAACAATACTTACTGCATTCATAATATTCGATCTAGTCTGAGTTAGATATAACAAGTCACCAATCATAGACTTATACCTTGTCAGATTTACAGGTGTAGATGTATGTTTGATAGATAATTTCTCACTAGTCACCATAGGAGTTCTTACCAATTTGGAATTATCCATACCAAACTTCTTCAACAATTCCCTCAGATACTTAGTTTGACAAATAAAAATGCCTTTTTTAGTTTGAGTAATCTGCAAACCTAAGAAAAATCTCATTTCACCAATCATGGACATTTCAAATTCATTCTTCATATTATTAGAGAATTCCATGCAAAATTTATCTT
The DNA here is from genome assembly GCF_030272615.1 of Cryptomeria japonica. Taxonomy (NCBI): domain Eukaryota; kingdom Viridiplantae; phylum Streptophyta; class Pinopsida; order Cupressales; family Cupressaceae; genus Cryptomeria; species Cryptomeria japonica. The sequence goes on along the minus strand of NC_081408.1, from coordinate 630,929,174 downwards.
CTCCTCCAAAAATGATATCATCAAAAAGTACTTCAATAATCAGAATATCATCATCAGTGATCTTATACTATAAATTACTATCAGCACAACCTTTAATAAAACCAAGATTCAAAAGATATTTATCCAACCTTGCATACCAAGCTCTAGGAGCTTGTTTCAATCCATATAAAGCTTTCCTCAATCTGCAAACCATATCTTTATCATCTGTTAGTGAAAATCCATCAGGTTTCTCAATGTATACTTCTTGCTCATGTTCACCATTAAAAAATGCACATCTAACATCCATTTGATAAACCTTATAGTTCTTATAAGCTGCATAGGCAAGAAATAGTCTAATAGCTTCAATTCTAGCTACAGGTACAAATGTATCACCATAATCAATTCCTTCCATTTGAGAATATCCTTTACAAACCAGTCTAGCCTTGTTTCTTACAACTTGACTGTCCTCATTCAGTTTATTCCTAAAAAACCCATTTAGTTCCAATAACATTCTTATTTTTAGGTCGAGGAACTAAAGTCCAAGTCTCATTCTTTTCTATCTAATTTAATTCATCTTCTATAGCCTTTAACCAATGTTTATCTTTACAAGCTTTAATAAAAGATGCTGATTCAATTTGAGAAATAAGACATACCTCTTCATTTGCCAGTCTTTTTCTTGTCATAACTCCCTTGTTCCTATCTCCAATGATTTGATCTTCAGAATGATTTAACCTTACATACCTTTGTGTCTTCTGAACTTTAGGTTCACTGCTCTGATCATCAGTCATGGTTGAATTTTCTGATTGTGCTAGTGTAACTATCTCAATTTCTTGTACTAGTTGAGGTATTGCCGATTTAGGTATGATAATTTCCACAGCCGTTTCCCTATCATATGATATAGATTGATTTCTGTATTGCTCATCCACTTTCACATTAGCGCTCTCAATAATTTTCAGCAATATTTTGTTATAACATCTATATGCTTTTCTTTGAATTGAATAACCAAGAAATATCCCTTCATCACATCTAGGATCAAACTTGCCAATTGAATCATCCCTTTTGATGTGACATTTACTTCCAAAAATTCTACAATATTTAACAGTAGGTGTATGTCCAAACCATAATTCATAAGGGGTCTTACCGGTTTCACCTTTGATGTGAACTCTGTTGAAGGTGTAGACTACTGTACTCACTGCTTCTCTCTAGTAGATGTGAGGCAATTTGGCTTGCATCATCATAGTTCTTGTTGCATCCAAAATGGTTCTATTCTTTCTTTCCACTACTCTAATCTGCCGAGGAGTCCTAGGTGTAGATAATTGTCTCTTAATTCCGTTTGTCTCACAATAACTATTAAATTCTTGAGAAGTGAACTCATTGCCTTGATCTGATCTTAGACATTTGATTTTTAATCCAGTTTCTATTTCTACCTTAGCTTTAAAGATCTTGAATTTATCAAAGGCTTCAGACTTCTCCCTAAGAAAAGTCACCCACATCACCCTAGAATAATCATCAATAATCAACATGAAGTACTTATCACCTTGAAAGCTTCTAGTCCTTGTTGGACCACATAAGTTAGTGTGAATTAAATAAAGTACATCATTATATTTATCATGTATGCTCTTAAAAGAAGTTATAACTTGCTTTCCCATTTGACATTCCTTACATACCAGATTATGAGGCTTCATAATCTTAGGTATATCTCTAACTACCTTAGTTGAATTGATCTTATGAATACAATCAAAATTAACATGAAACAACCTTTTATGCCATAACCAACTCTCATCAATATGAGCAATCAAACATGTCTTATTACCAGTATTCAAGTGAAAGATATTACCTCTAGTCTGAGTACCGGTTGCAATCTCCAAACCAGTTTTGTTAATGATTTTGCATTTTCTATCCTTAAACTGAAGTTGTAAACCCTTGTCCAACAATTGACCAACACTTAAAAGATTATGCTTTAAACAATATACATAATAGATATTATCAGTATTATGCTTTCCATCTAGAGAAATATATACCTCTACCTTTGATCATACATGCTTTATCATCTCCAAATTTGACTTGATCGCCATTATATTCTGGTAGGGACGTAAATTTTCTTTTATCTCAAGTCATATGATGTGAGCATCCACTATCAATCACCCATTCATCCTTGTCTTCAACTTTTTCTGCCAGGGCCTTTTCTTCATTCATGATAGCAAGTTCAGGTTCATCTTCCTTTAAAGCATAGAACACCCATTCCTTTCCATTGCCACATCCACTAGTAGAGTCTTTTGTCGGTTCATCTTTAGAGTCATCACTTACTCCTTCCTCATCCGCTATGTAGCATTGTTTACTTTTCTTGAATCTATATCTGTTCTAGTTAGGCTTAAATCATTTCTTAACTCTCTCTTCAAATCTTGCATTCCTTTCAAGACATGTAGATGCAAAATGACCAATCTTATTGCATGCAAAACATATAAAACGTGGTTTTCTTTCATACTTACTTCCTGTCGGTCCTTTAGGTACTCTTCTAGCAAACAAGGCTTCAAGTTGTTCAAATTCTTCATCCTCCTTCCTCATATCTTCCAATTCTTTTTCATATAAGCCTTTCCAATCACTTTTGTTAGTAGATGATGATGCATGAAAAGAAGGTTCAGATTTTGCAGCTCTAGTAAATCCAAATTCTTCAAGCTCCAAAGTAGATAATTTCCCAATCAGAATGTCTCTGTTAACTGAAGTGTTTGTCATTGTTCTCAATTCATTAATTGCAGTTGCCTTCATCTTGTAAGCCGGTGGAAGGGCTCTCAAGACTTTGGAAAGTATTTCATCTTCACTTAGAGATCCTCCACAATATTCAATTCCCATAACAATCTCATTTACTCTTTTCATAAATATAGCAATTCTTTCAATATCTTCCATTTTTCAAGTTTTCATACCTTTACCCGGTAACCATCAAGTTTAGCAATTTTGATAGTAGGATCACCTTCATTAAGAGTTTACAATTTATCCCACATAACCTTTGCCGATGATTTATCAGTCAATCCCATGATTTGTTGATCACTAAGTGCACAAAAGAGGGCTTCTCTAGCTTTGCAATCATTTTTAATATTCTTCTCCACATCTGCAAGAGAAAGATTGCCAGATGCCAGATCACAAGATGTATATCCTTTCTCAGTGATCTCCCAAATATCCTTGCCAAGACATCTATGATGAGTCTCCATATGGATTTTCCATATCCCATAATTTGTTCCATCAAGCCTAGGGATTTCTCTTCTGAAATAGTTGCCAGTGCATTAGTTGCCATAGGATCTACCTCAAGCAGTTAAGCTTCTGCAAAAGAGGACCAAGGCTTTGATACCAATTTTTAGGATAATCGGTGAAAAACTGAGAGGGGGGGGGGGGGGTGAATCGATTGTTAACAAATTATGTCAAACAAACCACTTAGTAACCTTTAACCAAAGCACATAAACATTGAATACCGGAATAATAGAAATAGATACCGGTAAGCAATCAAACTTAAGAATGAAATAGAGAATTAACACAATGCAAGCATATCACATAACTCCATGATTTGTGTTGGTATTTTGGTATGGTTTTGTCATTGATGTCAACACCTACTAAACACTTATCAACTTTGGCACTTTGGAGATCTAGCAACATTCACCGGCAAACAAATGACTAATGCACAGTCACCAATATATGGTTCAGCGGTAGGATACAGTGATCATCGACACTTGGAATGGCATGGAAAATACTTGGTAATGTCGAAGACATTGTTTGGATATCATATCTTGGAAAGTTATTTATCAGCTTATTCATATTTACATATTTGCTTTTATCGGCAAATAGGTCCAAGATTATCTAGGGTTACACCAACAGGTTTAACTTTTCCAGATCAGCATGGCATGCTATGAAGATAATTAATTAATGTTGTAAATACATTAAGCCGACATGTTCAATCGGTTATTGCATCGGATATTGTATTATTTGTAAAATGATTTTATTGTAATATCTTGTAGAGCTGACCTACTATAATTGGTCTTAGGAGATGCTATAAATGTAAGATCTTAAATGTAAGATCAAGTGTGGAATGTGAAGAAGGTTGTGTGTGAAGGCATATGCGAGATTTAGCAGAGCTATACATGAAGACATCATTTGAAGGTAAAGCCAGGGTTTTGTGAAAGCATATTAACATTACACTGGTACTGAATCCAGCATATGAAGATGCTATTTTAAGTAGTAGTTTCTTATTGGATTTAACCATCCAATTGTAGTTAGTGTGACTCCCATTTTTGTTTGAGCAGTGAGCTCTAGGCGGTTGGCCTTTCTGCATGTGCAAACCCCATTTGTGTACACTTACTATCTGCAGTAGTATCATTTGATTATGGGTAAGGTTTCCCAACGTGGTTTTCCTCCTTACAGGGTTTCCACGTAGAAATATTGGTGTTATGTGTTGTGGATGATTTTGTCTTTTGGTTTCATGCATTAATCTTTACCAATATTGCATTTATCAGTTAATTTGTTTCACTGGTATCACAGACTGTTTCACAGGTATTAAACAGTAATTTGTTTAAGTGTTATTTTGGTTTAATATTTTAAGACAACTGATTCACCCCCCCTCTCAATTGTCTCCGGGACCTAACAATTGGTATCAGAGCCGAGTCCTCTTTTTGCAGAAGCTTAACAGCTTGAGGAGATCCAAAGTCTAGCAACTATTTCAGGAAGGACAGTCCTAAACTTGATGGAACTAACTATGGAATATGGAAGATCAGAATGGAGACACATCTGAACTATATTGGAAAGGATATCTGGGAAGTTACAAAGAATGGATATACTGCTCCTACTACAACTCAACCAAATCCTCCAAATCTGACTAAAGATGAAGAAAATGATTGCAAGACAAGAGAAGCACTTCTGAGCACATTATCAGATCAGCAAATCATGGGACTATCAGATAGGTCTACTGCTAAAGCTATATGGGATCATTTGGAAACACTAAATGAAGGAGATTCCATAGTCAAAATTGCAAAACTTGAAAGCTTCCGAGTCAGGTATGAAAGTCTGAAAATGGAAGAAGATGAAAGAATTTCTGCTTTTATGGAAAGAGTAAATGAAATTGTATTGGGTATTAAATGTTGTGGAGGAACCTTAAGTGAAGATGAAATTGTTTCAAAAGTTTTAAGAGGTTTGCCACCAGCATACAAAATGAAGGCTATTGCAATAAATGATCTTAGAACAATGCCTAACACATCAGTAACTAGGGATACATTGATTGGAAAAATATCAGCCTTTGAGATTGAGGAATTTGGTCCTGTTACTACTATAAAGACAGATCTAGCTTTCAAAGCATCAACATCATTTGCATCATCATTTGACAAATATAATTGGAAAGCCTTCTATGCAAGAGAACTTGAAGAACTTGAAGCACTATTTGCAAGAAAGATGCCTAAAGGTCTAGTGGGAAGTAAGTATGAAGCTAAAGCACCCTTTAAATGTTTTAACAGCAATAAGATTGGTCATATGGCTTCAAGATGCCCTGATAGACATGCTAGGTTAAGAGAAGAAGCTAGAAGAACATACAAGCCTAATCCTGAATATCAGCAATTCAGATTCAAGAAGAATAAGGACAAATCTTGTTATGTTGCTGATGAAGGAGTAAATGATGATTCTGATGAAGATCTGGAAGACAATGGATGGGTTTTTGTTTCTATAATAGAAGATCAACCGACACCTGCAGTGCAACCGGTAGAATAGGCCTTAGCAACAAAAATTGAAGTGAAGGATGAATGGATCATTGATTCAGGATGCTCACATCACATGACTAGTGACAAAAGCAAATTCTTGAACTTTCAAGAATATAATGGAGGTCTAGTAAGATTTGGTGATGACAAAGCTTGTTCAATTAAAGGTAAGGGTTCAATATCTCTTGATGGTAAGTGTGTGGGGGAAAAAGTGACACTAAGAAAACATGCCCTAATCTCACTTTCAATCACACATTTGTGGAATACGAAAGAGCCTAGAGGTATCACACAATTGGCTACTTCTTTTTGTGGAAGAGAGAGCCATGGGCTACCTATTAGGATTTCTATTCCTTTGTTGCAATTGAAAGATAGAATGATGCAAGTTCAATTCCTAACCCCAAAATGCAAGTATGAACTAATGACAAGATTGCAGAATTGAACTTAAACAATGGAAAGCTATAAACACAAGGACAAGACAAGAATGTAAATGCGTACCCAGAGTCAAAATCTGAGTGAAAATGTTCGGGACGGGGGCGTGGGCGCCACTGTCCTAATTCTGCCCCTGAAACTGCTCCGGAAACTGTTGTTTTGCACTCTGGAAAAAGCTGTCAAAAATGCTAAAAATGTTGTCTGTCAGGAGGACCAGGGCGCCCAGCACCCCTGTCCCAGGGACTAGGGCGCCCAGCGCCCCTGTCCTGGCAGGACCAGGGCACCCCACGCCCCTGTCCTGGTCTTTTGCTCTGAGATTTGATGTGAAGTTCGGTCTCCGTCTGCTTCTTCCGGATCTGTAACTTGCAGCGTCATTTGAATTCCGAAACCTGCACTTATATCTAAAAAGGTGTGGTGGGCGGCTATATAGGGTTTTGCCTTAGTCATCAAACCCCCACTTCGGTGATTTCCACCTCCACGAATAGCCAAGTTGTATTGTAAAATGTATTGTGTGTGCAGACCTAGTGTGTGTGCAAGGTCCTTAAATGCAAGAAAGCAAACTAGAGCAACCTAGAAAGTAAACCCTAATTGCTCATACATGATAATGTAAATGCTCTAAATCAAGATGCAAAGTGATCTAAAGCATGAATAAAGGATATATTGAAGCTTATGCAAAGACATGAAAACAAAATGAAATCATACCCAACCCTCAAGGGAGGAGTACAAGCCAATCTTCAGTCGGTAATCTCCTATTGTTCTTCAATGTCTTCCAAGCCCTAAATGGATGAATGAAATTGATAAATGCTTGATAGAGGGATGTTGAATGTTGTTGAAGTCTTCAAAGATCTGCTCTTTCGCTGCATAGAAGGTCCTCAAAAGCCAAAATTCCGATCCTTTCAAATGAAGAAAGAGAGCTCTTTATATATGAAACCCTAGGTCTTAATTTCAACTTTTGGCCGACCTAGAGATTGAATATCCCCCCAATTTCTTAGGGTTAAGCTTTATTTTATGATTGGATCGCGCTCCTAAAATTTCGGGAAAAATGTCCGGGACCGTGTGCACTCCGGGCGCCATGGTCCCGACAACTTTTCACCAAATTTTCAAGGCCGTCGGATATGATGATTTTAGAGAGAATCCCGAAGTTACAGGTGATTTCGAGATGTTTTCACCCCCGAAATCAAGCCCCCAAGTTCAAAATAGGACCTAATTAGGGTTTTTGATTAAATGATGTATAGGAGAAATAAAATGAAAAGGGCACACTTTAATGAAAGGGCCCAACTTTATGATATGGAAGATGATGAAATAGAACCTTAGACCTAATTAATTTGATTAATTAAGTGCTAAAGGGGAAATGCAATGCAAAATGCAAAATACACCAAGGCGGGTGCTAAACTAGGTGTGAAATTGTACCACCCTAGCAAGTGCGTACAATTTACGATGCTACATTTAGCCCCGACTTTAGTGGTCATATGAACACTACGTGCATATGCAAGCTAAAGTACAGAAAAGTAAACATTATTTGAAAAAGGATATATCCATAAGTTTGTCGAATGAAGCCCCCAGCGGTATCTGCAGTACACAGTTAGGAACCGCACCCTACAAAACACACATTAGATCACAAAATCACCTAATGCTTACTAAGGAAAGTGATGAAAATTCGAGGGTAGCTATATGCCCCCCCCTGTTTCGGCTTGCTAATTTTAGTGAGTTGAAACAGGGTATCATGTTTACCACTTCGAATTGTTAAAGAATATTGATGACAAATGCTCACAAGAAGATTTGATATGAGATCAAAAACTAATGGAGAATCATTTGGTAAGAAAGAGGACTAAATCTCAATTCCAACACAACAAAGAGTGTGAGGATTTGAGAGTTCTCTAACACAAGATGAAGGATGTAAATGGAAAAAAAATGCAAATAGAAGAAAAGAAAGGAAAAAAGCATGAATACACACATTGGTGATCCATGAGAAGGATAGTGAGAGAGAAAACATGGACTTCTCGCCCCTAGATCTTGTCTAGGTGATCCATGGGAAAAGGACATGGAAAACTGGCCCCTAGAGTCTGTCTAGGTGATCCATGTAAGGGAGGAGAGTGAGAAAGTCTAGCCTTATGCCGCTAGTTCCACTCAACCTCGTGCATGTGTGTGTAAGGGAGGTTAGAAGCACCTCATAGGAGTCTATACTCGAGTATGCTACAACTTGTATATGTATAGTACAAAAACATGACATCTCGCTCTAAGAGTCTGTGCTCTGGTTCCGAGAATAATCCATTGCTCAAAAAGTGTAATGTTTATGTCATAAGAAAAGTAGAACAAGGATACCTACCTTCATCACACAAGAAGATACCCCAAAAATGCAACAATGTCATAGATCCAAGCAAGAGAGTTCTACACTCCTTAAGCAAGGATAAGATAGTTGAAAAGGGATATCTTGTAGTATGTGTAAAGGAGATCCTTAGAGGAGAAGAGATATTTGTACAAAAGACACCTATCCCCGAGAGGAATTGTTTTAGACAAATATAACATCTTCTAGAATAAGACAAAGAAGAGAATAAGAATGCAATACTTCCTTCTTTTGTGAGGTGAAAGTGATTCTTAATGAAGGATGACGCTCTTTTTAACCCAATTAGGAGAGTGAATTCGTTATGGATGTATTTTACCACGTGCAAAAGAGGTTGTAGTCAAGGACTTACACCTCTTGTAAGAGAGAATCCTTGAACAAACAACAACAAATGCGTACAAGGCATAACATCAAGTAATAAAGTCCACACCATCCACGAAATAGGAAAAAGTGGATCCTTAGATAAAAATAAGGAAAGATCATTGCCTCCCAAGGATAAGGACAATAAGAAGGACTTACAAAATATTCTAGGGAGAGATTTGGACATAAGCAAAAGAAAAGATGTATGAAATCACTCTTGTCCCCATAGGAACAAGAAAATTAGGCTATTATGTTGCTTCAAAAAATATGATTGCACTTGAAATTGTACCATCATGAATGACAATGAGCCCCCAGTAAATGAGCTACCAATGTCACGTAATGATGAGCAACATAATAGCCATTAATGTTATTTAAAGACATGATAGACTAAATGAGGTCTTTGAATATGACATGTTAAATGCTCAACTATAAGTGAGATCAAAAACATGTATAAAATGATAAAAATTGAAGAAGAAAGGTCACAAGAAATCTTAGAAGAGGGATGAGTGTAATTTATTAGAGCCTTATCCCTAGAGGAAAGGACTTTATGATGAATAGGAGATAAAGATTCATAAGTGGATTTAGAAATTTGAGGGGATTCATAAAGAGATTTGTTCATTGCCAAGATTTCCTTATGAGGGGAATGAGAGTTGATAGAAGATGATTTAGTTGAAGTGAGACCATCATCACTACTAAATATAGCATTCACATTAAGAGATGCTCTTTTAGATGCTTTGGTACGTTTGCAGGGATTATAGCCGAGTCCAAAGGCATAATTGTGAAAATTAGTCTCTAGAGGAAGTTTTATCCCTTGTTCATGAGCGCCACAACCATTTCCATGATACCCATGCTTAGCAAAAATGCAAAAGCCACGACCATAACGATCAGCCATTTCAGAAAGAGAAGGTGGTTTTTCATAAGACAAAGAATCAAACTCTTCATAATTAGAGGTGTGAGGAGAAGAAGTTTGAGAAGTGGCCACAAAATTATTGCTCATAGGTTCAAGTAAGACTGATTGATCTCTAGTTTCTTCCTTCTTTTTACCTTTAATCTCTCTAGGAGGAACCCTATACTCACCTACAAAGGTGGGATTAAAATCGAGAGATCCCCAATCGTCTTCTGTGAGAACCTTCTCAGGATCAAAAGCCTTTTCATGTGTAGACTCAAGTCGAGAAGGATCTTCTTCAGGAGCTTTAGGCTCATCCAAAGAATTTTGATTATCAGAGGGTAATGATTCATCCATAGGTATCTTGTTTAAGGAGTCATCACTAGAAGAGGAAGGCTTAGAAGAACTCCCTTTGGAAGTAGATGTTTGCAAACAAGCCTGAAGTTTAGTATCACCTATCAAGGTATATGTCTTATTGTTATAAATGAATTTAACTTGTCTATGCAATGTAGAGAGGACAGCTTGCATACTGTGAATCCAAGGTCTCCCTAATAACAAGTTGTATGATAGATTTCCCGACATAACATGGATAGGAGTAGGCAAAGTAACAGGTCCCACTGTGATGGGTAAGGTGATAATACCTAATGAAGACTTAGCCACATTATCAAAGCCTCGAATGGGATGAGAGTCAGGCTCAATAAGGGATGTATCCACATTCATCTTATGCAATAGATTAATGCTACACACGTTAAGGCCAGAGCCATTATCTACCAGTGTTCGTCTTATAGCAGTGTCATTTATGATAACCACAATCATCAAGGGATCATATTGATGTTGAATTTCACTAGTAGGCAATTCATCTTGAGTAAACACAATTTGAGCTTTAGGATTCATCACAGAGTTAACCAAAGACACTATATTACTAGATGTATTAGGTGGAGGAACATTCAAATCTTTCAAGGCATCTTGTAACATTCCATGATGAGCAGAAGAAGTTTGGATCAAATCCCAAAGGGATATCTTAGCAGGGGTAGTTTTAAGTTGTTCTATGAGATCATATTCCTTACTAAGCATTTGTGAAATACGAGGAGCTTGAGGAAGAATAGGTTGAGAAGGAGGAAGTGAAGTGGGGATAACTAGAGGAGGATTAGGTTGCATATTGTTTCTTGTGTTATAGGTATGGGCAACCGCATGATAACTCTCTCTAGTCAGTTGCTTAGCATACTCATAAGGGCTCTTAGTAGAATAACCTCCTTGCACAGTAATAATAGGTTTCTTAGGAGTGCAAAAAGAATCATTAGCATAACCACCTTGAACCACTAAGATAGGCTTATTTAAAGGTTGAGAATTTTGAGAAGGACAAGCACCTTGGATAGTGAAGAGAGGTTTGTTAGGTGTCTCATTCACATGTATCAAATTGATTGAGGATGGTTTAGAGGAATGAACAAAAGTGTTGGAAGAATTATTGATAGTCTTTTCTTGCACTAAAATCTTATCACAGATCAAATCAATTTTAGGAGAGAGACAAGGGATAGGCATTGATGTTCTAGTAGGAAGAGTAATACTATGAAAGGTCATATCATCCTTTATCATCACAGGATCTACATGGGGAATAAACTCTCTAGGAGAAGGATCAACACTACTCTCTAAAGTCTCACTTTTGAGAGGGAGATCTTTGAAAGAAATGTTAACCATCTTGCTTTGAACTAGGGTTTCCTTATGAGTAGAACCAAGTTGAGGAGAGGGAGATGCTTTATTTTTAGAGGGAGAATAATTGAGATTCAAGGAAGGGGAGAAACTATCAAGGGAGTTTCCAATCTTGATTTCATCCCCTTTGGCTAGGGGTAGAGAATAATCTATACCTTATTCTAATGGTTCATCCCAAATAGTGAGGTTGTTGAAAGGAATGTTTGAAGTATTGTCAATTTCGGGAGAGGAGATAACATTGTTTATTAATTCCTCATCCTTAGGAGGGAGAGCATCAATAGATGTGTTAAACTCATCCTCTTTCCTCAAAATATGTTCAATATGATCTTTAGGGGAGAGAGAATTAAGGAAATTGCTTATTATTTCATCTTCTTTCTCTAAGGGATGCTTATGGGTAAGACCAACTTTAGGAGAAGGGTAAGCATTTATCATTAATTCATCATCTCTAGTGGTAATTTTGTTGGAAAAGGAAAGGCCATCACTAGGAAATGTAGGGATAATGTCATCTTCTTGCACAAAAGGATCCTCATGAAGGGAGTGTTTTTTAGGAGACACAAAGGCATCAAGGGCATCATTCAACAAAGAATGATCATATCTATTAAAAGGTTTATCTTTTGATTCAAAAGGAAATATCTCTTCATAGAGGGGATCATTGAAAACAACCATGTTACTAGATTTAGTGGAAGAGCTGATAGGAATGTACCCTTGAGAGGAATCATTCGACTTATCATTCTCATCACAACGAAATGGCATAGTAACAATGTTTATGAGTTTTTGGTAAAATGAAGGTTTGGTATATTTAGGTTTCAAAAACTCATCTAAAGCTTCATCTAACTCATAATAATCACAAATATGAACATCTTGCAAATAAAAATCTGACATTTTGAAATAAAGGTTGCATAAAATTTAAACACACAATGCAAAGAAACACACTTTTTTTTTTTCTTTCTTTTTAATGAAAATGAAATGAAAACACACTAAATCTAGATCTAGATCTAACAAATGCAATGCAAGAGGAAGCAATGATATATTCACGTCAGGTTCACCAAAAATGTGTGGGGGAAAAAGTGACACTAAGCAAACATGCCCTAATCTCACTTTCAATCACACATTTGTGGAATACGAAAGAGCCTAGAGGTATCACACAATTGGCTACTTCTTTTTGTGGAAGAGAGAGCCACGGGCTACCTATTAGGATTTCTATTCCTTTGTTGCAATTGAAAGATAGAATGATGCAAGTTCAATTCCTAACCCCAAAATGCAAGTATGAACTAATGACAAGATTGCAGAATTGAACTTAAACAATGGAAAGCTATAAACACAAGGACAAGACAAGAATGTAAATGCATAACCGGAGTCAAAATCTGAGTGAAAATGTTCGAGACGGGGGCGCGGGTGCCACTGTCCTAATTCTGCCCCTGAAACTGCTCCGGAAACTGTTGTTTTGCACTCTGGAAAAAGCTGTCAAAAATGCTGAAAATGTTGTCTGTCAGGAGGACCAGGGCACCCAACGCCCCTGTCCCAGGGACCACGGTGCCCAGCGCCCCTGTCGTGGCAGGACCAGGGCACCCCACGCCCCTGTCCTGGTCTTTTGCTCTGAGATTTGATGTGAAGTTCGGTCTCCGTCTGCTTCTTCCGGATCTGTAACTTGCAGCGTCGTCCGAATTCTGAAACCTGCACTTATATCTGAAAAGGTGTGGTGGGCGGCTATATAGGGTTTTGCCTTAGTCAAACCCCCGCTTCGGTGATTTCCACCTCCATGAATAGCCAAGTTGTATTGTAAAATGTATTGTGTGTGCAGACCTAGTGTGTGTGCAAGGTCCTTAAATGCAAGAAAGCAAACTAGAGCAACCTAGAAAGTAAACCCTAATTGCTCGTACATGATAATGTAAATGCTCTAAATCAAGATGCAAAGTGATCTAAAGCATGAATAAAGGATATATTGAAGCTTATGCAAAGACATGAAAACAACATGAAATCATACCCAACCCTCAAGGGAGGAGTACAAGCCAATCTTCAGTCGGTAATCTCCTATTGTTCTTCAATGTCTTCCAAGCCCTAAATGGATGAATGAAATTGATAAATGCTTGATAGAGGGATGTTGAATGTTGTTGAAGTCTTCAAAGATCTACTCTTTCGCTACATAGAAGGTCCTCGAAAGCCAAAATTCCGATCCTTTCAAATGAAGAAAGAGAGCTCTTTATATATGAAACCCTAGGTCTTAATTTCGACTTTTGGCCGACCTAGAGATTGAATATCCCACCAATTTCTTAGGGTTAAGCTTTATTTTATGATTGGATCGCGCTCCTAAAATTTTGGGAAAAATGTCCGGGACTGTGTGCACTCCGGGTGCCATGGTCCTGACAACTTTTCACCAAATTTTCAGGGCCGTCGGATATGATGATTTTAGAGAGAATCCCGAAGTTACAGGTGATTTCGAGATGTTTTCACCCCCGAAATCAAGCCCCAAGTTCAAAATAGGACCTAATTAGGGTTTTTGATTAAATGATGTATAGGAGAAATAAAATGAAAAGGGCACACTTTAATGAAAGGGCCCAACTTTATGATATGGAAGATGATGAAATAGAACCTTAGACCTAATTAATTTGATTAATTAAGTGCTAAAGGGGAAATGCAATGCAAAATGCAAAATACACCAAGGCGGGTGCTAAACTAGGTGTGAAATTGTACCACCCTAGCGAGTGCGTACAATTTACGACGCTACAGTAAGCATAACACTGACAATGTTTACTATGTTGAAGGTTTAAAGCATAATCTTTTGAGTGTTGGTCAATTAGTTGAGAAAGGATTTCAGTTACAATTCGAAAATGGTAAATGCAAAATTATGAATAGAACTGGTTTAGAAATTGCAACCGGTAATCAGACTAGAGGTAATATCTTTCATTTGAATAACAGTGAAAAGACATGTTTGATTGCACACATTGATGAAAGTTGGTTATGGCATAAGAGACTCTATCATGTACATTTTGATTGCATGGTAAAAATCAGTACTACTAAGGCAGTTGGAGATTTACCTAAAATTGTCAAACCTCACAACACAGTGTGTAAGGAATGTCAATTTGGAAAACAGGTTAGAGCTAGTTTTAAAAGTATTCCAAATAAATCAAACAATGTTCTTGATTTAATTCATACTGATTTATGTGGTCCAGCTAGAAATAAAAGCTTGCAAGGTGATAGATATTTCATGCTAATCATAGATGACTATTTTAGAATGTGCTGGGTTACTTTTCTCAGAGAAAAATCAGAAGCACTTGGAAAGTTTAAACTGTTCAAAGCAATGGTTGAAAATGAAACTGGTAAGAAAATCAAATGTTTAAAATCAGATCAAGGAGGTGAATTCACATCTAAGGAATTCAATGCATTCTGTGAAGTAAATGGAATCAGAAGATAACTATCAGCACCTCGGACACCACAGCAAAATGGAGTTGTTGAAAGGAAAAACATAACTATCTTGGATGCAACAAGAAGTATGTTATCAAAAGCAAACTTGCCACATGTATATTGGAGAGAGGCAGTAAGCACAACGGTCTATACATTCAACAAAGTTCACATCAAAGGTGAAACCGGTAAGACCCCTCATGAACTATGGTTTGGTATTATTCCTACTCTTAAATATTTTAGAATTTTTGGAAGCAAATGCTATATTAGAAGAGATGAGTATATTGGAAAATTTGATCCTAGAAGTGATGAAGGAATATTTCTTGGTTATTCATCTAAGAGCAAAGCATATAGATGTTTTAACAAAAGATTGCAAAAAATTGTTGAAAGCACAAATGTAAAGATTGATGAAAAATTCAGAGGAACTTCAAGGTATATGGATTATGAACCAGCAATAGAGATTCTATCAAATTAATCTACAATGAATCCACTGACACAGAATGAAGATCCAGTTACACTAGTATCATCTGAAAATTCCACAGTAACCGAGGAATAGCAACAAACAAAGACACCTCGGTATGTAAGATTAAATCATTCTGAAGATAAGATAATTGGTAATAAATATAGAGGAGTTATGACAAGAGGAAGATTGTAAAATGAAGAGGTATGTCTTATTTCTCAAATTGAACCATCATCAATTAATGAGGCATGTGAAGATAAATTTTGGATTAAAGCTATGGAAGAAGAATTAGAGCAAATTGAGAAGAATAACACTTGGACATTAGTTCCCCGACTTAAATATAAAAATGTTATTGGAACCAAATGGGTCTTTAGAAACAAACTTAATGAAGATGGTAAAATAATCAGAAATAAAGCAAGACTAGTGTGTAAGGGATATTCTCAAAAAGAAGGAATTGATTACAATGAAACCTTTGCACTAGTAGCTAGAATTGAAGCAGTTAGATTATTTTTTGGCTTTTGCAGCTCATAAAAACTACAAAGTATATCAGATGGATATTAAATGTGCATTTTTGAATGGAATTCTTGAAGAAGAGGTTTACATTGAACAATCTGATGGATTTTCTTTAACAGAAGACAAAGATATGGTTTGTAGGTTAAAGAAAGCTTTGTATGGGTTGAAGCAAGCTCCGAGAGGTTGGTATGCAAGATTAGATAAGTATCTTTTAGAGATTGGTTTTTCTAAAGGTAATGCAGATAGTAATTTATACTATAAAGTAACTGATGATGACATCTTAGTTATACAAGTTTTTGTTGATGATATAATCTTTGGAGGAGAATATGGATTATGTAAAGATTTTTCTATCAAAATGCAGCAAGAATTTGAAATGTCTATGATAGGAGAAGTAAAATTCTTTTTAGGATTGCAGATTTCTTAGACTGACAGTGGTATATTCTTGAGTCAATCAAAGTACTTAAAAGAGATACTAAAGAAATTTGGGATGGAAAACTCTAAACCGGTAAGTACACCTATGACTACAAATGACAAATTATCAATAAGAGATGAATCAACACCTGTTAATCCAACCAGGTACAAATCTATGATAGGAGGTTTACTGTATTTAACACAAACAAGACCAGATATTATGAATGCAGTATGTATTGTTTCAAGACTTCAAAGTAATCCTAGGGAAAATCATGAATTAGCAGTAAAAAGGATTTTTCGGTACCTACAAGGCACTACAAATCTTGGATTATGGTATCCTAGAGATGACAACTTTGAATTATGTGCATATATAGATGCAAATTGGGCAAGAGATGTAGATGATAGGAAAAGCACCATCGGCGGAGCATTTTTCCTTGGAAGCAGATTAATTTCTTGGTTAAGAAAGAAATAGAGTTGCACATCTTTATGAATAGCAGAATCATAATATGTTGCAGCAGCAACAAACTGTACATAGGTATTATGGCTTAAACAAATGTTAAAGGACATAAAGGTAAATTGCAAGGAACCTATAACTATCTATTGTGATAACACTGCAGCAATTGATATCTCTAAGAATCTGGTACTACATTCTAAGACTAAACATGTTTCTATCAAGTTGAACTTTCTGAAAGAAAATGTTGAAGCTAAACAAGTCAAACTGGTTTATGTAAACACTAAAGAGCAGATTGCAGATATTTTTACTAGACCTCTACCTAAGGAGACTTTTGAAAATCTAAGAGAACAGCTTGGGGTCATACCCCCACTAGTAGATACTTAAAGAGTTGATGTCTGTCATCAACCGACAGAATTGACAGAGATACATTCTTAATCCGGCTTTGATGAGGAAGCTACTTCTCAGGGGGAGTAGTTGGTATTTTGTATGTGAAACTAACAATTGGTATTTTACATATAAATGATATTTTGTTGTAACTTTGGCATTTGATGTCCAAGGGGGAGAGATTGGTATGGAAAACACAGAAAGAAACACAGAAAGATACATGTTACTCCTAGGGGGAGAGATTGTTTATTTTTGTTTTTGAACTCAGTAATAATCTTTTTGGAGATTGTTGGTTTTTGGTATTTGGCATTTCTATTTTGGCACTTTGATGGTTTTTCCATCTTGTGTTGCCATCAATGCCAAAGGGGGAGATTGTTGGTATTTTGGTATGGTTTTGTCATTGATGTCAACACCTACTAAACACTTATCAACTCTGGCACTTTGGAGATCTAGCAACATTCACCGGCAAGCAAGTGACTAATGCACAGTCACTGGTATATGGTTCACCGGCAGGATACAGTGATCACTGACACTTGGAATGGCATGGAAAATACTTGGTAATGTCAAAGACATTGTCTGGACATCATATCTTGGAAAGTTGTTTATCAGCTTATTCATATTTGCATATTTTCTTTTATCGGCAAATAGGTCCAAGGTTATCTAGGGTTACACCGACAGGTTTAACTTTTCCAGATCAGCATGGCACACTATGAAGATAATTAATTAATGTTGTAAATACATTAAGCTGACATGTTCAATCGGTTATTGGATTGGATATTGTATTATTTGTAAAATGATTTTATTGTAATATCTTGTAGAGCCAACCTACTAAAATTGGTCTGAGGAGATGGTATAAATGTAAGATCAAGTGTGGAATGTGAAGAAGGTTGTGTGTGAAGGTATATGCAAGATTTAGCAGAGCTATACACGAAGAAATCATTTGAAGGTAAAGCTAGGGTTTGGTGAAAGCATATCAGCATTACATCGGTATTGAATCTAGCATATGAAGATGCTATTTTAAGCAGTACATTCTTATTGGATTTAACCATCCAACTGTAGTTAGTGTGACTCCCATTTGTGTTTGAGCAGTGAGCTCTAGGCGGTTTGCCTTTCTGCATGTGCAGACCCCATTTATGTACACTTACTATCTGCAGTAGTATCATCTAATTGTGGGTAAGGTTTCCCACTGTGGTTTTTCCCCTTACAGGGTTTCCACATACAAATATTGGTGTTCTATGTTGTGGATGATTTTGTCTTTTTGTTTCATGCTTTAATCTTTACCGGTATTGCATTTATCAGTTAATTTGTTTCACTGGTATCACAGACTGTTTCACTGGTATTAAACAGTAATTTGTTTAAGTGGTATTTTGGTTTAATATTTTAGGACAACTGATTCACCCCCCCTCTCAGTTGTCCCCGGGACCTAACAATTTGTACGTGTAAAACTAAGAAAGGGAAAACCCACAATGGGAGGCCTACCCACAGTTAGATGATACTTCTATAGAAAGTATGTGATACAATAAGGGGCTTGCACATGCAGGAAGGCACATTTCCTAGAGTGTACTACTCATTACAAAAGAGTCTCATTGACTACAGAGAGGTTATGACCACCTCAAGATAAATGGATAGCAGTCCAGAATAATGAACTATCAGAGATAGAATCTACCATGCCTGATTACAATCCCAGTTAAGCTCAATACTGGAGGTCGTTTACCTCTTCCTTAAACCCAATTTGATTACCTATAATAGACCAAATCTCCTTCTCATATGATATTGCATTCCATGACCATGAACATTACATTTCCATTACCATACCATACTTATCTACAATGAGATGTTACATCATTTATACAAACCCTAAGGCCTAAACCAATTAGGTCATCCACCTAAAGATATTACAATAAGATCATTACATACATCCATATTACAATGATATAACATGTCATCTTAAGACCAAAACAACAATAACCAATCCATAAATCATCCCGTAACGTGTAGAGAATACGTTAAAATGATATTGGTCCATAACCTAGATAGGTACGGAACCTAATCTAGGTCCACCACACCAAAGAAAATACCACTGGTAGATGAGCAGATAGATAACACTCAAAAGGAACCAGCAGATGACAACATAGGGAAACAGGTAGAAACTCTGACTGAGACAGAGCAACAAATAGAGCAACCAACAAAGCAACAAACTGAAATACCATCAGAAACACAAACTGAGCAATAGGCTCCGGATCAGAAACAGGAACAGGAACAGAAGGAAATAGTGCCACCAGCAACTAGAGAAGTAGAAAAACCATTGCTTAAAGAAATGCAAACACAAACAGACCTACCAGAGGTCAATGCAAGCTTGGTTACTCCCACCACCGGTGGTATTCAAAATATAGGTCCATCATCAACAGGTTTTAAAGCAACAAATGTGACTGAAGTACTCTTAGATTCAATTAAGAGGATAATAGATTGTAGTTCTCAAGCCTATAAGGCTATAAATGATACAATCCCAATTTTGAAGGTAATTGCTCCTAACTATAATATAGACAATAAAGATTCTGTAGGACAACTTGATACCTTGTGTAAATATATCACATAAAACATTGAGAAAATAAAGGAAGAAACATTGAAGGATAAAATAGAAATTGAAAAGCATAAATTCTTTGATGAGCAAATAAATAAGTGTAACATAGATTTTGACACACTTCTACTGGAACTTTGCAACTCTTTGAAAGAGTTAAAAACTCTATACAAAGATACTTGCAAGACAAACTTTTTGACAATTGACATAGATAAGAAGATAAGCAAGGTACAGGATGAGATAAATAAACTTGCAGATAATTTTGTTAACTCACCTGATACACTATCAATTTTTGAGCAGTAGATAACAAATTTTGAGGATGAGATATTAAAGTTGGGAAGAGAAAAGGAGAGAATAGTGGATAAGGCAAAAAGCTTAAGGCTAAGACTCAGTCCAAGATTGGACTATCTTGTATTCATGCAGAAGGAGATATCTGAGGCACTTGTATAGGGACAAAGGAGACCAATAGAACACTTGCAACAACTCACCGGTACAGTCCAGAGGACAGAGACAACTATTAGAGAAAATAAAAAGTTTATGGAAAGCATAAACTTAATTTTGGGAGAGTTATTTCAAATTGTAACTACTCAGTTACAAGGTTGAAACTACAAACTCTACTAACATCTTGACAACCTTTGTCATTGATGCCAAAGGGGGAGTAGAGGTATGAGAAAATTCAAAACACTACAGGAATCATATGCTCAGGGGGAGCACACATTTTTGGGAACACTTTTTGAAATTTCTCATGAGTGTTGCCATCAATGCCAAAAGGGGAGATTGTTGGCATATGGACACTCCAATGAGACATTGAAGGTGATTGAAGGTTTTGTCATTGATGGCAACCTTACAATCCTATGGCACCGGCAAGGCACTTCACCGGCATCAGCAGAACACACTCTACACCGGCACTCAGAACACCGGCACCGACATAGAGAAAGGAAGTATACTAGCACAGAGGCCGATAGGATTTTTGTTATAATATATTTTGTTTATTATTTGAAAAACTTTGTAAGCCGACTTAATATCATTGTAAAATGACTTATATATATAAGAAGTCATTGTAGGACATTTTGTAAGATGAAGAAAAAATAATAAGGCGAAATAAGGCAGACCTATTATGCGAAATATAGGTTAAGGGGTATATGTAAAGAAAAAAGTAGAAACTGGTACTAAATCTGACATTGAAGATGCTATTGTAAAGTAGTACAAGTTATTGGATTTATATAATCCACATTGTAAGTCAGTGAGACTTCGCATTGAGCAGTGAGCTCTAGGCAAGTGGCCTTCTTGCATGTGCAGGCCCCTATTGTAAGTAATATTTTCTTATTGGCTAGTAAGACAATATTGTGGGTCACAAATCCCACCGACGTTTTTCCCTTGTTAAATCATTGTTTTATGGTGTGTTTCTTATGTGGTTACTTTCATTTCTATTTATTGCATTATTTCTTGCATACCAGTACACTATTATAATATGTTATGCATGTTTTAAGATAAGAAATTCCAATAAATGGTTAGATATTGATTCACCCCCCCCCTCTCAGTATCTATGGGAATCCTAACAAGTTAAACATTTTGTTTGGTCTGATGGATGTGCGGCACAATTCAAATCTTAGAGGCCATTTTATGCACTATGTAGATATCATCGAAATGACAAAATACCACATGTTTGGAGTTTTTTTGAGAGTGGTCATGGAAAGGGTGAACATGATGGTCCAGGAGCTTGTATCAAATGTGCTCTAAGAAAGAATCAAATAAAGTACACAGGAGAACATATAGAAGATGCACATTATGTTGTTGAATGGTGTAAGAAACACTTTGAGCAACCTAATTATCCTAGGGAATCATCATCGAGAACATATAGACCCATTCCATATAGAGTGTTTTGGGAGATAACCGGTACGTGTTCCCTTTTAGTATTTTATTTAATTTTTAAAAAAATGTTCCTAGTTCAAATGTTTCAATTTAACAACTTGATCTACATGTACATTCTTGTACACATGTACATTTTGCAGATGTGGATAGAAAATCAATGCATGGATGCAAGAGCGTGGAGAGGACAAGATCTTTGCATTGTGTCATGAGTACAGATAATCACCCATGGACATTATACACTAGGGATTATTCATGTTTTTGTTCTGAATGCATTTTCAAAAACTATGTTGATTGCAAGAACCAAGAGCTTGGATATGTTAGTGAATGGAAAATGGTGCCACTAGATGTTTGTGACACATACAAGGATTCAAATGAGGATGAAAACTTTGAAGACATTCCTTTGATTTCTGGTGATTATGATCATATTTCAAGATTGATTAAAAAAGGTACATACATGATGTACACATGTAAATATTTCCTTAAAAATTACATATAACTTAGAATTTATTTAACTTGTGTCAAATTACAGGAGATATTTTTGCAGTCATAACAAAAGATGGAAATATAGAAGGTGTTAGTTATTATTTATTGCATTTTATAGAAGAGAGAAAGAAGTTATCGAAATCTGAGATGAGTGATGGAATGTCATTTCCTACAGGTTTGAGTTCTGATTTGAATATGTACATGTACAAATCGCTTACATGGAAATTTTTAATTTCTCACGTTTCTTATATACATGTACATGCAGGATTAGTTGTAGTGCAAGAGACATATTTCAAACAAGTTAAAATTGTTCAACATGGGATTCATTTCATTGAATACCAAATTGACAACAAGGTATATCAGTATAGTCACTTGGTCATTGTTGTTGGCCTAATTCTTCAAGCAGTTCCACATCGAGGGCGCTCTCAAAAGTGGAGACTAGATAGTGAAGATCATGACAAAATATTAAGTGTTATTGAAGAGTGTTCTGAACCACTTGATGTAGTATGAACTATATATATATTTAGTAATCCAAAGTACACATGTGGTTCAGCCCACATGAATTGAATTAATACTCAAGATAAATTCTAGATCTCTTAACTTGTTTTGAAACTAAAGGATAAATATTTTTTAGTTTAAATACATTATATCAAATTAGGATGTATTCAAAGTTAATTCAAGTACATGTACATGTTTAAATGCATGTTTAATTTGTATGTATAAGGTACTATATCTAATTCTAAATGCATGTAATTTGTAAGGACCACTAGTTAAAATAATTTAATTAAAAAATGCATATTTAAATTAGAATGTAATATGTACATTTGTAAAATTGATATAATATGGAATTAGGATGTATTTGTAATTAGGACATGTACATGTTGTGAACTATTTAACTATAGTATACATACCTAGAAGCTCACATACCATGTGAACTATTCAATACATGACCTATTAAGTTTAGTTTGTTCATTTCATACATACTCTTTTGTTTGAACATGTTCTTTTAAATTTTAATGCATATCTACTTGTATTTCTAACATGTGCACGTGATATATATATAATCCAGTACAGTCCATTGAACATAAAGTACATATGTAATCTAAAATGTATGTACATGTGCACATGGAATATATAATCTAACACATGTACATGTGCATGAAATATATATAATCTCTCTAGTCTAAATTTCATATCACATGATGCAGTGGAAATATATATAATCCAATCAAACATAACAAAGATATAAAGTATAATCTAGTCTAAACTTCATTGTACATCCATGAAATATACAATCTAATCAAACATGTATTTAAATCTAATCTAATCAAACATGTATAAATCTAATATAATCAAACATGTATAAATCTAATCAAATCAAACATGTATAAATCTAATATATAATCAAACATGTATAATCTGATCAAACACAAACTAGGTATAAAGTATAATCTAGAGTCTAAACTCCATGTACGTGCATGAATATATATAATATGAAAGTCTATAAAAAGATAAATGTAAATGAGCTATAAAGTCTGCAAAAAATCAACAGGGATCATGTCGGCTACAAACTGAGCGACCATCTGAGGGGGAGTCCTGCAAAAGTAGAATTTATTTAAATATTAAATATAATATATCTATCTCTCTAGACGTGCATGTACATCAAATCCAAGTAGAGTTAAATAAAAATTTAAATATAAATTGTAATGTGCATGTATACATACATGTACATATATGTACCAAAAACCATAACTAACCTGTATACTGACAGCATCTAAAGAATCTCTCCTACGCACATGCTCAGAGCTCAAGGAAGGAGTGACATGAGCTAACTGTCAATTTAAGGATTAGTCCACAATCAATTTAGATGATCTAAAAATTAAAACTTAGAAATCTAGATTATTTATTAAACATGATCTATATATATAGATTTATCCTACAAATTTGCAACATGTATACATATCTTCTAAAAATTTAAACGCACATGTACATGTACATACCTGTGTATCACCTAGAGTAGGCTGTATAGTCTGATCCTGTCCTGTGATCATATCAACAACATCACTCGTGCTTGTATATCTCTCTCTAGCTGTACATATCACTAAGGAGTGCAAGGGGCTAACTAGATGAGTGGGCATCGTGGATGAAGTGTCTGACTGTAGTAGCATGTCCATAAATCCAATATGGCTCAAATCTCTCAGCTGATCCTCAAATGAGTCCAAACCCTCATCTGTGATATGGACCTGATCAGCTCGTATCTCCTCAAATGAATCCAAGTGGCCCTCATCTGTGATATGGACCTAATCAGCTCGTAGCTCCTCCTCTACAGTAACAGAGTGATCTGTAGGTGGGTCAGTGCCTAGAGCATGCATAGAGTGATGAGAATGTTGTGACTACCTCGAGGTATGCTTTGATGCTGCTGTAGCCTCACCATCTCTGAGAATCTCCTCTCTAACATCAGCCAATGGTATCCCAAGTCGAGATGAAATAAAACTATAAGCATGTAGTAGGTCCTTGGCTAAATACTGTGACATCTATACATGTCTACTACCTCCGACTATAGCTGCTACCTCATCTAGGGAGGGGATGCCAGCAGAAATATACCGATCATCTGAATCTGAAGCCCCCCCATGACTAGCAGATGCATGATCTATGGATGATCATGAACATGGTCGACTCATCATATATCTACCCACCCTATCAGAAGATATGGTGGCTGCTGCTGATGCAATCTGTCCAATCCTATCAATTGATTCTCTCTAAGAAGCGATCACAACGTAATCTGCTATGGGTGCCATGGCTGGTACTACTGCAGGAAATCTCTAGCCAACAAGGTCCCTGTGTCTAGGCGGAGCTCTATCATGCCTACGATATGCATCTCTATCAGCAATCCTGCCCCTCCCCTGTCCATAATATCCTGGAATATCAAGGTAGTTTGGTTTCATCTAACAATGAACCTCAGCAAATACCTGTTGTGCAAAGTATAATGTTATCTGGTTGTTATTAGGATAACGACCATGGGCAGCTAAGAAGCATGGGTAAATCAGTGATGCAACCTATGGGTTGATATATCTGGTAACCTGATATCCCCTCACCTTACCTTCTCCTGATATTGTGGAAAGCATCTCTCCTTGATGGTCTCCTTCGAGACCACACCTACCACATCAGCAAAAGAATGAGGACCCCTCACCTCACTCCTCAACTGTCTATATATATCCTCTATAACCTCAGGTGAGAATGAGGTATGAGAAACTAAGCGGTCCCTCAATGTCCGCAAACTATCAAAAATGGACGTGCATGTACTCTTGTACGTGCCATCAGTACGAGGGTCATCTAATATGGCCCTCAACCTATGCAACTCTTGATCACTATACTGAAAAATAGTAGCAATGTCGAGCAAGGGGGGATCTTGCTATTGAGGACCAACATCATCAATGTGTGGCTCCTGATGTGGAGCCTGCGCAGGTGGATCCTGGGATGCCCTCTCTCTAGGTACATGTCATAAAGTTAAAATAAATACGTAAGCAGAGAGAGAGAGAGATCATTTTCATGAGAGAGAGAGAGAGAGATTATACATATAAATCTTCATGAGAGAGAGATCATTTTCATTTTCAAAAAATACATGCAAAAATTTGAAATATTTCAGTCAGAGAGAGAGATAACATATATTTTAGAGAGATAGAGAGATCTAACACGTGTATATTTAAATCTTTGACATACATAAAAAAATCAAGAACGGGAATATCTAACATATATTTCAGATCTAGAGATAACATATATTTCAGAGAGATAGAGAGATCTAACATGTGTATATTTAAATCTTTGACATACATAAAAAATTCAAGAATAGAGAGATCTAGCACGTGTATATTTAAATCTTTGACATACATATTTAAATCTTTGATTATAAAAGTATTAAAACTGCAATATGTGATCTTAACGAGAATGTCATACAACCCCTTAAGACACTATGTGATGGACTAAGCAGTATGTTGTTCACACTAGGATTTTATAAGGGGTCATATGCGGTTCTAAGGGGTCATGCATATGTTAGGACACTATATGATCCTAAGGGGAATGTCATATGTATAGTAGGATGTTATAAGGGGTCATATGTGACCTACTAAGGGGTCATGCATGTGTTATAACACATGCATGACCCCTCAAGACCACATATGACCCCTTAGGACACATAGGAAATGTCATATGTACAGTAGGATGTTATAAGGGGCCATATGTGACCTACTAAGTGGTCATGCATTTGTCAATGCATGCATGACCCCTTAGGACCACATACGACCCCTTAAGACACTATGTGATGAACTAAGGGGTATGTCATTCACACTAGGATTTTATAAGGGGTCATATGCGGTTCTAATGGGTTAGGACCACATATGACCCCTTAGGACACTATATATACTAAGGGGAATGTCATATGTATAGTAGGATGTTATAAGGGGTCATATGTGACCTACTAAGGGGTCATGCATGTGTCAATGCATGCGTGACCCCTTAGGACCACATATGACCCCTTAAGACACTATGTGATGAACTAAGGGGAATGTCATTCACACTAGGATTTTATAAGGGTTCATATGTGGTTCTAATGGGTCAAGACCACATATGATCCCTTAGGACACTATATGATCCTAAGGGGAATGTCATATGTACAGTAGGATGTTATAAGGGGTCATATATGACCTACTAAGGGGTCACGCATGTGTCAATGCATGCATGACCCCTTAGGACCATATACGACCCCTTAAGACAATATGTGATGAACTAAGGGGAATGTCGTTCACACTAGGATTTTATAAGGTGTCATATACGGTTCTAATGGGTCAGGACCACATATGACCCCTTAGGACACTATATGATCCTAAGGGGATTGTCATATGTACAGTAGGATGTTATAAGGGTCATATGTGACCTACTAAGGGGTCACGCATGTGTCAATGCATGCGTGACCCCTTAGGACCACATACGACCCCTTAAGACACTATGTGATGAACTAAGGGGAATGTCATTCACACTAGGATTTTATAAGGGGTCATATGTAGTTCTAATGGGTCAGGACCACATATGACCCCTTAGGACACTATATGATCCTAAGGGGAATGCCATATGTATAGTAGGATGTTATAAGGGGTCATATGTGACCTAATAAGGGGTCACGCATGTGTCAATGCATGTGTGACCCCTTAGGACCACATACGACCCCTAAGACACTATGTGATGAGCCAAGGGGAATTTCGTTCAAACTAGGATTTTATAAGGGGTCATATGTGGTTCTAATGGGTCAGTACCAAATATGACCTCTTAGGACACTATATGATCCTAAGGGGAATGCCATATGTATAGTAGGATGTTGTAAGGGGTCATATGTGACCTACTAAGGGGTCACACATGTGTCAATGCATGCGTGACCCCTTAGGACCACATACGATCCCTTAAGACACTATGTGATGAACTAAGGGGAATGTCGTTCACACTAGGATTTTATAAGGGGTCATATGCAGTTCTAATGGGGTCAGGACCACATATGACCCCTTAGGACACTATATGATCCTAAGGGGAATGTCATATGTATAGTAGGATGTTATAAGGTGTCATATGTGACCTACTAAGGGGTCACGCATGTGTTATAACACATGAGTGACCCCTCAGGACCACATATGACCCCATAGGGCACATAGGAAATGTCATGTGTACAGTAGGATGTTATAAGGGGTCATATGTGACCTACTAAGGGGTCACGCATGTGTGACCCCTTACGACTACATCCAACCCCTTAAGACATTATGTGATGAACTAAGGGGTATGTCATTCACACTAGGATTTTATAAGGGGTCATATGCAGTTCTAATGGGTCACGCATGTGTTATAACACATGCGTGACCCCTCAGGACCACATATGACCCCTTAGGACACTATATCGTCCTAAGGGGAATGTCATATGTACAGTAGGATGTTATAAGGCATCATAGGTGACCTACTAAGGGGTCATGCATGTGTTAATGAATGTGTGACCCCTCACGACAACATACGACCCCTTAAGACACTATGTGATGGACTAAGGGGTATGTCGTTCACACTAGGATTTTATAAGGGGTCATATGCGGTTCTAAGGGGTCATCCATATGTTATAACACATGCATGACCCCTCAGGACCACATATGACTCCTTAGGACACTATGTGATCCTAAGGGGAATGTCATATGTACAGTAGGATGTTATAAGGGGTCCTATGTGACCTACTAAGGGGTCACACATGTGTTAATGCATGCGTGACCCCTTAGGACCACATACGACCCCTTAAGACAGTATGTGATGGACTAAGAGGTATTTCGTTCATACTAGGAATTTATAAAGGGTCATATGCAGTTCTAATGGGTCACGCATGTGTTAAGACACTATTTGATGGACTAAGGGGTATGCCGTTCACACTATAATTTTATAAGGGGTCATATGTAGTTCTAAGGGGTCACGCATGTATTATAACACATGTGTGACCCCTTAGGACCACATATGACCCTTTAGGACACTATGTGATCCTAAAGGGAATGTCATATGTACACTAGTATGTTATATCATGTGATCCTCTATGACCTCCTAAGGGAACGTATAGTGTCATCAGGGCATATGTGGTCTTAAGGGGTCATGTTGTGCGTGTAATAGGATGTGAAAATGGGTCACATTGTAGAGGATTTATTTTGTCTAATTTATTTAAATTTGTTATCTAAATTTTCTAATGTTTATTTAAATTAAAATTTATTAATTTTTCTAACATTTAATTTATTATATTTATGTTTGCGACATTTTTCTAATTTTCTTTTTTTGCTAATGTTTTTCTAAGTTCTGATTTACTACCTTAGTTTTCTATGTTTTTCATAACAGTTTTTTAAAATGTTGAAAAAAATATACATATATACAATTATGTAATTTTAAAAACAAATTGACACATTTTAGTCAAAACATTAAATTATCAAACATTTTTCTAAAATAATGAAAAACAATAAATTATCAAACATTTTTCTAAAATGTTGAAAAACAATAACTATATACAATTATTTAATGAAAAAATAAATTAACAAACAAATTATTTATTAATTTAATAAAAAAAGACATTAGTAAACCAAACAATGGGTTATTTTGTGCACCTAATATAATAAGGGTCGAAAACTGAAATATGAAAGAAGCTAGCTGCTACAGATAAAGCTCAGTGACATGATGCTGATGACTGGTTCAATCCAACCCCCACTAGACATAAAAAGACAAGTTTGATAATGACCCTTTAACTATAACTTTCGCTATTTATAAATGTTTTAAAAAAACCTAACTGAAAACGGGTTCAAGCGAACCCCCCCCTTCGCTCAAACCCCTTAAAATAATACTATTAAAATGGGTTCGCTCGAACCCAAAATTCACCCGCGGTTCGAGCGAACCTAGGTCCGCAACGTGGTTCACTCGGACTCCTAGGGGTAGTTCGAGCGAACACCCCTATTTCACTCAAACACCTAGAAAATCGAACTTCCTACTTTTGCCAAATTCCTTCATTGGCAAAAGTGGGAACTAGCTTTGTGAATTCACCCTTAGCATCTTACATTTGGTATCCTAGATGCTAGGTTCAACACTAGACCTATGAGCTCACCATCACTACATCTAGAAAAGAAAAATAAAATGGGAACATGTGGATTCTCATAGGATGTGGATCCGCACAAACCAATGGAAAAAAGGTTTGTAATCTAAAACTCATTTACCGATGGATGCTTCAAACCAAATATGATTACTCCTATTGCTAACCCCTATCAGACACTTAAACAATATAAGAAGCTATAACATGACTTCAAAGAGAAAGGTGGAAAAGGCTAGCTTCAATCAAGAAAATAAATGAATCTTCTTCCAAATCTAAAACAAGCCAAAAACCTGAATCTTCTCATAGACCCTCCTTTGGAAAACTAATTGTAATGGAAGGTTAGAAAGATCACCGGGTGCCCACCCTAGGATAATATCTTATCCATTCACATTTTGATGTGTAGGAAGATCCCATCACTAGTGAAGATAGAATCTCTTAGATAGAGTTCTTTTAATTATAATAGAAATCTTATAAGCATGTAAATATTTTGGTATGTGCAATAAAAGTTAATTTTTTGTTTTGTATTTGTAACATTTTTACTTTTAATTTTTAATATAATGCATTAAGAATCTAATAATAGAATATTCTAAACATTCTTAGAGAGAGAACCATAAAAATGCACAATTATAGAAATTATAATGAGGAATTTAAGCCTATAGACATAGGCATGGCTAAATTGGATAAACTATTAGCCATGATCAACCGAAATCATAATACACTCATGAATTTGGAACAACAGGTTATGACTTAACTTGAAACAAAGGAAGAACATGAATCTCAACATAAGGAGGACACTCGAATGCTCAAACTGAAGCTGAAATGAGGAAAAAGTTCACTCATGAGTTGACCCATTATATCAACAAGGTAAATCCACCTATGTTTGAGGGCCCAATGTCAGGATATATTGTCAAAGCTTAGTTGACATAGATGGATAAGTATTTTGAGATTTGGAAGTATTTTGAAAACACAAAAGTAGTTTAGGGGGCCTTTTAGTTTTTTGGAGAGAAGGCCACATGGTGGGGGAAAAATGAGTAACTTGAAGACCAATAAAAAATGGCATTTATCCAAAACATAGACATATCAAATTATTTTCGCATTTATTTTGTAAATTTTTTACACAAGTTATTGCTTCCTCCAAAGATAACATCATCAATATAAACAAAAACAATAAACAACTTAATACCTTCAATCTTGAAATAGAGATTGTTGTTTGCAATACCTTTCTTGAAATTTTGCTATAACAAATATTTATCCAGTCTTGCATACCATCCTGTAGGTGCCTATTTGAGTCCATACAATGTCTTCTTTAATTTACAAACCATTTCCAAATTAGATGACAGTCTGAATCCATTCAGATGTTCAATGTATACTTCTTCTAATTCTCCATTAAAAAATGTTGACATAACACCCATTTGATATACTCTAAAGTTCTTGTAGGTAGAAAACAAAAGAAACATTCTAATAGCTTCCATCCTAGAAATTGGGGTTAAATTTTCTTCAAAATCAATACCTTCTAGTTGAGAGTAGCCTCTACATACCAATCATTCCTTGTTCCTTTTCTCTTATTCCTTGTCCATGTTCATTCAATTTATTCCAAAACAACAAATATGTTCTTATCACATTTTAATCTACTAGTCTAGGTACTAGCTCCCAAGTGTGATTCTTTTGTATCTAATTCGGTTCTTCTTCCATTTATTTTAACCAAATTTATTCTTTGCTTGCTTTTTCATATGATTTAGGTTCAATGAGTGAAAGAAAACAACAATTATTTTTCTCATTTACCTCTGTAACACTTCTTCTTATCAAAACTTCTTTATAATTGTCTATGATTATATAATCTTCTAAATGATTCCTTTGCATATATTTCAAGGTTTTGATCATTTTCTCCAGTTCTTCTTTGTCTTCATCTTCTTCAACTTCATTTCTTCCTTTTGGAGTTATCTTTTCTTCTACAATAACAAGAAATATCTCAAATTTAGTCTCTTGAATAGGTTCAGGGGCAATCTAATCCCATGCCTCACATACTTTTACATTTGTACCCTTTACTATCTTGTTTAATATTTTATTGTAACATCAATAAGCCATGTTGTTCATAGTATATCCCAGCAATATTCCTCCATCAACTCTGGTATCAAACTTCTTGAGGTCATTTTCATCTCTTTTGTTATAGCACTTACTCCCAATGATTCTAAAATATTTTACAATAGGTGGTCTTCCATACCACAACCCATAAGGTGTCTATATGATTTATTCTTATCTGAGCCCTATTAAGAATCTAAACAACAGTATGCATAGCTTCTTTCCAATAGATATTACCCAAGTTAGAATCTTTCATCATAGTTCTATTCATCTGAATAACAGTTCTATTCTTTCTTTCTATGATGCAGGAGCATCCTTGGTTCTTGGCAATCTTGCATCAACCAAAAAAACATTTTATTTTAGTTTGTTTCTATTTTGTAGTTCAACATTTCATTATGTGTTTCCTTTCTTTTTCTCACCGGATCTTAAGGAGTTGGATTTTGATCTTGGAAATGTTCATCTACCTTATCCTTGACCCATGGGATGTTGGGATATTTTCTCGACAAGTTATTGCTTCCGAAATCTGAGACACTTTTCTAGCTTAGAACACTGAAACCACTTGACCCTATTTACTATTGGCGAATCTTGAAGATCTCTTTCATAGCTTTTAGAGCTTCAGTTCTCCATTTCCAACATTCCTTGATATGCGGTCGACCTTCCCTTAGGTCCACACTTCATCCTTTGGATTTTTCGGAGGGATCTCTTTGGCAAAGGTTGACCTTGTTGTTTTACATGTTTCATCTTGGGCCAACGTGGATCATCCTTGATCATAAAAATCAATGTAATTAAGCATTTAAAATGAAGTTTAAGAAGATATAAGATAGATCGAGGGAGTAGCATTTCTGGAGTTGGATTTCCTTCTTGCTTGAGCTAAATGTTGAATAATATGCATGTTTTGTACTTAGGCATGTGAGACAAATATTGTGAGCCAACATGTTGTTGGTAGTTTTTAATTAATTTCTTTGATCTAATAAATCTGATTCTGCATTTCTTTTATCACATTGTATTGTTGTGTTATGACATATCTCCTGCACGGTCCAAATGATTCTTCCCTTAGGACCCTCCTAACCATGGTTGCACCAAGTGGTATCAAAGGGAGATTTCGTTTCGAAGATTGTGAAGTCCTGTAAGATTTTTGTTGTGGGGTGGCAGAATTGAGGATCCGACCCACAACTGCAGAGAACTTGCATGAACATGGCACGAAGAAATGCTAGAGGTGGTGGAGTGCATGGAAATGTTGAGAATAATTACAGCCCTATTAGAAGTTGTTGAAACAGCTGAGAGACGAGGTTGACATATTGAAGATGTGAGCGATGACGAATGAGAAGTTTAGGCGGGAGAAGAAGTAGCAAATCAACTAGCAATCAATCAAAAAGAAGAAAGGTTCTTGAGGGTTTTGAGTAGAGAGAACACCAAACAACATTTTACCCCACCAGATTATGATGGCAAGTTGGATTCAGATGAATTTATGGATTGGATCTTGGAGATGGAAAATTATTTTGATTTTGAAATTAACATGGAAGAATGCAAGGTGAAATATGCCTATACTAGTTTGAAAGGTCATGCATCTCTTTGGTGGGAACATTTGCAAGTAGATTGATAGAGAAGAGGTAAAGAAAAAATCAAATCGTGCGAGCGGATGGTTAGTAAGTTGAAATTGAAGTTCTTGCTTGTCAACTATCAAGTGAATTTGTTTTGAAAGTTGTTGAACCTGAAGTAGAAGGAAAATAGTGTCAAGATGTATATCAAAGTATTTTACAAGTTGAACATCAGATCTTGACACATCAATGATGAGGTTGAAAAAGTTGCCCAATATTTGAATGGATTGTGGATGTTGATATAAGACAAACTTAGTCTCATGAAGTTGTGGAGTGATGAAGAAGCATATCAATATGACTTAAAGGTAGAAAAAAATTTGAATAAAAGACATGAGTAGAAGCAGTGAGGTAGAGGCAGAAGATTTCAGGTTGGAAGATCCTATACTGGAGGTCAAGGAACTTGTGTAGATCATAATAAAGACAAGGAAGTTAGTCAAGATGGTAGTTTGTACTAGAGAGATGACATGAAATTTTACCAGAAGAAAGAAAATGAAGGTTACTAGAATGAAGGTTATGTAAAGGAAGACAAAAGACAAGAAAAGAGAGTTTTTAAAGGAACCTGTTTTAAATGCAGAGGAGAAGGAGATCGTGCTTTTGAATGCAAAAATATAGAGATCCATGGAAGAGAAACCTTGGTAGAAGAGGAACCTACCAAATCAGGTAACAAACCAGAGGATGAAGAGTTGTTGATGATGCAAAGAGAATTATATCATACTAGAGGAGAGAAAGAGACCTTGAAGAGGAAGAATTTATTCAAGACAAGATGCAAAGTAGCTGGTAAGTGTTGTAAATTTATAATTGACAGTGGTAGTACTGATAACCCTTTTTTGAAGGAAACAGTGACTAAGTTGAATTTAGAGAGTTTGAAATACCCTAACCCCTATCAAATAGCATGGATTCAAGATGAGCATAAGGTATTAGTAAGTGAACAATTTTTGGTAAAATTGAAGATTGGATCTTATCATGATGAAATTTTGTGTGACATTATAAATATGGATGTATGTCATATCTTGTTGGGTAGACCTTCGGAGTATGATCGACAAGAGATGCATGATGGAAGAAGGAATATATATACTATTGTAGCTAATGGGGAGAAATAAATCTTGTTTCCTCTGGAGGAGCCTATGAAGAGTGAAGTTTGTACTAATGCTAGAATTTATCTAGTTGATGGAAGCAATTTCTTGGATGGGATGAAACATGAGAATATGTGCTTTACCTTAATTCCTAAGAAGGCTGAAGATCCGGAGATAGAAGAAGAGCCACTAAAAGAGATAAAAGAGTTGTTGACAAAGTATGGAGATATCATTTTAGATAATGTACTAGACGGATTGCCCCCTGTGAGAAGTATTAGTCATTCCATGGACCTGATTCCCAAAGCTAATTTTCCTAATAAAGTAGCACACCAAATGACACTGATAGAGAATAAAGAGATAAATAGGCAAGCACAGGAGTTGTTGAGGAAGGGTTTGATCCAAGAGAGTTTGAGTCCTTATGTAGTTCCATCATTGTTAGCACCTAAGAAGAATGGAGAATGGATGATGTGTACTGATTCCAGAGCAATAAACAATATCACATTGAAGTCCTGATTCCCTTTACGTAGGATGGATGACATAATAGATTGTTTGAGTGGATACCATCATATTAGAATTAGAGAAGGAGATGAGTGGAAGAAAACATTCAAGACAAATGAAGCACTGTATGAATGGTTGGTGATACCTTTTGGATTAACTAATGCACCGAGCACCTTTCATGAGATTGATGAATGAGGTATTGAAGAAATTTTTGGGTAAGTTTGTTATTGTGTACTCGGATGACATTCTGATTTTTCAGTAAGACAAAAGAGGAACATCTATTGCATGTGAGATAAGTTTTGTAGAGGTTGAGAGAAGAGAAGTTGTTGATAAACATTAAGAAGTGCAGTTTCATGAATAAAGAGTTAGTTTACTTGGAATTTTTTATATCTACGGATGGATTGAAGATGGATCTTGAGAAAGTAACAGGAATTATTGATTGGCCTACACTAGAGAGCATTGGAGAGGTGAGATCATTCTCTAGATTGGCTAGTTTCTATAGGAAGTTCATCAAAAATTTCAGTTCAATTTGGAGCCCTATGATAGAAACAATGAGAGGAGATAAAAATGATTTCAAGTGAACAACCCGAGAAAATAGGAGCTTTGAATTGTTGAAGCAAAAGGTGACATAGCATCTTGTGTTGGCTTTACCAGATTTTAATGAAGTCTTTCAAGTGAATTGTGATGCAAGTGTGAATGCAATTGGAGTAGTGTTGATTCGAGAGGGAAGTCTGGTAGCTTATTTCAATGAGAAATTCAATGATGTAAGGAGGAGGTATTCAGTGTATGATTAGGAATTTTATGCCATAATTCAAGCATTGAAGAAGTAGAGACATTACTTGTTGACTAAGGAGTTTATGCTGTATACTGATCATCAAGCTTTACAATATTTGAAGAGTCAAGGTAAGTTGAATCAAAGATACATGACATGGGTGGAGTACTTGCAAAGTTATACTTTTGTTTTGAAGCATAGAAGTGGGAAGTCAAATAAATTTGTTGATGCCCTAAGCAGAAGAACCAATTTGGTGACATAAATGTGCATAGAAGTATTGGGTTTTGATGAATTGAATAAATTGTATGAGGATGACTTGGATTTTGAAGAACCTTGGAGAGATTGCATAGAACCTATTGGGGTTGATAGGAGTAAGTGGCTAGATTATTTCATGCAAGATGAAATGTTGTTCAAAGGAAATTAGTTTTGTATACCCTGAAGCTTTATGAGAGAACATCTGATAAAGGAGAAGCATAGTGGAGGATTAGTCAAACACTTTGGAATAGACAAGATAGGAGCATTGGTAAGTGAGAACTACTTTTGGCCTTAGATTCATAATGATGTTGGGAAATTTTTTCAGAGTTGTAGAATTTGTCAACTAGCAAAATGAGTTAGTTAGAATGTTTGACTGTATAAGCCTTTGATAGTTCCGGAGAGACCTTCGGAGGACATAAGCATGGTTTCCATACTTGGCTTACCTAAAACACAAACAGAAAATGATTCTATATTTGTAGTGGTGGATAGATTCTCAAAGATGGCACATTTCATACCTTGTAAGAAGATGAGAAACACAGTACATGTTGCTAACCTATTTTTCAAGGAGGTGGTAAGATTACATGGATTTCTTAAGAGAATAATTTCTGACAGAGATACTAAGTTTGTTGGATATTTTTTGGAGAACACTTTGGAAGAAGTTGAAGACATATTTGAAGTGCAGTTCTAATTTTTACCCATAGATTGATGGATAGACAAAGGTAATAAATAGATTTTTGGGAAACTTGTTGAGATGTTTAGCTAGAAACAAAACCAGAAGCTGGGACTTGATGCTTATACAAGCAGAATTTGCCTACAATAATTCAATGAATAGGAGTATTGAGAGAACAGCTTTTGATATTGTTACCAGAGTACACCCTAGAGGCATATAAGAACTGAGAAACATCATTAATGAGGACAAGCGAAGTGTAGAAGTAGAAGAATTTTTGGAGCATATGACTATAGGTAAAACAACATTTGGAGGACATTAACAACAAGTATAAGGAGGAGGCAGACAAGAAGAGGAGACATAAGGAATTTTAAGTTGGAGATGAAGTGATGGTGTATCTGAGAAAATAAATATTCCTAGTTGGTACCTATAATAAGTTGAAAATGAGGAAGTTTGGACCTTGTAAGATCTTGAAGAATTTCAATTCTGGAAATGAATATAAAGTGAAGTTACTGATAGTTTGGGTATTTCACCTATTTTCAATATTACAAACTTGTATCAGTATCATGAGGCTGAATTCAATGTAGACAATACTGCAAACTTGGAGAAGTAGATACCCCAGAAGGTACTAGACCAAATCAAAGAAATTTTGGATAGCAAAATTGGGCGTAGCAGTTGTAGCAAGCACTACGGGGAGTATCTTGTGAAGTGGAAAGCCAGACCAGTTGAAGATTTCATCATGAATTTCTTAGGCTGAGGTGGACCTTCTTGGTTTCCCTTCAACCCTAGAAAAGTGAGAGGCTCACTTTTTAATAAACCCTGGATGTCTACTATAGGAGCATCCCTGGTTCCTGTAAATCTTGAATTAACCAAAAAAACATTTTCTTTTCAATTTATTCATGTTTTGTAGTTCAACATTTCATTCTATGTTTCTTTTCTTTTTCTCACTAGATCTTGTAGAGATGGATTTTGATCATGGACATGTTCATCTACCTTATCCTTGGTCCACGGGATGTTTGGATCTTTTACAGGCAATTCGTCTCTTATGGAACCTGAGACAGTTTTCTGGCTTAGAAAATTGAAACTGCTTGGTCCTATTTGCTATTGGTGAATCTTGTGGATCTCTTTTGTATCTTGTGATGCTTCAATTCACTATTTCCAACATTCCTTGGTGTGTGGCCGACCTTCCCTTGGGTTCGTAGTTCATCCTTTGTAATTTTTGGAGGGATTTTTTGGTGGAGGTTGACCTTGTTGTTTTACACATTTCATCTTAATTCATTGGCATTTGTTTCATCTTGGGCTGACACAGATCATCCTTGATCATATAAATCAATGTAATTAAGCTTTTAAAATGAATTTTTAGAATATGAAAGATAGATCAAAGGAGTAGGAGTTTTGGAGTTGGCTCGCCTTGTTGCTTGAACCGAATGTTGAAAAAATTGCATGGTTTGTACTTAGGCTTGTGAGTTGAATGTTGTGAGCCTGCATGTTGCCAGAAGTTTGTAATCAATTTCTTTGATCTAATAAATCTAATTATGCATTGCCTCCATCACATTTTATTATTGTTTTGTGACTTATCTATTGCACAGTCCAACCTATTCTCCTTGAGGACCCTCCTAATTGTGGCTACACTATTCTAGCACACCATTTTGCTAAGGAGTTCTTGGAGAATAAAGATGTCTCCTAATATCATATATCTCAAACACTTGATCCTAGCATCAATTTGATTCTCTATCATTGACTTGAAAAATTTAAATCTTTCAAAAGATTTAGATTTTTCTCTAAAAAATGTAACCCATGTCATTTTAGAACAATCATCAATGAGTAACATAAAATACCTTTCACCATTAAGTCCACTTGTCCTTGCAGGGCCACACAAGTCTGTATGAATTATCCCCAACAGATATGATGTAGAATACTCCTTGTTCATGAAAATTTTCCTTCGGTGCTTGCCTAATTGACATTCCCTACACACAGTGTCAATAGGTTTGATAATCCTTGGTAAATTTCCTACTGATTTATAGTTATTAATCTTTATCATGTTATCAAAGTTAACATGTCCCATCCGCTTATGCCATAACCAACATTCATTAATCTAACTTAGATAACATCTATTTCCACTTATGTCCTTTATGTAATAAACATTTCCAATTGCCTTGATTTCTTTTGCTACCAACTTTCTAGTTCTACCTTTTCTAATCATACATCAAGTTTTTGTAAACATGACTTTATAACCTCTATTGCATACCTGACTAACACT
Source organism: Cryptomeria japonica (assembly GCF_030272615.1). Lineage (NCBI taxonomy): Eukaryota > Viridiplantae > Streptophyta > Pinopsida > Cupressales > Cupressaceae > Cryptomeria > Cryptomeria japonica. Next base: position 630,890,354 of record NC_081408.1, on the reverse strand, counting down.
TAATATACTATGTCTCAATAACTCTACATAATAAACACCATCAGTTTTATGCTTGCCATCAATCAAAGTGCTTCTTATTCCAGAAATTGGTGCAACTTCCTTTCTTACAAATTTCACAAATCCATCATCTTACTTCTTCAAAGTGATTTTTTTTTTATCTTTGATTATATGACTCAAGCATCCAAAATCAATGATCTATGACCTTGGTTCAAATTTAGCATGCAATGCAATATTCTCTTTTGGTCTTTTGTATCTTTCATGATACTTCTCCTCTATAGCCAAAAATAAATATTCTTCATTTGACTCTTGAACATCTTCTTCTTCAAATGAATGTGTCTCCATAGAGAAAAAACTCCTTTTCCCTTTATTTCTATCATTTTCTCTTTTCTTCAAATCATTTTTTCAAAATTTAATTTTTTCATCATCAGAATTTTTTGTAATCTTCTTTTTATATACATTTATAAGTATAATGACCAATTCTTCAATAATTAAAGCATTTCAACACAACTTACATTTGTACTTTCCAATTTCTCTCTCCAGTATTCTTATGAAATTTGCATCAATCTCATTTAGGTTCTCACTTGTTGCTAGTTCATCTCCTGATATCCTTGAAACATTCAATGCAACTTCTCTTTCATAGGAATTTATATATTCCTTCTCTCCAATTTCATAGGTAGACAACATACCAATAAGTTGATCAATTATGTAGTTGTTTAGATCATGACATTCTTCAATATCACTTCTTTCATTTCTAGGAAATTGTCAGTGTAAATAAGATCTTTCTAAAGACATCAATTTCCTTAAGAACTCCACCAAAAGCTCAAATATCTTCCATTGTATCATTAACTCTATGTATGTATCTCTCAACACTTATATCATCAGCCATTCTGAAACCTTCAATTATTTGCTTTAGGTTAAAAATTCTTTCTTTTCGAGTCTTTGGATCACCTCCATATACATAACACAACTTGTTCTAGACTACCTAAGATTCTTTCATTCCTTTAACCATGCCAAATAATTCATCACTAAGACAAATAATAAGAGTTATTCTAACTTTTGCATTTGTCTCTTGAGCCTTAATCTCATCCAAAGTTGATGGTCTATTCAGAGGGTGTTGATAACCTATTTGAATAATCTCCCAGATTCCATTTGGTAATGCTTCCGAGTAAGACTCCAATCTTTCCTTCCAATAATTAAGTTTTATTCCATTAAACATTAAAGTTTTAACATGAATGTCTTGTTCCATCTCTAGATCTACCTCAAGTGGTTAAGCTTTCCAAAGTAGAACCTTTCTCTGATACCAATTGTTAAACATCGAGTAGGACTAAGAGGTGGGGTGAATAAGTGCGGAACTTCAAAAACAATTACTAGTCAACTTAGTTAGATATAGAACATTAGACATCAACATGTCAAGCATAAACACATAAATACATGAACACCAAATTTACGTGGAAAACCCAAACAAGTAAAGACCACAGTGAGAATCTAACTCACAATATGAATAACAATGTTTGCAATATTTTAAGTATATAGCCAAGGAGCACCAACGCCTAAAGGACTTGAAAAACTAAGGTGCTCAACCTAAGGAAAGATATAAAGAGGACTTGCACAACTAAAGAACACTTCTTTAGGACAAGATACAAACTATTGTCGAAGGAATCATTGTCAATCGACAATGAATGAAATAGATGAATTGGAATTGAGAATGATCCTCCCAATCATGAAATTGTTCTTGAAAAATTGCATCAAGAAACCAACATCATGGCAAACATCTCTAAATTTTTTGTTGACATAATACACTATCTTGCTAAATATATCACCTTCAAAGCTCTTGTCAAACTGAGTTTTACATCACCACAAACTCAAATCTACTTGCAAATAATTCACATACACTTCTCACACAATTCTCTTCTCATTCACACTCAATTCCTCCATCAAAATATCTTAAATATGAGATACAACATTGAAAACCTAATTGAGGGTCAACTAAAATAGAATAAGCAATATTACACAAAATAAGTCACCCAAACTTTAAAAACTTAGATCGGTCCACTCCAGGAGAAAGGGGGAACTAAAACATATCACAAATCATCATTCCAGAAATAATCTGACAATCTATGTATGCTAAAACATACTCCAAAGGATATTACAAATAATAATGTATAGAGCCAATTAACTAGAAATCCATGTAACCATTTCTAATGCAAAATATCCTATGCAAATCTCCACACACCAAGGTGAGACTCAAATAAACATCTCAACACATCTTCCAACACATATCCATATGAAAAGAATATGATCAACTAAAATATAATAAAATTAACAACACATCTAGAGGGCACCTGTATAACCATGTTTGGCATCAATGACAACCATACAAGCTCATGTTGTCAATAATCTTTAACATGATATTATTAATGGAAATTAATGCTTTAATGTACACCTTATATGGTTAAAGGCATATTCTAACTACCTTCATATGTCTAAGTGGATGTAGGGGAATTATATCACCCTTACAAAATGGAGGAAGAGTATCATCATACAGAGGAGTGAAAAGATGGGAAAAAGATCAAAATTTCCATCATTAGTGAACCAATGAGATAGGTGGCCTTGTAAGTTTGGTCTAGTAATTCTGGAGCTTCATGTGTCTTTAAATTTCATTATCATATCACATATGTGCATATATGTGTATCCTTGCACACACATTCATACATGCATGTGTTCACTCAACCATTAAGTTCTCACTCAATCATTAAACCTTCATGTTTCAATTATGAAACAGTAGTTAGTTGAATTGTTACTCATTGTTAACATACAAGCCTTATCAACTGATTTTAGTTCATTACATACTTTGGTCGCCATGTTGGTCTATTCAGGTTTACTAACCTCTTGAATTTGATAATAGAATTTTGCATGCAATAGAGATAATATTTTTTATCTTACATAGATCAATCCTTAAAGGATTTCCAATGTGAATGTTTGATAACACTTAAGCCATACATGACTCATCTACATATCGATGATGGTTATGCATTTACTGAATTTCAATATTCATGATGACTTCAAGATGAAGGTTGATTACCTCTGTGTTAATTTTTTCCGAAGATTTGATATAGCTAAGTTATAATTTCGAAATAGAAGCTATGACTCATTGCACAATTTGACATTAAAGAAATATATATTGACTATGAAAAGATGGGATATCTCACGAGGGCTTCACTTAGTGAACCTGGGTTATAGCACATTGTCCTAAACTCCTTATTTGTCACCCCCTCCCAATACATATCTTGAATTAAAAGCCCCCTTTTTTTGCCAAATATTGTATTTTTTCATAGCTCGAATTAAAAATCCACCTATTTTCACCAATAGGCAATATATCGTACCCTCATTTTTGGGATATTAAACCCCACAATATGAATGCATGTGATATAATATTTCCTATATGGTAAAGCCCCCATGGGATACCTATACAAGCACAAAAACTCTTAATACATTATCATATGATATCAAAATTCCTAGCTATCCAAATTATATTTTGGCTTGAATGATTTTATTGTTAATTTATTTGACAATTAAAAATGTAATTATTGCATAATGCACAATTTATTGATGATTTTCAAATTAACTCATCAGGAATGGTATTGATAAATAATAAAATATGGTTGTAATGTAAACAACTATGATTATTGAGATGGGTCATTCCTCTTAGCTGAGAGCTTTGATCATGCAATAGTTTTCTAACCACAATTGATTATTATTATTATTATTATTATTATTATTATTATTATTATTATTATTATTATTATTATTATTATTATTATTATTATTATTATTATTATTATTATTATTATTATTATTATTATTATTATTATTATTATTATTATTATTATTATTATTATTATTATTATTATTATTATTATTATTATTATTATTATTATTATTATTATTATTATTATTATTATTACTCTTAGCTGAGAGCTTTGATCATGCAATAGTTTTCTAACCACAATTGATTATTATTATTATTATTATTATTATTATTATTATTATTATTATTATTATTATTATTATTATTATTATTATTATTATTATTATTATTATTATTATTATTATTATTATTATTATTATTATTATTATTATTATTATTATTATTATTATTATTATTATTATTATTATTATTATTATTATTATTATTCACAGCAAGTCAAACTATGATATTGCTATCAAGGTTCAACTGTGTATTTTTTGAGTTAAACCCATTGACCCATGTTTCATGAGTAGCAGTTCACAAGAACTAGTCTCTCATGACAATGAATGGTCCACTTATCACTCATTACATCTAGCTGATACTCACAGGGGTGAAGCATTGGGCCTTCCCGGGAGGTCACCCATCCTAGTACTATTCTAGCTCAAGCATGCTTAACCATGGAGTTCCCTCCAAGGTTAAAACGAAAATATGAGAAACAAAAACATAAGGATGAAATTATGCATCTTATCATACTAAAATTTAAATAATTATTTTGGACCATTATAGATATCCTCATGAATATCGCCATACAAAGGGAAACATTCACCTTCATCTAATAACATGCTAGGTTGCTTTCAATTTTTGAAAGTGGGTTAATTTGTTAAGAATCCGGTTACTAACTCATATAATGAGGGTTATCCCAAAATAGTTTGTCTCACTTTTTGACAACAAAGGAATATTGAAATAATTATTTTTAGCCAAAATTTCACCTTCTCAACATCCTTAGGAACTAAACCATTAATAATTTGAAGATGATGTGAACTGGTGCTTTTTTAGATTTTATATAGAGATTCAAAGCATTCTTTATGGTCCCTAAGAATTAAAGGTCCCATTGATTGGATGTTAGAATCTAAGATAAATAAGGACTCTTAATGATACATTCATATGGTTTTTGATTGAAAGGAGTATTTAAAAGTAGGTTTGAAAGTATCTAAAGATTTATTATGAAGAAGGTGTTGATTTATGAAGACGGTATGAGGTGACTTGATGTTCAAAGATAACCTAAACTTATAAAAATATGGATCTAATACCAATTGCATGGTTTATGGAGAGTGTGACAATGGGTGAATCTATCTTTGGATGGAGGGTGAGATTTAAATTAATAAGAAACAAAGTGTAAGCCCACCGAACTCAAAGGTTAGATATGATGATTTGAAAGAGAAAATAGATTTGGATTTTTTGGTGGACTCTTTTGGATACTAGATCAAGACAAAGGGTCTAAGGTTGCTCTTAGTGGTATTGGATGGACAAATGTTTAAATTAGATTGGTGATGGAATTAAAATATGGGTGAGTAGGGCCAACTGACCAAGAGTTTTGTCAATTTGGGATAGATGGAAATGGATATTGGAAAGGATTATTTTGATGGATTAAAGTATTTAGGGGTTTATGTTTGATTTGGATGGACTAAAGGGGTTGACTAAGGTTTGTCAACTAAAAACTATGTGGGTGGTTGAATAAGATTAATGTTTAATATGGATGAAGATAGTTAGGAAAAAGGATCCCTTAGAGTTAAATTGATGTTTGATATTGATTAGGTGATTAGCACCACAGTCCTAAGAGATGAACTAATGTGAAATTAAATAATGAGGATAAAATTTGCAAGACTTGGGATGAAATAAAGAAAATGAATGAGGGTCCAAAGGTTTTGGATGTTGTTATGATTATGGACATGAAGTGATCAAAATAAGGGTCCTAGAATTGCAGTTAATACAAATAAGGTAGATAAAGTGATAATGATAAAAATTTCTAAGGTTTTGAAATGATAAGAGGGTGGTTTCAATAAATTGATTAGGACAAACATTCTAGGATATAGAATAATTTAAACAACTAATAATTATGGATTATGGATCTAAAGTTTTAGAATCATAATGTATGAGAACCATGGATAAGAACTAGTGTTTTTAGAAGGCAATGGGTATAGGGTATAAAAAAAAAACTAAAACCTAGACGAAGAATATGGAAAAATGGGTTACCGATGAAAATGGTGAGAGCTAGGTCAAGATTCAAATGTTCCATTATGTACACATATTGGGATGACATATTATCAAAATATGTAAGCATAAAAATAATAAAGTGCTAAAATATAGAAACATTGAGATGAAGGAAACGTTATATTGACAAAAGAGGACTACGAAAATATGCAATTGTCAAAATATTGAAACAATGAATGCAAAAAAAATGCGAATGTCCGTAATAATGGAGATGCTAAGACATGATGTGAATGCATTGATCTATGTAATTAATTTTATTTGTCAAATTCTTACCAAGATTTATAATATAAACAATAGACATGCTAGCTAATTTTGGACTTTAGGGATTAAGGTTCATAAGAATAAGAAAATACAATAAACATTTTTCATAATCCTATATCATTTAACTAGGAGTATCACCTTTTCTAGTCCCAAATCTACACTATCTACTAAGGTTGAGATCATTTAATGAATATAAGATCACATACCACCTATGCACCTCTTACCTTAGAGTCTTAAGTCTTTCAAAAAATGATATCCTTCTTTTTCACTTGAAAGTACATTATGAGTAACTAGTTAAACCTAACAAGTATCTTATGTACCATAAATGTGATGTCTAGAAGGTCTTACCTAGAATGTATAAATTATATATAATATAGTCATTATACCAAAAAAAATAAAAATGTGAAGCTTAGATTTATGAATAATATCTCATCTAATAGCAAGTGAAAATTTAATGTTACTTAACCTTACGTCCTAATAAAATATAACCCCAAGATTATGCCAAACATGATGATAACTCCATTGAGATAGTATTGTATGTGTTACTGAACATCAAAGAAGTTTTTAGATTTTACCTGTACCATTATGCTACCCAAACACCACTACCAGCTCATCAAACTATACTTGATCTTGCCCTAATGTCAAATGGTTGGCAGCTTAATATACTCATAATGGTGATACCCAAGATGAAGTAAATTCTTGGATATAGAGAGAGTCATAAATACGGTGATTCAAATATACGGTGGACAAGTTCCGGATTGATTTTTGATTCTGAAAAGTCATTTTAGTTCTTTAAAAATTATTGACTTTGAAGAAAAATAAAAGGGATTTAGAAATTACAAAATTATAGTTTCAGCGCTGGATTCCTACAAGGTTGGCAATTGCCCCAGTTCGCGACAGTCATTGGAAAACAAGAAAAAGAGAAAAGGGGGTAAATATGTCAGGTTTCTTTGACAGTTTCATTATCCTTGTCGGAGCCCACTCAAGTTTCCCAACCATCAAAATGTCCTACACATTATTATTTGGTGCAAGTTTAAAGCAGCATCTGCGTGGGTTGTGAGTTTGGGAATAGACTTCGGAGTCCGGCACATCATCTTGAAGTCAACACAAGGTAAAGGAAAGTGAATGATCTAGTAAAGTTGGACACTTTTAGTGGGTTTTCAAATGCCATCGGGCCCTGATATACTACTCCCAACCACATAAAAGCACGACGCTTTTTACCATTTGTGGCATGTACAAAATGCATCCATTAAAAAGGCTATCGCCCTCGATTAAGTTTTAGTTTAGGCATCGGGACGTGACATACATTTCGAAACATGCAAATAAAAGGGATTCAAACGTTCAGAATAATAGGAGGCATCCAAAACAGCTGTCCGAACAACCTAACCGACCGACCGACTCTTAATGGTGTAAGTCAAATAGCCAAGAAAATAAGTCAGTGAATGGACACTCGTATTCATCATGCCTCGTCTTACATTTCACTATGTTTATATAAAGCTACCACAATCATGTTCGATCTCCCTTATAGTGGTTTACGATGCGATGATTGTGAACATTTTTAAAATGAGTCGACACTTTATAATGTCGAAGACAAGGCAACTTTTATCGGCGTTTTGTTGAAGTGGTGGGACCTAGTCTCAAACTCGAAACAACTTTTTGATTAAATTTAAAGGCAATGCATTCTTTATGATGAGATTTAATATTCATTTCAGTTATGAGGGAGAGTTTCAAAACTCATTCGGCACCCAAAACAGTTCAGATAACAACAGTCTAGAGAATGCATGCAATTTTTCCGTTAATAATGAAGGGAAGAAGAGGCTGGCAATGCCTGCTGTAAATATGGTAGCTCAGCTCATGGGGTTGGAGAGTATCGCAAATGGTGAAATCGAAGAGGGTTCTGTTGTATTCGTGAGAAATGTGAATTTTCAAGCCTCGTTTCTGTTTTAGATGGACCTTTTCTGCACGACAATCCAATTACAAGTTCTGTAAACATAAAAGAGATTGCAAAATTTTTTCATGAACTGAGTACAAAATTCCACAGTCTAAAGTTAAATATTGTTGATACCATGGATTTTGATAAAAATGGACATATCTATTGTAAGGGGCTGCTTTCTCGGGGAGATCAGTAGGCTTCTCGGGTTATAAGTCCCTTCTGATTCTGAGCAGGTGGACATTGTGGTGGAAGATCGTGGGGAGGTCTCAAACTACATATGTGTGGGAATTGGACGAAAAACACATATATGGGGGTCGGTTGAAAGAATAGCCAAGTGCCAGGACTGCACCAAGGTGGTCTGAGGCAGACACCTCCTCCTAGGGGTGAAGAAGAGTAACCGTGCCCTCTAGTCTCAGGGAGATAGAGGTTTTACATAGAAATTAGGGTTGAAGTAGAGTAACCCTGCCTTATCATTAGAGGGTGAGGTTTATTGGTGGATCTATGCTCAAGGTCCCTATCTCACTGAAGTGGAGTAGCTGAGCCAATGTTGGGGATGACTCTCGGGGAGTTGCCTATGACCTGAGGACTAGGGAAGTAGAGTACCTAGGCCCTTGCCAGGAGGACGATCATGCAATGGATTGTCCCAGTTAAAGGAACGGAGTACCCAAGATCTTATAAGGGGTGATGGCCACACAATGGGCTATCAGTGTCTGAATGTTGGAGCTCGAGATTTGCAAGAGCTATGTGGGCTGAGTTGCAAAGCCAAAAGTCCATGTGTCTTATGGAACAAGTGGGGTGATGTGCTGAGCACGCACCTCGGTTACCTGAAGTGGAATTTGCATTGAGGTCCGAGATCTCAAGGCCCTAGAGTGGGGGTCGAATGTGGCAATAGGGACAGGGTTCTTAAGGTGTGTTCATGTTGAGCCGAGCCACGAGGCGAGTCCAAGAGGGTGACGAAGATGGATGTGTTGCATGACTAAAAAGAGGACATGGTCTATAGGTGAGTTGTCCTGGGAGCATAGCCGAGTTCAAGGAGAGTTGAGCGACCAAGGATATTGGGTTGGATCATGGAGCAAAGAGCTTGGAGCCCAAGTAGGAGTGCAAGGTGATCTGTGACTCCGAGGAGCTTAGACTGGGTGTTTGCATGGAGTTGGTTAGTGTGCATAGCATGTATATGGAATTGGGTTCACTAGCGAAGTCATGTAGACATAGGCCAGAGGCCCAATGCAGTTGGAGCTTGGATGGATGAACATGAAGCTAGATCAAGGAGTCTAGTTGTCCCATGAGGTATGTTTGGTGCTTGAGGGTTCTAAGGAGCTGAGGGAGGCCAACATGGGGCGCTTGTGCTATGGGAGTATTGGGCATGCTCAGGGAGTGTGAAAAGTTGGAGATGGAGGACTTAAGGAGTTTTAGATGGGGTTAATGCTAGTACTCAGCGTCTTATGGGGGACTCGGGAGATGAAGGCATGGACGAGACCTGTATGATTTTATCAAGGGTGCAAGGGCAGTGCAACAAGAGAGTGCTAGAGTAGACTCAGGGACTTGAAGTGTATGCTAGGAGCATCGGGATGAAGGAGACCCGCGAGACGGTTGGCATGCACTTCTATTCTGCATGGGTGTGTGTTAATGTAGTTAGGTGGTGGGCACTTGGAAAGGGAAGGCCTAGTTTGGGAGCAAGAAAGGAGTTGTCCGCAATGGGAGTCGCGAGTAAGGTTTGCTAGTGCCGCATGAGGTTGGACCTCCTTTGGAATGAAAAAGCTTGTTTGGGCAGCAAGTTGGTCTAGCCCCGTGACAGTTGGTATGAGAGCATAAAAATTGGTAGGGCTAGTTAGATGAGTTGAGGTAGCTAGGCTATCAAGTGGTCAGAGTAAGACTATGAAGGTGGATTGTGGTTTGCAGTGTCGAGGACAGGTAGACCAAGGTGGCTAGCAAGGCATGGTCACTAAAAATGTGAGGCCAACCCAAGTAGGGATAAGGATGGTGGAGTATGTGGTCAAGTTCCATGAGTGGTAGTTAGCTGTTTGGAGATTGGGCCCAGCACCGAGTTCCATCAGAAAGGGACCATGCTAGTGGAGTGACAAGGGATCAGGAGAGGATCTCTTGGTGGGGAAAATCTTACATGGGAAGAGCCTTAGTAGTTCGTTTGGAGTGAAGTAGGCAAGGTGTGAGTCGGTATTGGACTGGGTTCAGTGCTGGAAGTAGTCGGTAGGGGCGCAAGATTTGATATGGTAGTGTCCAAGGGCAGTGGCATGTAAGACCAGTCAAAGGAAGTAGGAGCTGTGAGTAGTAGTGTGGTGTAGGGTCTTGTCAAGGATGGATCTGAGGTGAAATCGAGTAGGAGCTGCGAGGAGCAGTGTGGTGTAGGGTCTTGTGAAGGACAGATCCGAGGTGAAATCGAGTAGGAGCTGCGAGGAACAATGTGGTGTAGGATCTTGTCAAGGACGAGTCCGAGGTGAAATCAAGATGGAGCTGTAAGGTACAGTGTAGTGTAAGGTCTTATCTGGGATCGACTCGAGGTGTAACAATTTGGGTTGTGGGATGGCATAAGGTAGTTCCCAGTGTGGTGTAGGATTGTGTCTAGGACATGATCCGAGGTGCAAACTTGGTGGCAAAATAGGTTTCCTGGTTGAGAGCTAGCAAAGGGCCAAGTCACAAAGGAAGTCAAGGGAAAGAGACAATACCTTGCCCACATTGGATGTGGTTTGCAAAGGGATCGAGCACAAGAGGTTGGCTAGCTTACAAATGTTGGTGCCTTCTTTGGGTTGTAGCACCGAGGGCACGGGCCATTCCGTGGACAATGCGTTAGTCAGGCAAAGTGGCACAATGGAAGGAAGTGAGTTTACTAAATGTGTAGGATGCAATGCAAGAGTTGGGTGTCTACAAGGAAGTGCACCTAGGAAGATTTATGAAGTGAGATGTAGGATTGTGTCTAGGACATGATCTGAGGTGTGAAATTGGTGGCAAGTTAGGTCTGAAGGTTGGGAACCAAAGATGGGACCGAGTCACAGAGAAAGTCAAGGGAAGGAGAGAGTACCTTGCCCACATTGGATGTGGATTGCAGAGGCATTATGCATAAGAGGTTGGTCGGCTGAATGATGTTGGTAGTTTCTTTGGGTTGCAGCACCAAGGGCGTAGGGTGTTCCGTGGATAGTGCATCAGTCAAACAAAGTAGCATAGTGGATTAAAGTAGACAAACTGAATGTGTGGGATGCAATGCAAGATGGGTGTCTTTAGGGAAGCACACCAAGGCGGACTCATGAGGTGTGGGTTTGCAAGAGTACACCAAGGAGGTGGAAGTGGTTGACAAGTACCAGGAGGATCATGTGCAGCTAGAGGTGGATCAATGGGAGTATGCTAGTTGTTGTTCTTTGGTTGAGTTGTTGGGGACAAGATAAGATGCTGGGCGCACCGAGGTCTGTCAATAGGCAATCGGGATGGCACTATAGAAAGGAAGTTGAGAGATGAAAGTTGAATATGCGACTTGGGAAGTCAGTGGGGTTTTGTGGTTAGTGGAGTATGTGTCTTCAGGGTGGCCAGATACCAGGGGCTTGCACAAAAGGGTTGGTAGCAGGCCTGTCTTTTAGTGGATGCTAGGATTAGATCCGAGAGCAGTTGAAGTTGGAGGACAAGGGTATTGTCGAGGATGGCACTAGTGGCTGAGTTGAGAAGTGAGCATGGTTTGTGGTGTTTTGTCGTGTTACAGTGCAAATGGTGGAGTCTTAGAGATGTAGAAGCCGATAAGGGGCATGGTGCAACTGAATATCACAGAGTTGTTTCACAGATGTTCAAACAAGGGTAGTTAGCTCAGTGGACGTCAAGGACTAGGTTCTTGCAATATGTTGTTGAGTCGGGGACTAGCAGCAGACATCAGTTGGAGGTAAGGGAGCATCTTCACAAGATTAGTGCGGAGGTAGTGAGTTGGACTCAGGAATTTGCCGAAGTGAGTTAGCCATGGATGGGAATTCATGCAAGTGAAAGTCCAGTATGGGGTATGCTGGCAAGTGTCAAGTATGTCAGGGACAGAAATGATGCAAGTGCAGGGCATAGTGAATCTGAAGTTCACTTTTAACAAGTCCTAATGTTGCGAAGGATGAGACTCGGATCAAATGGTCTGGCACTGAGGACGTCGCCTATTTTAAGTGGGGGAGGATGTAAGGGGTTGTTGTCTCGGGGAGATCACTAGGCTTCTCGGGTTATAAGTCCCTTCTGATTCTTAGCAAGTGGACATTATGGTGGAAGACCGTGGGGAGGTCTCAAACTACAGATGTGTGGGAATTGGATGAAAAACTTATATATGGGGGTCGGTTGAAAGAATAGTCAAGTGCCAAGAGTCCACCAAGGTGGTCTGAGGCAGACACCTCCTCCTAGTGCCCTCTAGTCTCAGGGAGATAGAGGTTTTACATGGACATTAGGGGTGAAGTAGAGTAACCCCACCTTATCATTAGATGGTGAGGTTTATTGGTGGATGTATGCTCAAGGTCCCTATCTCATTAAAGTGGAGTAGCTGAGCCAATGTTGGGGATGACTCCCAGGGAGTTGTCTATGACCCAAGGACTAGGGAAGTGGAGTACCTAGGCCCTTGCGAGGAGGACGATCACACAATGGATTGTCTCGGTTGGGGGAACAGAGTACCCAAGATCTTGTAAGGGGTGATGGCCGCACAATGGGCTATCAGTGTCAGAATGTTGGAGCTCGAGAGTTGGGAGAGCTATGTGGGCTGAGCTGCAGAGCCAGAAGTCCATGTGTCTTATGGAACAAGTGGGGTGATGTGCTAGGAAAGCACCTAGGTTACCTGAAGTGGAATTTGCATTGAGGTCCGAGATCTCAAGAGCTTAGAGTGGGGATCGAATGTGGCAATAGGGACAGGGTTCCAAAAGTGTGTTCATGTTTAGTCGAGCCATGAGGCGAGTCCAAGAGGGTGATGAAGATGGATAAATTACATGACCGAAAAGAGGACATGGTCCATAGGCAAGTTGTTTTGGGTGCACAGTTGAGTTGAACGAGAGTTCAGCGACCAAGGATATTGGGTTGGATCATGGAGCAAAAAGCTTGGAGCCCAAGTAGGAGTGCAAGGTGAAATGTGACTCCGAGGAGCTTAGACTGGGTGTTTGCATGGAGTTGGTTAGTGTGCATAGGATGTACATGGAACTGGGTTCACCAACGAAGTCATGTAGACATAATGCAGTTGGAGCTTGGATGGATGAACATGAAGCTAGATCAAGGAGTCTAGTTGTCCCATGAGGTATGTTTAGTGCTTGAGGGTTCTAAGGAGTTGAGGGAGGCCAATGTGGGGTGCCAGTGTTGTGGGAGTACTTGGCATGCTCAGGGAGTGTGAAAAGTTGGTGTCGGAGGACTTAAGGAGTTCCAGATGGGGTCAGTGCTAGTAGTCAGGGTCTTATGGGGGACTCAAGAGATGAAGGCATGAAGGAGACCTGTAAGCTTGTACCGAGGGTGCATGGGTGGTGTGACAAGATAGTGCTAGATTAGAGTCAGGGACTTGAAGGGTGTGCTAGGAGCATCGGGATGAAGGAGACCCGTGAGAGGGTTGGCATGCACTTCTATTCTGCATGGGTGTGTGTTAATGTGGTTAGGTGGTGGACACTTGGAAAGGGAAGGCGTAGTTTGGGAGCAAGAAAGGACTTGTCCACAATGGGAGTCGTGAGTAAGGTTTGCCAGTGCCGCATGAGGTTGGACCTTCTTTGGAAGGAAAAAACTTGTTTGGGCAGCAAGTCGGTCTAGACCGGTGACATCCATCATGAAGAAGATACATTGAAGCTTGTTCCAAAGAATGGATTGCCAGGTTCCATGAAAGAGGTTTTTCTAGACAAGACATCACATTTTTCTAAGATGCAGAGTTCTATGCTTCAAAGATTAAAAGTAGATGACATTATGATTCCTAAAGGAAAAGAAGCAAATCTCTTATATGTAAGAACTGTATTAGTTTCTGTTGGCTTTAGTGAGGAGAACATTGTGGCATCTACAAGATGGGGAAGCCATGCATACAAATAGTCCAACGACATAGCCAATAGAAAGGTCTTGTTTGAGCGTGTAGATGAAATTGTATCCAAAATAATAAAGCCATTCTTGAAAACTCAAGCTTGGATAAACCCTGCAAAACAGAATCTTTGGTACATGTCCAGGAGAAAATAACCATCAAGGAAGAGTGTGATGATATTTGTAGGTCTCCTGAGGCGGATTGTAAAATTTTTGAGGATATTGAGTCTTTGGTAGATGGAGACATGGCTAACGAAGCTCCTTGGGCTTTAGATGATGAAGATATTGAGAATGTTGGATTTGAGGTAGAACGACATATATTCAACAACCTTCTTCAAGAGGCTATTAGCAATACTTGAGTGTTTTGAGAATACATAATCATGATGCTTAATATTCAACCTTTGAGCTGCAAGACACAGAAGACCATGTTGCTAGAGGATGTTTAACTATGACTCTTCTCAGAAGTACTCAATTGGAGGGTCTACAAATCATGCCACCCTTGCTGCGACCTTCTCTCAATTTCTATTTATAGCAGGAATAAAAATGTGCATGTATTCACTCGATAAATAAGAGATAAAGAAGGGAATATATGTCAAGGGATACGAATTGCTAATAGGGTACACAAAATTGATGCAAGTGGGATTGATAATGGTCAAATTTGGTTTAACTTCCGTGAGAAGATATTTTGAACTCTTTTCCATAAGAAGTCGTCATGTTTAACTTCCGTGAGAAGATATATTCTTAGGTTGACTGGAGTACGGCCATCTTTTCTACATGTGATTATAGTGACTGTGGCTACCTGCCAAATTCATGCCAGGAAAACTTATTTTAATCTTTATAGCTTATAAAGTTTTAATTTCAATTTGTATGGATTAAACATTATGTCAATAGGAAAAGTAGAAGACTATATATATTTATTTTGATTTGCAATTTAAAGAAGAAGCAGTTATAGAATTTGGAACTGAAAATGGGCAGTCGGAAAATCTCCAAATATGCAATCAACGGACTTTGGACAAGGTCAGAATTTTCTGATCCCAGTAGCACTGTGATGTAAGAGTGAGAACCGATCAGGAAGAAAAGCACTTTTCATTCTGTTAAAGACGAAAAATAGGGGATTTTCTTTCTGAACATAATTTTTGTGTGGAGGGATTGCGATCTTTGAATTCCAATTTGATAAAAGAAATAAATGAGGCAATTTAATTCTGTGTTTATTTGTTCTCTTTTGCAGTTGTAATTGTTTCCTGTGTGACTTTGCAATTATTTGTAATCTCTTCTTCATTAAATATGGTTGTGGGTATATATGTGCCTTCGACTCTTTCAGCTGCATATATATATTTGGAAGAAATCTACGATTATATTCTTGATTGTAGTTGTTCACAGGTATAGAGTGGATGATCCTTGTGTGGTCTATATCTGGTTTCCTTCTATTATAAATTCATCAATCACATTTCTATTATGGTGATGAGTGGGTGTTAGTTTGTCTTCTTCTTTTTTTTTTTTTTGGTTAAAAGCATACATTAAAAAATCAAAAATAGATCATATTGTTTTCAGACATGTAGTGTCGCAGTTAAAACACTTCGTTGGTGAAGTGACCACCATGGTTCAAATCCCTGTTGGGCCTTTGTGCTCACAAGGCCTTGTGTATTCGCTGAGCCGTTGTGCTCGTGGATTTGAACAAGTGAAGTGTGGGGATGAGGTCCCCGGTTGTGGCCCCACTTAAAAGCATTTACCCCTTATTTTAAAAAAATAAAAAAATAGATCATATAAGGGATATCAAATATAGAAGAAGATCATTAAGTCAATAACGTTCTATCTAATTGTTAGTTGCAATTTGTCTTCATATCTACGCTAAACTAAGTCATTTTAATTATTATCTTCAAAAAATAAAATTGTTTACTAATAGATGCAATTTTATTCTTCCCCTTTATGTACCCAATTAGACTTGTGTGATTTGAGATCATCCCTTAAAGTGACAAAATCCACATGAAGGCCTCTTGAAAGGAAACAAATACTAAATTTTTTATTAATAAATTTTGCATGAAGCATAATGGGAGAGCATTAAAAAAACTATCACCCTTAGTTCTAATCTAAAATATAAAATGGCGTTTTGAAAATTTTATACCAATAATCACACTAAGCAAATAAGAGAGCATACATTTTGCAAATTTCTTAAAATATGAAAAATAAGTTAATTAGCCAACCATGCTACTTTAGGTGCAACTAGTCTAGTGATAAAATGAAATATTTGAGATATGTGCTCTACAAAATTACAATTATACTATGAACTATGATCTGAGACTAGTGCAGGAAACCACGCTAATAAGTTAGAATACTTGATGAATACAAAAGGTTAACAAAAAAACTAGAAAAATGAAGAATAACATACAAAAATGAAGAATTTGGTTTGCAATAAGAACATAAAATAAATGTTCATGTTAACTAAAATTAATTAAATAACTAAATCCAAAAACAAAAACTAGAAACACAAAAGTTGACTAAATCAATGGAGGTGTTGATCTATGATATCATTGAACCACATAATAACTCATCTTTGTAGCCATTGATCTAGTAACTCGCAGAAAATAAAATAAAAATTAGTGATTTATTTGTCAATGGTAAGGACCTACAAAATAAAATGCTAAAATAGTGAAAATGGTAGGAAATAGGTTGGTAGATAGATTCTAGAGAGTGAGAAACAAAATTATAGTTCACATAAAAAATAAAATAAATAAAATTGTTGAATTATAGGAAGATGCACAAATCCACTTAATTGATAGTTCATAGTAAGTGTTGATTCATGTAAGTGTCAATCTATAAGGAAGAAGTCCTTATTTAGGATGCATAAAAAATAATTGCAATGAAATATGGTGTCTCAAACACAAAGAGTAGAAAAATGATAAAAATAAAAAAATAATATAAAGACCATTCACAAGAGATAAGAAAAAGTAAAAGAAAAAAACTTTTAAAAAATGTTAGAAACGAAATGTAAAGAAAGAAAAACTAGAGCAAATGTGTAGATGTAAAATTTTTGATCTAGAAACTGATCAAAAAAAAAAAAATTGATCTAGAAACACAAGTGCCAAAATATGGAGTGTAAGTGCTAAGCCAAAAAATTGCATGTAAAACCTTAAAGAAAAAAATCAAACCAAAAATTAGTATGATGTACATGCATCCTACCAATTGTGCTAGAAGGAAGAAAAATTGTTAAATTAGTATTAAACACAAAAGGTTCAACAGAAAATTTACCTTTATAAAATGTTTACCTTGTTCCTCCAATTGAGTTGAAGTGGAGTGAATCCTTCAAGGTCCACTTGATGTGCTCAAATTTGTAGTGGGCGTAGTTGTATCAAATTGGATTGAGATTAATGTATTGGTATAAAAATAGTTCAAGATTGATAGTGAAACTAGTTGAATAAGTTTACATGATGGTAGATTAACAAATGAAAAAGAAGAATACAGTTTGTAGATTTCGTATGATGAAAATTAGGGCCTAGGATGCAAAGTTACTAAAGGGATTTGATGTTTAAATAAACTAGAGATGTGAAGGAAGGTGAACTGGAAGTGACATTTTGAATCTCCTACGACTGTGTTGGACCCCATTACCTCCATTGTGAAGGCTAGTCTGGATTCAATTGCTTTGTCCTCTAGAAAGGACTCCAAGAAAAAGATACCCTTTGCTGATAATGTTAAAGTGTTATGCCATGAATGGCAAGATAATAGTGCCACCACTCAATAGACTATTCCTTTATGTTTGTGGTGGGTGATTGGTTGTCTGGTTTTTTACTATCTAGTTATATCTAGTGGTTCTATTTGGGTTTTTTGTTAGTTTTTTGTATGTTTTGGGTTTGATTTTTTATGGGCATGCACCCCTCATGCGCCCTAGGTAGTTTTTATTTAGCAGTATTGTAAAAGGTTTCATTCTATACCACTCTAATCAATTAAAACCTTGTCACAAGGAACACGAGAGAAAAACAAGTTAACCATGAGATAGAAGGGAAGGAATTCTTATGTATTTATAGACAAAGTGGCATGTGCAAGAGATATAAAGGCTACACATGTGTTTTAAACATGCTCACCCATGTGTGAGAAAGATAGTAGGCCTAGGTTAATGGAACAAAGATGAGTTGGTGACTTGAGAGGTATTTCAACTAATAATATTATATGCATACACATGTATGAGCATGAACTAGGGTAAGTATGAACACAAATATGAGAGAATGAGGGTAATAGGGATAAATGTCGAATGATACCAAGTTCAGATTTTACTCCATGTGAGGATAATGGATGGCCACAATTTAAAGTTGGAAGACTAGGGTGCTACGAAATTAAAAATTAGAAGAAAAATTTATGAGAGATTAATTAGCCTTAATTAATCAATCAATGAGGGGTTGATTAATTAATTTATTTTGAAGAATCAAGGAATAAGGTTACTTAATTAGTTGATTTAATCAATTAACCTTAGGGAGTAAATGAGGATTAATCATGACAAGGATAATTAATTAAATAATAAATTATTTAATTAGTTAAAAAAATGAGACATTGGTGGATTATAATAATAATCACTTAAATAAACAAATAAATATTTAAATATTTAATAAAAAATGATGAACTAGGCATCAAAAGTGAATTTTAGGTATCCATAGTACTAATTCCCTCAGCTATGTATATAATGGTCAATAGGATGAGAGAAATTGATATCACTTAATAAAGCATAAACCTTAGGAAAATAATGTATAGCACTAATGAGAAATGAAATCCTAGCAAGATTTCACAAGAGATGCATTGCATCAAGTTCTTTCCCAAAGTCCAATACTTTTATTGATGGTGAAAGAGTGAGTGGAGTGGTTAGATGAAGCATACTAAATGTGCAATGCATTGGTGTGGTATGGTTGGTTGTTGTGTAGATGCTATGGAAGAAGGAAGAGTAATGTGAAATAGTTAACTAGGTTAAAGTAGCTAATCTATAAACATTAATGTTGAAATTTTACGAGTGGTTTTATAATCAGAGTCATTGTTATTGCATTCAATATAGCTTGAATAAAATAGCGAATATTATAATAATAAAAAAAAAAGGTTACTTTGAATTTGATATAAAAGTTTTATAAAAAAATTATAAGATTCAATTTTAGTTTATTTAGTAGGTTTATAATTTTCATGAAGTAGAGCCATGAAAAGTAAAATTCATTCACTCGTTTCTTGTTTTCTACTACTTTTCGTACTATGAAAAATAACAAATTTCTAGGTCAAATTTAGTTATTGTTTGCTAAGACTAGGGGTATTCCAACTACTTGTAGTAGAGCATCATCTTGCTAGCATGTTGAACCATTCAAATTGATGGAGTATATAAATTCATATTCACACAAATTTTGAGTTTATCTCTTTTTATCATGTGTGAACTGATCATGATTAGAGGACCTGTGATGTTGTTGTGTTACTTGTGACATTCATAACTAGGATACTCCATTGGTGAAACTTTATGAGAGATGCAAAAAGAAGATTCAAATTCCAGTGATTTGATTGATTATACTGATAGTGATTTTGCAAGTAGCATGGATGACAAGAAGAGCACTTTCAGATATGTCTTTCATTTTGGATCAAGAGTTGTCTCATGGGCATCAAAGAAGCAATTAATAGCGATAACTTCATCAGCCAAAGTAGAATGTGTAATTGCGATTACCACAACATATGGATGCATCAAGTTTTGTTAGATTTTCTCCACAACGAAGAGGAACCGACACCAATCCTTGATTATAACAAACATTGTCAAAGAATCATGTCTTTCACAAGCAGATAAAGCACATTGATATGAGGTATCACTTCTTATTTCATGAAAGCATTACCAAAGGACACTAAAGCATTACCAAAGGACAACTTTAAGTATCTAGAAAAAAATATGGGCATTGTTGATATCAAATTAGTTAGTTGAAAAAATTAAGAAAAAATGTTCGCATTAATTTCTCCCCACTCCGTCCACCTATGCACAAGCTTCTCATTTTCAAACCAAACATTTAATATAGAAGTTTCTTACAACCAATTCTACTCAACATTTAAAGCAAAAACTTCCTCCATTGACTGTCAGTCCATAGTCTAAACCTGTGCTTTCAATATCTAGAATTATAAACAATTCCAAAATCTCTATAAATAAGAGGCACTTGTAATCTAACAGAATTTGCTTTGTGTATTTATAATTTGTCTTCTCTCTTCCTTCAAAGTTAACCTGTTCTTTGTTTCCTGGCCAGCCAACTGTATCAATATACACAAGATACTTGTGATAACACACTATTTCATGCGATACATTATTCATCTCTAATTTTCCAACTTCTCCCTTTCAATTGTCAATATAGTCCTGTTCATCACGCTGTATAATAAATACCTAGGACCCAGGAAATTAGGGTATTTAAGTTACGGGCAGAAATCTGTACCGGGTACTCGTTGAAGTATTTTCTTGAGGCGGCCCCACAAACCTGCCCCTTTTGTGCATTTTTTTCATTCTCCACAAATTCCAATGAACTTCCCTGCAACTACGAATTTCAATTTCCTTATGAAATTAAACAGTATATTCAAGATATTCTTGAAATAATCACAAAAAATAAGACATTACGATGATTGATCTCTCGCCGTGTCTATATTACATCTGGAATTTATTCCAAATAGTGAGCAAGCATTGGGACTTGTAAAATTTGGGGTAAAAGATCGGGAGTTACAAAAAATGCCGCACAGGGTGCTTTCCGCGCTGGACTCGGCGCGTACACAATTGTATCACTTCACTGCAATATTTATCGCAGGCATGGGTTTTTTCACGGATGCCTACAATCTCTTCTAAATCCCGCCTGTTTCCAATCTACTGGGAAATATCTACTATGCTGATGGGATGCCCATTCATGTGAAAGCCCTCGTTAATGGAATTGCTCTATGGGGGGCATTGGCAGGTCAACTCTTTTTCGGTTGGCTTGGAGACAGAATGGGACGAAAGAAAGCCTACGGATTCACTCCAAGTGTGACGGTCGCGAGTTCGATCGCTTCTGGCTTCTCCATCGGCAGGTCACCAGAAGCTGTAATTGGCAGTTTATGCTTCTTCAGGTTCTGGATAGGGTTTCGTATTGGCAGGGATTATCCGTTGTCTGCGACAATCATGGCCGAATACGCAAATACCACAACCAGAGTAGCTTTGATAGCTGCGGTATTTGGGGTGCAGGGTCTTGGAATTCTTTCGGGTAGTGCAGTGGCCGTAATTGTGTCGGGTAGCATGAATTCAGCAGTGGGCGATAAGCCGACATTCGGGCAGAAGGACGTGGTGTGGAGAATAATCTTAACTCTAGGAGCCGTTCCCGCAGGTTTTACATATTACAGGCGGTTGAAAATACCCGAGACCACCCGCTACACAGCTTTGGATGCCAGAAACGCCAAGCAAGCAGCAGTGGATATGTCGAGAGTTCTTAATCTGGACATTGATGAAGATGAGGCGGATGTTTTAGGCACTCAAAGTTGGCCGGCGCCGTTCGGATTGTTTTCCATGGCTTTCGTGAAGCGGCACGGGCTAGAGTTGCTAGGCACGGCATCCACTTGGTTCTTCGTGGATATTGGATTCTACCGTGGCAATCTATTTCAGAGCGATATATATCATAATATCAAAAGGTTGAGGTGTAAATATACGAATCCATTAGATGATATTTATCGTTTTGCAAGGGCACAGGCATTGATTGCATTGTGTGGGACTCTGCCGGGCTACATATTTACCATTCTTCTGATAGATCGTCTCGGTTTTAAAATTCAGCTTATCGGGTTTTTCTTTATGTCAGTTTTCTTGTTCGCCCTCGCCATTCCTTACAAAAGTTACTGGCTTGACGAATCTCATCGACATGGCTGTCTGGCGATCTATTCTCTTGACATTTTTCTTCAAAAAAATTTGGTCCCAAAATACATAAAATATTCTTTTATTCACATATAAAAATATTACATTTGATATGCATTTTATAAAGTGGCGGAGACCGCAGAAAGCAGTTAAATAGTTTAAACGTGCAGAAACTAACTGCCTACCCTAATCAATGTAATAAATTTATTAATAAGGTAATACATTATACTAACAATCCTTCCTATTACATTGTTCTTATAATGTTTACCCATTAAACCCCCCTTAAGCCTTACATAATAATAATTGCTGATTACAGAATATATATAGATACATTTTGTGAAAAATTTCTTTGAAGAAACAAATTATGAATCAAGGCTAGCTTCATCAAGCTGTCTCATAACCCTCAGAAAGGTGTAGCCTCTATCTGATATCCCGAATTATTCAGCAACAATCCATACTAAGCCGTCCAACCACATGGCTTCATCAAGTTGCCTAATAACGCTCAGAATGGTATAATTCTCAAACACAGCCTCGAGTACTACTGGAAAACCATCCATATTGAGCTTTACACCAAACCCCTTACCTGTCTCCAAAAATAAACTTCACATTACATGTATCTTCAAATATGCCAACAAGAAGAAGGAATAAACAAGAAACCAAAAAACCAAAAACGCTTCTCAAGCAAAACACCATCTCAAAGCGAGAATCTAACATGAGATGATGAAAATCATCCATCCTTCTATGCCATGAGCCTCCAATAAAGTAAAGACTTATAGCACTTCTCTAGAATCACTAAGAGAATCATAAATAATAACTTGATCATTTGATGAATCTGCATTCTCAATATAAGAAATGTTTTCTTCATTGATTTTATCTTTGAACATTCCTTTAAGAGCATCTCCAACTCGACTTTTACATGACCAAGCTCTGTGACCTTTTTTCTTACAATAGAAACATTTAATGTCTTCATTACTTGTGCTTGATCTTTTATTATGATTTTGAACATATAATGCATTTTCCAGTTGAGAAACACCTTCTAAATCTTCTGCTAAAAGGGCTGAAATCATATCTTCTAAACTCTGGGTGGTTATTTGGCTAAGATAGCCTTAGCATCTTCATCACCTACTGGAGCCTTAACTTTTGCTAATTGTTTGATAAGAGATCTCAAACTACTTATATGACTTGACATTTTGACTCCATTTTCCATTTTGAATCTAAACAATTGAATTTTTAGAGAGAATTTTGCACTTAATGCCTTTGCTCCAAACAATTTATTGACATTATCCCAAATATCTACTGATGATGTATCCAAATCTATATGATGTAATTCTAAATTAGAAAGAGAAAGACCAATAATAGCTTCGGTTTTATCATCTCTATTATTCCACTCTAATAATTTAGATGCATTTGTAGGTTTCATTTCTTTTCCACTCACTATTGCCCATTAATTTTTATTCATTATTTGCATCTAATTTTTATTTTCCAAGTATGAAAGTTAAAACCATAATATTTATCTAGCGTATCAACCACAATTTCTATAACGAAATATCCTTTTTTATTTTTTTGTAATTACTTCACTAAAATTGCAATATTTGTTTCTAAGCCCTTACTTCCCTTGTAGATTAAAGAAAGAAAGAACTACAATCACTTTACATACACAAAGATTGCTTAGTTTGTCGCAGCATAGGGACAAAGATTGTTCGTTGCTCTCTCACAACATTTTCATAGGCACATAAACATATACACAACTTCATAAACTCATTTCATATTCACAGGTGCTTAAGGAGGCCGCTCTGATACCAGTTGTTATAAAAAATACATAAAATATTCTTTTATTCACATATAAAAATATTACATTTGATATGCTTTTTATAAAGTGGTGGAAATGACAGAAACTAGTTAAATAGTTTAACCGTGCATAAACTTCCTCTCTAACTGTTTACCCTAATCAATGTAATACATTTACTAACAATGTAATACATTATACTAACACCAATATGACTACTTTCATTATGTCGACAGAGTTATTTCCTGTTAACTTGCAATCGACGTGTCATGGAATTTCTGCAGCCATCGCTAAAGTAGTGTAATGTACCTCGCAAGGAACCTCAAGGTACAAGATAAAAATTACAAACAATAATAGATAATTGCAGGCTTTTTTTTTTGGCAGAGATATTTAATGACAAACATTAATTAAGAATCATAATATAGAAATATCGAAGAGGTTCCTCAACAACATATAGCAATTTAGATTTCATGAAACATGTAAGTATAACCATAATCATTTCCACATATTACATTTAAACTGTCTTAATCCATTGTATATGATTAACCTATCTAAACTATGTTAAGTTAAACGTCAATTGAAATATAAGATAACTCATAAACACATTACTAATTGATAGTACCAACACTACACAATCTAAAAACCACTAAACATAAATTAACATTACATTGCAGTATCAAATTACATCAAGATTTCACCTTAGCGGAGTGATACAATTACAATCTTATGAAAGTACCTGAAATATTATCATAAATACATCTTCAACATCAACACTAGAAAAATGAACAAGGTACACCAACTAGAGGAGACCACAACCATGCTCTTCAAGGAAACTGACTTCGAAAGGTAGGCCACGAGCACTCGACCATGCTAAACCCTAAGGTCCACCCCACTATGCTAGGAAGATAGACAGCAAGTCCTAACAAACTGTAGCATCGTAAATTGTACGCACTTGCTATGCTGGTACAATTTCACACCTAGTTTAGCACCCGCGTTGGTGCATTTTACATTTTGCATTGCATTTCTCCTTTAGCACTTAATTAATCAAATTAATTAGGTCTAAGGTCCTATTTCATCGTCCTCTACATCATAAAGTTGGGCCCTTTCGTTAAAGTGTGCCCTTTTCATTTTATTCCTCCAATACATCATTCAATCAAAAACCCTAATTAAGTCCTATTTTGAACTTCGGGGCTTGGTTTCGGGGGTCAAAACATCTCGAAATCACCTGTAACTTCGGGATTCTCTCTAAAATCATCATATCCGACGGCCCTAAAAATTTGGTGAAAAGTTGTCGGGACCGTGGCACCCGAAGTGCACATGGTCTCGGACATTTTTCTCAAAATTTTAGGACCACAATCCAATCATAAAATAAAGCTTAACCCCAAGAAATTGGTGGGATATTCAATCTCTAGGTCGGCCAAAAGACGAAATTATGACCTAGGGTTTCATACATAAGAGCTCTCTTTCTTCATTTGAAGGGATCCGAATTTTGTTTTCAGGAACCTCATATGCAGCGAAAGAGCAGATCTTTGAAGACTTCAACAACATTCAACATCCCTCTATCAAGCATTTATCAATTTCATTCATCCATTTAGGGCTTGGAAGACATTGAAGAATAATAGGAGATTACCGACTGAAGATTGGCTTGTACCCCTCCCT
This sequence comes from Cryptomeria japonica, assembly GCF_030272615.1. Taxonomy (NCBI): domain Eukaryota; kingdom Viridiplantae; phylum Streptophyta; class Pinopsida; order Cupressales; family Cupressaceae; genus Cryptomeria; species Cryptomeria japonica. The sequence continues at coordinate 630,864,850 of NC_081408.1, read as the reverse complement.
TGAGGGTTGGGTATGATTTCATGTTGTTTTCATGTCTTTGCATAAGCTTCAATATATCATTTATTCATGCTTTAGATCACTTTGCATCTTGATTTAGAGCATTTACATTATCATTTACAAGCAATTAGGGTTTACTTTCTAGGTTGCTCTAGTTTGCTTACTTGCATTTTAGGATCTTGCACACACACAAGGTCTGCACACACAATACATTTTACAATACAACTTGGCTATTCGTGAAGTTGGAAATCACCGAAGCGGGGGTTTGACTAAGGCAAAACCCTATATAGCTGCCCACCATACGCTTTTTAGATATAAGTGTAGGTTTCGGGACTCGGACGGCACCGCAGGTTATAGATCCGGGAAAAGCAGGTCGAGACAGCACTCCACACCAAATTGCAGAGCAAAATACCTAGACAGGGGCGTGGGGTGCCCTGGTCTTGCCAGGATAGGGGCACTGGGCACCCTGGTCCCTGGGACAGAGGTGTTGGGTGCCCTGGTCCTCCTGACAGACAACATTTTTGACAGTTTCCAGAGTGCAAGACAGTAGTTTCATGTGCAATTTCTGGCATGGTATCAGGACAGTGGCGCCCGCGCCCCCGTCCCGAACATTTTCAATCAGATTTTGACTCCGGGTACGCATCTGCATTCTTGTTTTGTCCTTGTGTTTACAGCTGTTCATTGTTTAATCTCAATTCTGCAATCTTGTTATTAGTTCATACTTGCATTTTGGGATTAGGACTTGAACTTGCATCATTTTATCCTTCAATTTCAACAAAGGAATAGAAATCCTAATAGGTAGCTCGTGGCTCTCTCTTTCACAAAAAGAAGTAGCCAATTGTGTGATACCTCTAGGCTCTTTCGTATTCCGTAATGTGTGTCAAAAGGTAGGATTAGGGCATGTTAACCTAGTCTCGCTTTTTCCCCTACACATTTTTGGTGAACTCGACGTGAACCTATCATTACTTCCTCTTGCATTGCATTTGTTAGATCTAGATCTAGATTTTGTGTGTTTTCATTTTATTAAAAAGAAAAAAAAAAAGAGTGTGTTTCTTTGCATTGTGTGTTTAAATTTTATGCAACCTTTATTTCAAAATGTCAGATTTTTATTTGCAAAATGTTCATGCTTATGATGATTATTATGAGTATAGCCAAGATGAATTAGATGAAGCTTTAGATGAGTTTTTGAACCCTAAAGATGCCAAACCTTCATTTTACCAAAAACTCATAAACCTTGTTACTATGCCATTTAGGTGTGATGAGAAAGATAAGTCGAATGGTTCCTCTCAAGGGTACATTCCTATCAACTCTTCCACTGAATCTAGTAACATGGTTGTGTTCGATAATCCCCTCTATGAGGAGATGTCTCCTTTTGAATCAAAAGATAAACCTTTTAATCGATATGATCATGCTTTGTTGGATGATGCTCTTGATGACTTTGTGGCTTTATCGAAATCTTTAAACAAGAACAAGACTTCTAAATTGGTTAACATGATAAACTTGAATGAGTATAACAAGCCTCTCTTTGAAGTCCAAGGTGCTTACCCTTCTCCCACCTTTCAAGTTCCTAAATCACCTCTCCTTACCGTCCAAGGAGGGTATGATCATGATTCCTTTCGTACTCCAAATAAACCAATCATCACTATGCAAGGGAGAAAACCTATAAGTCCTTATAATTATGCCAAGCAATTAACTAGAGAGATTTATCATGCGGTTGCCCATACTTATCACACCAGAAATAATAGGCAGCCTAATCCTCCTCCTGTTATTCCAGTTTCTCTTCCTAATCCTCAACCAATTCTTCCACAAGCTCCCCGTATTTCACAAGTTATGGGTAAGGAATATGATCTCATAGAACAACTTAAAGCTACCCCTGCTAAGATATCCCTCTGGAATTTGATTCAAACTTCTTCCGCTCATCATGGGATGTTACAAGATGCCTTGAAAGATTTGAATGTTCCTCCACCGAATACATCTAGTAATATAGCATCTTTGGTTAACTCTGTGATGAATCCTAAAGCTCAAATTGTGTTTACCCAAGATGAGTTGCCTATTAGTGAAATTCAACAACAATATGATCCCTTGATGATTGTGGTTATCATGAAAGACACTGCTATAAGACGAACACTAGTAGATAATGGCTCTGGCCTTAATGTGTGTAGCATTAATCTATTGCATAAAATGAATGTGGATATGTCTCTCATTGAGCCTGACTCTCGTCCCATTCGAGGCTTTGACAATGTGGCTAAGACTTCATTAGGTATTATCACATTACCCCTCACAGTAGGACCTGTTACTTTGCCTACTCCTATCCATGTTATGTCAGGAAATTTAACATACAACTTGTTATTAGGGAGACCTTGGATTCACAGTATGCAAGCTGTCCCCTCTACATTGCATAGACAAGTTAAATTTATCTATAACAATAAGACATATACCTTGATAGGTGATACTAACTTCCAAGCTTGTTTACAAACATCTACTTCCAAAGGGGGTTCTTCTAAGCTGTCCTCGTCTAGTGATGACTCTTTGAACAAATACCTATCGATGAATCCTCGCTCTCTGATGATCAAAATTCTTTGGATGAGTCTAGAGCTCCTGAAGAAGATTCTTCTCGACTTGAATCTACACATGAGAAGGATTTTGATCCTGAGAAGGTTCTCGAAGAAGACGATTGGGGATCTCTTGATTTCAATCCCACCTTTGTAGGTGAATATAAGGTTCCTTCTAGAGAGCTTAAAGTTGAAAAGAAGGAAGAAGCTAAAAATCAGTCAATCTTACCTAAACCTATGAGTAATAATTTTGTGGCCGCTTCTCAAACTTCTTCTCCTCACACCTCTAATTCTGGAGAGTTTGATTCTTCGTCTTATGAAAAACCACCTTCTCTTTCTGAAATGGCTGATCATTATGATCGTGGTTTTCGCATTTTTGCTAAGCATGGGTATCATGGAAATGGTTGTGGCGCTCACGAACAAGGGATAAAGGTTCCTCTAGAGAATAATTTTCACAATTATGCCTTTGGACTTGGCTATAATCCCTGCAAGTGCACTAAAGCTTCTAAGAGACCATGTATTAGTGTTAATGCTATTTCTACATCTCTATCAATGCAACACCCCGAGTATATTGATGGGGATCCTTCGTGTGACTGTGCTTTGGATATCTTTCCTACCAATGATGCTTTAGCTGAGTTCTTGGGAGCCTATGACACTCTTCCTCGTTATCATCACAATAGGGGACTTCCTTATTGTTTGAACACTGAAGCCTATTTTGGAAAAGAGATTGATAATGATGAGATTGTGAAAGAATTCCCTCAGTTAAAGGATACTCCTCAACAAAGTAATCTTCTCATAAGTGACACCACTGACGTTAAGATGGATCCTTGCAATAAAGAAAAAGTTATTAAAATTGGAAAATGTTTGGATGAAGAGGAACAAAAACAATATGAAAATTTATTGCATGAATTCCCCGAGATCTTTGCTTGGAGATACTCTGACATGCCTGGTATAGATCCTAAGATTGTTACTCATAATATTGTCTTAGTTCCCGATGCTAAGCCCATGAAACAAAAGATTCGAAAAATGAATCCTAAGGTGGCTCTGCTTGTTAAGGCTGAGATTGAAAAATTATTGGAGGCTGGATTTATTCGCCCTATTGATTATTCCCCATGGATTTCAAATATTGTCGCTGTGGCTAAACTAGATAATAAAATAAGAATGTGTACTTATTTTCGAGATTTAAATAAGGCTTCTTTAAAAGATGATTTCCCTCTTCCAAACATTGACATGATAGTGGATTCTACAGCAGGACATGCCTTGTTATCCTTCATGGATGGTTTTTCAGGATACAATCAAATTTTCATTAACCCTCAAGATCAATTCAAAACCGCTTTCACCACTCCTTGGGGTACGTTTTGTTGGATAATGATGCCTTTTGGACTTAAAAATGCCGGTGCAACTTATCAACGAGTGATGACCCTTATCTTTCATGATTACATGCATAAGATTTTAGAGGATTATGTTGATGATATTTTAGCCAAATCCATTCTTCACATAGATCATATTAAAATCCTTCATCAAATCTTTGAAAGAATTCACAAATATCACATGCGCTTGAATCCTTGAAAATGTGTTTTTGGTGTGGATAGTGGAAAACTATTAGGATTCATAGTTTCGCATCGTGGGATTGAGGTGGACACTAAGAAAATATTTGCTATTGTCAACATGCCACCTCCTAGAAATGTGTCTCAACTTAAAAGCTTACAAGGAAAGATTCAAGCTATTCGTAGGTTCGTATCTCAACTTGCGGATCATACCTTTCCTTTTACTCAACTTCTCAAAAAGGATATTACTTTTCAATGGAACGAAGATTGTCAGCAAGCATTTGAAGATTTAAAAGTGTATCTGGCTAGTCCTCCTATTCTTCAACCTGCCGAACCTTCTAAACCCTTCCTTCTGTATATAGTTGCTTCCTCTCATGCTCTCACAACATTGTTGGCACAACATGATAAAGATGGTAAGGAATGTCCGGTTTATTACATAAGTCATACCTTACTCGATTATGAGACCCGATATTCTGTGATAGAAAGACAATGCTTGGCCTTGGTGTTTGCGACTCAGAAATTGAGACATTATCTTTTAAATTCAGAAGTCCACATCATGGTAAAGTTTGATCCTTTGAAGCATCTTTTCTCTAAAACTGATTTATCAGGACGCCTAGCTAAGTGGGTTATGATGTTAACTGAATTTGACTTTAAGTTTGTTTCACAAAGAGCAATTAAAGGACAAGCATTGACCGATCACTTAGTTGAGGCCCCTTCACCTTTCTCCTTCCCTAGTTCTGAGTCTTTCCCCGACAACTTCATTTTTTCTATAGAGAAAGATGAAACTTGGGAGTTGTACTTTGATGGCTCTAAGTGTCGTACGGGATCGGGGGCAGGTGTGGTTCTGATTTCTCCTACAAGGAAATCCATTCCCTTATCCTATCGTCTAGATTTCCTGTGTACCAATAACATTACTGAGTATGAGGCTCTTATAGCGGGAATAAAAGCAGCCTTAGCTCTGAATATAAAGCACATACATATTTATGGAGATTCTCAATTGATTATAAGACAAGTAACAGGACTGTATCAAGCAAAACAAGACAAATTATCACAATATAAAGATCTTGCTATCTCTTTATTACAAAAATTTGACTCTTATACCATGGAACCTATTCCTTGAAAAGATAATCGACATGCAGATGCAATGGCATGTGTGGCTTCTCTTGTATCTTTAGAGGATCCTGTGGTTGATCTTAAATTTGTTATTCACAACCTTATTTCTCCAGCTATTGGAGATGATTCTAGCTTGGTAACATGTTGTGACTTTATAGACTCAGATGAATGGTACTCGCATATCATAAGATATCTGACCGATGGTACCTTTCCTGATTCCGCCAATAGGAACACTAGGGCTAGAATCCGCAAGCTGTCTGCTAGATATATCATTCTTTCTAATGTCCTTTACTGAAGGGGTTATGATGGTCTTCTCCTTCGCTGTCTTAACAAAATGGAAATCCCCATTGCTCTTGAAGAGGCACATTCAGGTGCTTGTGGGGGGCATTTTGGAGGCAAATCCTTAGTTCAAAGATTGCTTCGTATGGGATACTATTGGCAAACTATGCAGAAGGATTCTTTTTCATTTGTTAAGAAATGTCATCAATGTCAACAACACAATAATCTGATTCATGCTCCTGCCCAAGAACTTCGTTCTCAAGTAGCTTCTTGGCCCTTCTCCGCATGGGGTTTGGATCTCATTGGTAAAATCTCTCCTCCTTCATCTCAAGGACACACCTTCATTATAACCACAACAGATTACTTTACGAAATGGGTAGAAGCTATTCCCCTTCGCTCTACTACTGCTGAAGTGATTTGTCAATTTCTTCTAGAAAACATCATTTCTCGATTCGGGTTACCTTCCACTATAATCTTAGATAATGGGACATCATTTAAGAACAAGGACATGAAGAAATTCCTCGAGAAGTATCATATCAAACATCGATTTTCTACACCATACTATCCTCAATCAAATGGTCAAGCCGAATCATCCAATAAGATAATTGAACAAATTCTTCGCAAAACCGTGAATAAGCATGGTAAGGATTGGAGTAATCAGCTAATCTATGCTCTTTGGGCCTACCGAACGAGTGTACGAATTGCTACAGGAACTACCCCTTATAATCTTGTTTATGGTGCTGATGCTATTATGCCTTTAGAGTTAGAGATTCCATCACTTAGGGTTTCTCTCAAAGGTATAGTAGATGATGATTCTTATAGAGAACAATGACTTCAACAGCTTGAGATGCTTGATGAACAGTGTATAAACACTCTTGAGCATATTCAAGCGTATCACAAAACTCTACAACGAAGCTATAATGATAAGGTTATTCAACGTTCCTTCTCAGTAGGTGACTTAGTCCTCTATGAGAATCAGCGCAACGTGAATGCCTTATCTGCAGAAAAGGGAAAATTTAGTCCTAATTGGCTTGGACCATATATCATCATTGAAGATTATGGATCAGGTGCTTACAAAATAGCGGATGTAGACGGTACGCCTCTTAAAGAACCTATCAATGCTATGCACTTGCGTAGATATTATGCTTAATTCTTCATTCCTTATCTATCTTCTTTGCATTGGGTAATATGTTAGTACATCTTAATTAGAGCAAATTAGATTTAATTGATATGGTGTTTAATCTATATTGCTTCATTCTCGACAAGCGTGTTTCTTTACTTTATAGTTTGTCTTGAATTCATTTATGTAAATTGTAAAAGATTTACATTTCCATTATGCTAGCATATTATACAGTGTCTTTATGTGTTAAGTAGAATCGTATCATGTTGTGTTTAAGCTCAAAATTAAATCACATTAGTTATATGATTCTTAGACTTAATGCATATTTCTTCCCTATCATCAATGTAGTACTTGATTAAAATTTTTAATTAAGTCACACATGTATCAATTTAATCATGGACCATTGAGAAATCAATCACATGGCAATTAAATCCTGAATATACATGTACATCTACCAAATGTATTAGATTTAATCAAAGCAAAATATACATTGTTTTAAGCATTAAAGATAACACATTTGAGACAAAGAGAAGTATATATATATATATGTGTGGATCGTATACAAATATAGGTCACTATACATCCAAAATATGACCTATCCTACATCATAAGATCATCTCCTATCCCTGGGGCTGGTGGCTAGAGAGTGACGACTAGATGCTCCCTCCTGATCTGGCCGTGCAGGTGGACCCATAGGTGTGTAGCACGATATAGACCGCGAGTGACTCCGAGAGGAACTCCTACGATCCCTATCCATAAGGATCGCGCGATAGGAGGTAGCCTCGACCTGAGCTGCTGCTAGATCTCACTACACCCGCTGAAGGTCCTCTGATAGGACTCTCTCTCTCTCCCTCCATATGTCTACCTGTACTCAGAATGGGGAAAACAAGTCCTCATGCCGACCCGCATTCCCCTGAGGCCTATAAGCAATCTGTGAGGAACTAGGGATCTGTGCCATCGTGGAAATGTCTGTCACTACCTGCTGAATCAGGGAACGCCACTCCTACACATTAGCTGTAGCAGTAGAATAGATTTTTGTATTAGTACCATTCTATATATCATCAAAACATTAATCAATCAAAATAAACCTACTATACCTGGATCTCCCTCACGCCAGTAGGGATCATGATATGGTAGTATCTGTGACTGGGAACTACTAGGCTCCCCACACTCAAATAATCTATGCACGATGGGTGTAGGCTGGCCCGTACTAGAAATAGGTCTCCGTATTGCCTCATGTTCCCCCTTTTGGGGAATAAGAGGAGGATCCAAGGCTATGGTATCATCTCCTGAATGGTGGGGAGCTGCATCTGACCCCTCCTCATCATCTCTATCCTCCTCCTCCTCGTCATCCTCATCCTCATCCTCGTCCGCATCCTCACCTGCACCCTCGTTCTCCTCATCTCTATCCGTGTCCTCCTCCTCCTCCTCCTCGGCACTAGGCTGATCTCCTGTGGGTGGATCAGGATCTCCTGCCTCCTCATGACCCTCTCCCTCCTCTGGCTCCTCTGACCTAGATCCCTGGTCCTCATCTTGGTCTCCATGTCTCCATGGGCCTGGATGGCCTGTCGGGTGATCTGGTGGAAAGATAGGCCCTGGGTATGATCTCATAAACCATGAGACATACCTGCACTGTGCTGCAGGCTCTACAGAATAATCAGTAACCACATCCTGATTAGATCCCTCTATATCTGTAGTCTCGATGTCATCTATCGTCGGTCTCGCTACTGCTCTAGGTCTGGGAAGGACTCGTGAGTGTCGAGTATAGATGGGCACATCAGCTGGAACACACTGCTCTAGCCCAAACTGCCTCCGTACTCGGTCGAAGTAGAATGGGACTATGATATGTGAATATCGTCCCCGCAGTAGGCAGTTCCTCTATAAGCATGCTAATTGTCTCTCCATCCCATCCCATCTGTGCATCCGCAGATATGGTCTCCATACTGTCACCTCGGCTGTCAATCTATCAAATATCACTCTCCAATATAACAGATCTCCAATTCTCCACTCGCTGGTAAGTGGATAAGAGAACACCCTAGGTCACTCGCTAGCCGTACTCATCAGAAAGCCAACAGGCCTGGTGCATGTGAAGTGCTCAAATATCCACACCTGTAGAAGTGTGCATGTCATCAAGCTGCAACCCTGTCCAAACACATACTCCTTAAGGTCGTGATAGAGATGTGCAAGCATACTTCGACCCCAAGCATATACTCTCCTATGTCTCTCCATAGCTCTGATGCACCATGTGAGACCCCCATGCATGTGTGTACCTCGCCCATTAGGGCAGACGGCTAGTGCAATGATGGCAATCATAAGGCGTCTCACAAGGGGCACCTCTCCTATAGGATGTAAGAGCCAGCTGACCATGATGCGACCTCTCGTCTCGCTCGGCATGACTCTTCCTATGCAATGTACCTGCTCCCTCTGATGGTCCTCTGCTGACCGATCGGTCGCATATGTCACAATAGCTCCTCTGATAGGAAGATGAAGTATGAGGTACACATCCTCAAGTGTAACCATCAGCTCTCCTACTGGAAGATGGAATGTGCATGTGTCAGGATCCCATTGCTCCAACAATGCCATCAGCATCGCAAGATGGAACCAAATGACTGGCATGAGGATCGCATACCATAATCCCACGATCGACAATGTGTGTCTCTCTGCCTGAGTCAGACGGGGAATCTGATCTCGCAAACTGCGAAGAATCTATCCCGCCGTATGCTCTCTCATGTATGGGAGACTTTGCAACACAAAAACATAATTATAATCAGTACTCAATCATCAAAATCACACATGCAAATTGTCGAACATCGTATGCTAACCCTGACATCCCTTGCCAAGTCATGATTGGGACCATGGCACCCTGATTGGGACCATGGTGCCTTGTCAGGGACCATGGCGCCCTGATTGGGACCATGGCGCCCTATCAGGGACCATGGCGCCCTGTTAGGGACCGTGGCGCCCTGTTAGGGACCATGGCGCCCCACAGGGACCATGGCGCCCTGGGTGGGGCCCAGGGTCGAATTCCAAGGCCCGCAAACGATCACAAAAAGTCAAATGCAAAAAATCAAAAGTCAATCGTTCAGTCAACTCACCTCGTCCAGTGGCTCGTCGTCGATCATGGCCTGGCGCAGGATCTCAATCCTCATAGGACGCTCCGGTCGTCGTGAAGGCATGATGATGGCTATGTGGGCTCCGCTGCAATGAACAGTATTCAGAAATCAACAAAGTGACAAATGCAAATGTCACTTTCAAGGTATATACTTTCATTCATTTACCTTTGCTTTCGAAACCCTAATTTTCCTCTATCACTCATTTCATCATAACTTGAGTTCCGGAGATGCGATTTTCGAACCGTTTGTTGCGTAGGAATCGTATTTTCATTCCCCTACTCTCGGGGTGTTCCAAAAAGTGCTCTGATGAAGCCTATTCAGTGAACATCCCTCATCAATACTCTCTTACACAATTTGTCGTAAGTAAACATGCTACCCTGTTTCACCTCCCTAATAAGCAAGTCGAAACAGGGGGGGGCATATAGCTACTCACAAATTTCATCACTTTCCTTAGTAAGCATTAGGTGATTTTGTGATCTAACGTGTGTTTTGTAGGGTGCGGTTCCTAACTGTGTACTGCAGATACCGCTGGGGGCTTCGTCCGACAACTTATGGATATATCCTTTTTCAAATGATGTTTACTTTTCTGTACTTTAGCTTGCATATGCACGTAGTACTCATATGACCGCTAAAGTGGGGGCTAAATGTAGCATCGTAAATTGTACGCACTTGCTATGCTGGTACAATTTCACACCTAGTTTAGCACCCGCCTTGGTGCATTTTACATTTTGCATTGCATTTCTCCTTTAGCACTTAATTAATCAAATTAATTAGGTCTAAGGTCCTATTTCATCGTCCTCTACATCATAAAGTTGGGCCCTTTCGTTAAAGTGTGCCCTTTTCATTTTATTCCTCCAATACATCATTCAATCAAAAACCCTAATTAAGTCCTATTTTGAACTTCGGGGCTTGGTTTCGGGGGTCAAAACATCTCAAAATCACCTGTAACTTCGGGATTCTCTCTAAAATCATCATATCCGACGACCCTGAAAATTTGGTGAAAAGTTGTTGGGACCGTGGTGCCCGGAGTGCACATGGTCCCAGACATTTTTCCCGAAATTTTAGGACCACAATCCAATCATAAAATAAAGCTTAACCCCAAGAAATTGGTGGGATATTCAATCTCTAGGTTGGCCAAAAGACGAAATTATGACCTAGGGTTTCATACATAAGAGCTCTCTTTCTTCATTTGAAGGGATCCGAATTTTGTTTTCAGGAACCTCATATGCAGCGAAAGAGCAGATCTTTGAAGACTTCAACAACATTCAACATCCCTCTATCAAGCATTTATCAATTTCATTCATCCATTTAGGGCTTGGAAGACATTGAAGAACAATAGGAGATTACCGACTGAAGATTGGCTTGTACCCCTCCCTTGAGGGTTGGGTATGATTTCATGTTGTTTTCATGTCTTTCCATAAGCTTCAATATATCATTTATTCATGCTTTAGATCACTTTGCATCTTGATTTAGAGCATTTACATTATCATTTACAAGCAATTAGGGTTTACTTTCTAGGTTGCTCTAGTTTGCTTACTTGCATTTTAGGATCTTGCACACACACAAGGTCTGCACACACAATACATTTTACAATACAACTTGGCTATTCGTGGAGGTGGAAATCACTGAAGCGGGGGTTTGACTAAGGCAAAACCCTATATAGCTGCCCACCATACCCTTTTCAGATATAAGTGCAGTTTCGGGACTCGGACGACACCGCAGGTTACAGATCTGGGAAAAGCAGGTCGAGACAACACTCCACACCAATTTGCAGAGCAAAAGACCTGGACAGGGGCGTGGGGTGCCCTGGTCTTGCCAGGATAGGGGCGCTGGGCGCCCTGGTCCCTAGGACAGAGGTGTTGGGCGCCCTGGTCCTCCTGACAGATAGCATTTCCGACAATTTCCAAAGTGCAAGGCAGTAGTTTCAGGTGCAGTTTCCAGCACGGTATCAGGACAGTGGCGCCCGCGCCCCCGTCCCGAACATTTTCAATCAGATTTTGACTCCGGGTATGTATCTGCATTCTTGTTTTGTCCTTGTGTTTATAGTTGTTCATTGTTTAATCTCAATTCTGCAATCTTGTTATTAGTTCATACTTGCATTTTGGGATTAGGACTTGAACTTGCATCATTTTATCCTTCAATTTAAACAAAGGAATAGAAATCCTAATAGGTAGCCCGTGGCTCTCTCTTTCACAAAAAGAAGTAGCCAGTTGTGTTATACCTCTAGGCTCTTTCGTATTCCGTAATGTGTGTCAAAAGGTAGGATTAGGGCATGTTAACCTAGTCTCGCTTTTTCCCCTACACACAAACATACTAAGGTCAACAGGATCTAACCACCCAAAGGAAAGTCAAGTACTAACATCAAGGTCTACCATCAGAGGCTCATTACCACAATACTTCGAGTAAGGTGCTAGGATGCACTGGGGATGAAGTTTCATCACATAGCTTTAGTCTCTCTCGACCCCTAACCCCCATACAACACTCATGTGGAACGAACATACCTTTCATGAAGACAAGGAAGTTGATCTTGCCATTCCAAGCCTTCCCGATCTCATCTTGAGCCTAAATGAGCACTCCAGGCCATGAGTGGGCCATTACCATTATCTTGATTAATGTGAAATACTACCCAAACCCCTATGTTCATTAATTAAGGTTATCACTTGTTATAACAACTCTCCCAATGGGTTGTCTTGGCAATCACTTAGGATCTTAGCCCCCAAGGAGAACCACTCCTCCCTAAGACTCCACGTAACCTTCCCACTAGTTAACCCAATCCTATGGAGGAATCTAAACATAAACAATTTTAATCAAGCGAGGAATTCACCATCCTGACAATAAAGCCTTAGTACCACAAGCACAAGGTCTGATCAATTAGAAGGAGATAATAATATCACAAATCTAATATCGAATCATACTCAGTAAATAACTTCCTAATAGGGATAAAGACATAAGATTTACCAACAACCCCTATGAGCCTCTGAGATACTATAACTTGATCAAAACTAGGACTCTAAGGCAATCTATAGATCAACTTAATTGAATAATACAATAAGACTTCAAGGTACAACATATCTATAAACAAAATATCATCCTCATTAACCACCTAAATTAAATTAATCATTATAATAACATTTTTAATCAATGGTTTGATTTTTATTTACAATAATAAAGACACAATTCCAATAATATTTATTTAGCATCATTGACTTAAGGTTATAGCTTAATAACAATAAAAGGGTAACAAATTAAATAATATTAATCATAACAGACATCAAGTTTCCACAATCCATGAGATATTGTTCGTTTGATGCATCATCATGATGAAAGAGAACGTGCATAGATATTAATCATTTTCAAATTTTATACCTATATAAGATTTCAGTTAAAAGTCAATAATTATATCCCAGAATCCAATTTCATTATTGGATGTTAATTGACTTAATTATATTAAACTAACTCTATTACCAGCATATATAACCATTGTTAATTACTTAATAATAACATGATATTATTTAATTGACTCTTGTTCCAAACAGGTTGATCAAAATTACTTTACAAGATGACTTAAAGATAAAATCACATTTCTTTAAACTTTTACTCGACATACACACATACATACATACATACACACACACACACACACACATATATATAAACGAACTTAGGTAAACATCTTATTTACAAATAAATCAGTCAAATCTCATTTAAGTTTTTACCCGAACTAGATAAGTAAACTGACCAGGTAAATATGCAACAAGATATTTGTTGTGTGCATGATTTATTTCAAGACTCCAAAAGAACACAATCATTATAATTTATATAAATATCATAGGGAAAAAACAGGAATCTAATACAAGCTTTAAAAACAAACTTTACCATAAAATGAAATATTTACACAGAAAATAATACCCTAAGATGCAATTAAAGTGCAACCAAAACACTGCACTATTTATCTAAATATTAATGACAAAACCCTAAAATTTAATAAGCACAACTAAAACATTATATTAGAACACATTATTTTGTCTAGCATAATATTTTAATTGCCTGGGCATATACATTTACAGGCGTGGTGATTGGCAAGGCAAGGTTGACCCGCTTAGGTGGCTGGTGTGGGCCCCTCTAGTCCGTCCCGTTTGCAGTTTCCACTCACCGTTACCGTCCACTGTAAATCCCGCTCAAATTTTAATTTTTTTTGAACCGTTTTCTCCCGCCTGTATCTATATTGTCCCCAACGCTAACGCTTTTCACGCATACTCCAGGCCTCTGACAATATGGGAGCTTTGGAACAGGGTATGGACGTCCACCATTGCTGCTTGAACTGCGCTGGTAGACATGAATCTAAAATTTGGAAGCATAGACAACGGACTTGAACTGTTTTACAGGATACCTCAAAGAAATGCGGTCTCGTTAAATGCAACAGTTGCAGGACATCCGAGCTGCAAACTGTGTCTATTCAAATGGATTTTTGAACTTTCAATGAATGTAATTAGTTGGTGTAAATCCAGACTCTGCAATTTTTATCACCATCCTCCCTGCCTGTGACAAAATGGGAGCTTTGGGATGAGATATGGACATCCGCCACATAAAGGAATTTTGTCACAAGTTGTAGCTCCAATTGTCCTCGTAGACAAGTATGCATAATGTGGAAGCATAGGCGACGCACCTGAACTGTTTCACAGGATACCACATAGAAATGCGGTCTCATGAAATGCCATGATTGTAGGATATACGCAATAAATATTTTCATCTTTAAACCAAATGCAATTAGCAGGTCTAAAGCCAGACTTTGCAACCTTAATGGACAGAGGGATTTTTGTCACATGTATGAAGCTTAATGGGAAGGCGACTTTTGTCAAATATTATCATTGGAAATGCTCTAGTATACGGTATGGAAATTGTGGAAGCATAAACAAGCCACGTAAACTGTTTGACAAACTCAAAGAAATGGGGTCTCGAGAATGCAATGTTTGTGGGATATGCACAAAATGGATTTTTCAAGGATTCTCATGGGATTTTTGAATTAATGAAGCACTTAAGAACATATTCTGAAACTATAAACTTTGTTTGTGTTATGTGTATGCTTTAGTGAATGTGAGCTGTATACATTTCACATGGGTAACATTTGGTGCACTACATCTACAATTAATCCTTATGTGTATGCTCAACCTACTTGCTCATGCTAGCTATCTTGAGGACACCTTTAAATTTATCATCAAGGTGTGAGTTAAACATGTGGTGGATGTGTGTGTTGGAATACTAGGATCACTAAGAGGCGGAGGGGGAGTGAATCAGTGATCTATAAAACAAGAATATTCTTAACCATTTGAAACTTTAAACTTTGCATATGTAGCAAATCACATAATAACACTATCAGCATTGAATGCATGTGCAACAGATATAAGATATAACAAACAATAAAGCACATGCACACAATAAGATAATTGACATAGTTTTTATAGTGGAAAACCCCTAAGGGTAAAAACCACTCTCCAATTTATCTTTTATTAAGCCTTATAGGCAAATGTTTAGAGTACCCACTCTAGGAGCACCAACCCCTTACAATTTAGAAGCACCAACTTCCTGGAGCACCAACCCGACACTGATTTAGAAGCACCAACTTCCTGGAGCACCAACCCGACACTGATTTAGAAGCACCAACTTCCTGGAGCACCAACCCCATAAACAAGATACAAATAAAAGATTTAATCAGACACTTTGTTACAATACAAAGCACTTGATACAATTCAACATCACAAAGATCTTGTCTCTGTCCCACAAATCCCCAATTTACAATCTGGTCTTGCTGAGAAAGATAAGCATGCCAATACATCATTTCACAAGTATACCTACAAATATGGCATTATCATTTTGTTATGCATCTGCAATCTTAATGTCAATAAACTTCCTCCTCAAAGTACTTACAACCATAACCCTATCACAAAACTTCTGCAAACTGATACAGACACATACACATGACAATAAAATACATTTCTCTCTTCCAGTTACAAGCATGATATTTCCCTGTTATTCAAATTTACTTCAATCTGTCCTGCATTAGCTGTATTCAACCCTTCATTCTCCATTATAAACAATCACACATTTCAGTCTTTATTCGTTGGTGTAAACAACAAACATACAAACCCATGCAAGCCCTTGCCTACAAACAGACATACATTACTTCACAAAAGATCAAGAACAATATTTATAATCAACATAGTTAGATTACCATTCTTTCCATATCTTCTTCGTATGCTTCATCACATAGAATGAATGGTTACAACACTGTCTGCAATAATATCCACATTCACTCCATTCTATATTGTATTCTCTGCTCACTGTGTATTCTTGAATCCTCTATCTCTGCACACAACTTTTAATTCACGAGTTCTTCCATTATGTTTTAGACATAAATATTTTAACAGGATTTGATATACTTCGTTATCTGTATAAAATTATTCAATAAATATCATCCCCGTTAACCTTCGAATGAACATGCATTTATAAAGTGTCCGTAGATAGTTAAGAAGTTGTATTCAGTTACAACTGCCGCCAACTTCCTTCCACCATGGATCTTTAACAAACTAATTATATTTCAATATCATCCAACTTATCAAATGTCAACTTTGTCTTGCCAAGTCGTGCTACTAACCAAATCTTGATTAAAAATTGACAATATTATCCCATTCAAATACATGCACGGGTATGTAAGATAACCTTCTTCCCACGCTGAGAATTATAATTATAAGCAATAAATATTCAATCAAAATACTGATGCTGGTTTGTTGGGACACTTGTTCAAAATGTAGATACCCTTCCACTCATTTGACGAATTAACTTGCAGCTATTACAACCCCAAGACATGCTCAAACAGGGAGTATAAATGTCATCAATCAACTGCTAGAGATAAGAAACATAAACTCTAAATTTTCCTCATGAATTTATAGATATGATATTCTTAGTCACTAAATCCATAGGTTTGAACCAATCTGTGACTTATTTGCAGCAAATATAGGTAAGAATCGCACCAGATTAGTACCCCAAATTCACATTTTAAAACCACGAACAACAGAATGGAGGGAGCGACTTTCTTAGAAGGTCAAGACCAAACTATGAGACAATTTCTCCTTTCCATATACATCTTTATGAGCCTCTCGAAGGTACCATATAAATTGCTGAATTTACTTTAAATTAGCCGATTGCATTGTTGTAAAGTATTCTGAAGACTCTTGAGCACACTGGTGATAATTCTTCTATCAAATATTCGTGCCTGATTCTTTGTCAAATTGTCATTATTTTCAAATATTTTGTCATCACATAAAGCTCCTGTCACCCAAGACTTGTAAATCCTAGTTTGAGTTTTGCTTGATTCAATAAAGTTTTTTATTACTTCACCCTGGTTCATATATAACCATAGGCACCTTTTTTATCAAATTTTGCACAAGTTGAATATAGTCACAAGAAACATTTTAAGAATTGGCTGTTGAAGTTACTCACGTACTTGACTTAATAACATCAGATTCACACTGTGTCTTATGTGGCTGGTCTTCTTGATGCTGTTCTGATTGTGATGACAATTGAACTTTTTGTTTGCATAGCTGAGGATCTTTCTGTTGCTCCTGGTCTTGTTGAGACATGGCCTTCGGTTGCAATTAAAAAATTAGTTTCCATCATATAAATTGTACACTTTCATAAATCTCCTTCCATCAGACAAACAGTTCAAAGACAAGCAAAGGGCCAATTCTACTATATGTTTGTCCAGCTTTCTCTCTTTCATGAATGTCTCCATGTAATACACAAGACTAGATCTATAGAGTCCTCATGTTCAAAATTCCAACATTGTGGAGTATTTTTAGTGGCAACAACTATAATGAATTTGCTATGGTACCTCTCTGAGCAATAATTTCTTTATCCAGGATTTATGTGCAACAGTGAACCGCTTTTCACCTTAGTGTGTCCCTTTGCATTTTATATTATAGGATTTCTTTAGGCATTTAATTAATAAATTTAATTAAACCTAAGTCCTCTCTCATCAATTCACACATATCATAAAATTGGGCACTTGATCCTAAGTGTGCCCCTTTTTATTTAATCCTAATTTAATCCTAATCTTACCCTGATTTCAATCTTCAAAGCATATCCTGCATATCTACACATTATGATTTGAGCCATTGAGCTAGATTTAGAATTCGATCCCATTATCTTGCATACCTAGAAATTCAAAAAAAAGTTGATAGGGTCCGACACTTTTTCCTTGAATTTTGGGAGAATAATTTGGTGATCTTTTCTAATTGAAATCCGGTTCGTGTCAAATTATATCAATTCTAGGTCAGATTTTCATCAAATTCAAACCTAGGATTTCATACCAATGAGATGTGTAAACCAATTCGATTTCCTAGATAATAAGGGAATCACTAATTATCGATTGGCTTGTACCTCTTCCTAAGGATTTGGTATGATTTCATGTTGTTCCTATGCCTATATATTGAGCTTCAGATCTGCATCACATTAGTTTTCAAAGTTACATTATTGGTTTATATTTGCATCCTAATTGTGATTTAAAGGCAATTTCATTACAGTCATTTAGGGTTTTATCTAATACACTTGGGTAGAAATATAGTTTAGTCATTTAGGGTTTTATCTAATACACTTGCGTAGAAATATAGTGTACCATTTTTGTAGGTGATGAAATAATACAACTATGTAGGAACAATTTTAATGGGAATAATGAAAAGGACAAATAATAAGTGGGTCAAGTTAAGTGGGCTCCACATTGGCAACCTAAGAGGTCAACATTTAGAATATACTGGTAAAGCTTGGCCATAAAAAAATATTTGTTAAAGGATAATATGAAATAGTACCCTTTAACTTATAACCACAACTCAAGACACAAGCAATCAATTTCCAAGAAAAATTGTTGATCTTCTATTGAGAATGAAATAAGAGATACCTTTATGGTTAATTAAGCAAGTGGAGCAATAAGCCATAAACAATTTTAGATTTAAAGTAAAAAGAGTGGAGTATATTATTTATTTGTAATATGAAATAAAAAGTAAAATTGCATTATAAATAATTAATGAAGATGGACATTGTTTAGTTTTTGTGAGTCCAGAGAGTTTTTTAGTGGTGAATCTTCGCCAATTGGCAAATTCTGTATTTTTTTTGAGGAAATGGTGAATAGTCTGGGGCAACATAGTAGTCAAATCGCCCAAAATTTTGGGGTTAACGGTCCACTGTATTCAGACTTTGCCATTGACCACACACTGTTCAACGTGCATGCCTATAATATTTTCCTAGAATCACTCAGACATGGGTATTAGATCACCTCTGTTATTCGATAGAAATAGTAAAATGACCCTGTACTCAGGACCTATTTCACCAATAGTAAATTAAATGTTCATTTCACGCATAGGCCAAATTTGCCAATATCAATTAAAACATTATAAGCATTCGAGGACCCATTTTGCCCTGCTTAAATCAAGATTCATTTTGAAACGCCCACGCAATTCGCCAAAAATGCAACCATGGATTGATATTGTTTATGGTGAAAATGGATAACAATAATAACAAAATTGAAAGGCTAAATGAATCCAACCACAAAACCCTAGCCTAACAACAACAAAGATTCACCATAACATATGAAGATTACCTAAGACAATGCAAATCCAACAAAATCACAAAGATTATACCATCACATGTCCAATAGGGTTTGGATCTCCATTCTTCCTATCTCCATTGATCTTGCTTGATATATCTTGCTCTCAGATTTTATGTGCACAAGAGCTCAACAAAGAATGGAATGTGGTTGCAAGTAGGATCGTAGTGTAGTCAATTGATCAAGTAGTTCATTAGGTCATTAGGGTTTGATAATGAAGGAAGTATCTCCTTAAATAGAAGACACAATATGAAATGGAGGGATAAGATTGAGAGGTGTAAAAGGAGGTCGGCTAGGATTAGAGGGTAGGTAGAAGAAATAATAAAATAATGAAAGGGGTAGGTAGTGTAGGAATTAAGAGATGAATGACATGTGTCATGGGTAGAAAGGCTAATGAATTAATTAAATAAATAAAGATTTATTTAATTAATAGAAGAATGGGATCAATTAAATAAATAAATAAGATATTTATTTAATTTTAGGAAAAGGATAATTTAAATAAATAAATGTATTTATTCAAATGAGAAATAAGGCTGGAAGAGGATAAATGAATTAATTAAATAAATAAAGATTTATTTAATTAATAGAAGAATTAGGCTTAGATAATTAAATAAATAAAATATTTATTTAATCAGGCATGACAATTTTGGGTGTCTACAAATATAAATACAATTGAAAGTTTGAAACACTCTTTCTTACAATTTGTTTGTGTTTGATTAGAAAATTTCGGAGCTCTCAATTCGCATTCCACAATTTGAGTTGGAATGTCAAAGTTCATTGTAGGGTGTAGCGCCAAACTTACAATCCTGCAACACAGGCCCAGTCATTCCTAATTCTTGATTCAGAGAATTGAGAAGGCATAAAGGTGAGTAATCATTTCTTTATACTTGATAGTATTAGTTTTAATTCGTAGTGAGAGGTCAAGACTCAAGATGTTAGGCATCGGTGAGACTCCTTAGGGTGGTGAAGGGATTGAGATGTCAGACAAGGGTGAGACTGAGACTCCTCAGGGTGGTGAAGGGATTGGGATGTCAAACAAGGGTAAGAGTCCTCAGGGAGGTGAAACTGAAGGGATTGTGAGGCCATCGAAATGCCCAAAACTTAAAGATACTACCATAAAGTCTTACTTTGGAATTGACAAAGTTTTGGGTCCATCAACTTTTGCAGTTGTAGAAGCCATTCATAGTAGCTCACCACCACAAGGTGAGATTGTCATTGAGTTAAATGCATCAAATGAGGATGAAAATACCGACATGACAGAAGATGTTCTAAGGGATACACACAATGAGATAATACACTCAGATGCAAATGCTAGTATTGAAGATGATGTTGATAGGAAGAAAAGAAAAAGGAAAGTAAAATTGGGGCGGGAGTGGGAAATGACAATGATTTTTAAGATTGATTGGGTAGAAAAGTACCCATTCATTGAACCAGTCCCAAAAAATGATGAACAACCAACATAATGCAGGTGTAAGATTTGTAGTTGGAAAACTAAAAGAGAGAAGAAGATGTAGCTAAAGCTTGACACCATAGAAAACCATATTGGTAAGGTTTATGAAAAATAGATCATAGACGGAAAGGAAACACCAGTAGTAAGATGGAAATCAAAGGAAGAATGTCTTCATGTTAAATATGCCACGGAATATGAAGAGCATAACCACAAAAAGACATTGATTGGTAATAGTGGTTTTGAAAATAAAATTAAGGTTGGGCTTGAACATGCAGCGAAAGATGCAAACCTGGCAAAGACTATTCAGATGAGTGTTATTTTTCATATTCTATTGAGAGGGTATCCTATGAAAGATTTCCCAAAATATAGTAATTTATTATCTTTTTTGAATGTTCCTCACTATCCTATGCTACATTGGTCAATAAACGTTGGATGGGAATCGACAAACTGTCTCACTGAGGTGAAAAAGACAAATTTACAGGAGAGTGTAAAAGAGTCAAAATTCATTTCATTATCCATAGATGAAGTTATTGCGGTAGATAACACTGCTTGGGTCTGTATGAATTTGAATACTGTAAAAGAACACATTCGTCGAGCTCATCTACTCTATGTTCGTAAACTGAGGGGCATTTCAACAGCAGAAAATTTATATTTGGAAGTTAAGAAAGCTTTGAATGAAATTGCTGGTATGGATGACTTGACAATTTCCAAGAAGTTGGTGTGTGTTGGAGCTGATGGAGCTACAGTAATACAAGGTCAAAGGACTGGCCTTTGCGTAAGATTACAAACTAGTATTGCACCATACATGGTTGGCATTCACTACATGGTCCATCGAATGAATTTAGGATATATAATTGTAAGAAATTTCCCTACAATGTCAAAAGTTGAAGATCTGGTCCACGAGCTCCACTCATACTTCTGTCAAAGTCCTAAACATTTTGCTTAATTTTAGATTTTTGCTGAGGGAGTAACAACATTAAACAAGCTTCGCAGGGATGTTGAGACAAGATGGATCTCCTTGCATGGACCAGTGGAACAAGTTCTAACAGAATATCAATCCTTGATCGGACTAATCTATGAGCAACACCTCACAGTATACAAAGCTCTTGATCTTTTACATAAGTTAAGTGATATAGAGACTCTGTTAACTTTAGCTAGTCTTCTCCCCATGCTGGATTCAATGAACAAACTTGTTAGGAAAGCCCAAGGCAGAAATATGTATATCAATGAGTATAGAACTCTATGTTAAATTACATGCTTGGGCCTGGATGGTCTATATTCAAATCTAACAAGGTGAAGCCCAAATTTTTATAAGTGGCAGATAATTATAGATTTGAATAATGCTGAAATTTTTTTACATTTCAATGCAAAAAAATGAGTTATGTGTCTTTGTAAAAGGATTTCAGATACCAATGCACCAATCTAAGATGGGCAAGTGAGGCAGAGCACTACTAGTAAAAAAGGAAGATTTTGACAGGATTGTTAAATCTGTTAGTGATAATTTGAAGTCTACTACATACAAAATTTCAACTGAGATTCATGAAAGATTCCCTCGAGGAGAAATACTTGAAGCCATGGGTTGTGTGTATCCTCAATTTTGGCATTCAATTGGAGATAATCCAAATTATGCAAAGGAGTTTCATAAAAAGCTAGAGGAATTGATATTGACATTTTAAAAAAATGTATATTGCAATGGACAACCAATAGAAGGAATTTTAAATTCAGATCATCTTAAAAAATAATGTAAACACTTTGCATTGTGTATGAAACAGTAGTTGGTTGACCTAGAGAATCCATTTGAACTTGGATCAATCACAAGGCTTTGGAAAAGGATAGATCAAAGTGAAGTATTGCATATTGCAATACCAGAATATTTCAAACTTATTGATTTATGTCAAACAATGATATTAGGGTTGGTGGAAGATGAGAGAGTTTTCAGTGCATTAGGGATTTTTAAATCAAAGATTGGAAATAAATTAGACAAAAATTTGGAAACTTTCTTTAGGTTGTTTGTAACTTAGTATAATGTTAGAGATTTTCCATATGATAGGGCACTAGCAATCTGGAATTCCATGCGTGAAAGATGAGGGTTGTGCAACACTTTAAAAGTTGGTGGTGCTACTGCTAGTGCTGAGACAAATGATGGATCGTAAAATCAGAGTCAGCATGAAGATTAATAAATTTTTGAATACTCAACTCAGAATGAAGATGAACCTATTAGTACTAGTCAATTTCTGGATCTTGAGTCCATTTGGGATATAGAAGCCTCAGACTGAGTCACTGAAGTGAATTAGCAACTAGTTTATAGGTATTTATACTACAGTTCTTGAGTCATATTATAATTTGCAATACTATAGTTGTCAGATTGTCCATTAGAAAATCTTGTGACCTAGCAACAAGCCTTTATGATTCTATCTCCACCTCGCAAGATGAAAATGCTAAGCCTTCATAACCTCAATATCTAGTGACTGAGGGCAACTGAACTGCCACTCGCCAATTCTTGACCACAAAACGTTAAGTCCTCATCATCGTGGCGACTTGGAGATAGTAGTAACTTTAACCCAAGGGTCACGTACTCTCCAACATAAAACTCTTTATCTCTTAACTGCTAGCACTTCACTCGCAAGCTCGCGGCTTGATCAAGTCTTCAGACATTTAACTTCATGAACTGGTGGTAACCATAAAACTTAACCACAAATTGTCTAGTCGCTAGCTCGCAACCTAAAAATGCTAACATTAAACAAACATGAGAGCTAGTGACAACTGTATGAAATGAGTTACTTGCTAACTCTCGCAGCTATAATGTATGACATCAAACCAACTCGAGACCTCGTGACCAAAAAAAATTCATTAACAATATCGAGCTCGCTAACATAAAATGCTAACACCCAAAAAGCTAGAGACCTCGTGATGTAAACCCAAACCAACTTATCGCCAGCTTGTGGCTTGATCGCGTCTTCAGACATTTTACCTTGCGAGCTGGCGATAACCATAAAACTTAACCATAAACTATCTGGTCGCTAGCTCAATACCTAAAATGCTAACATTAAACAAACATGAGAGTTAGCGAAAACTGTGGTGGCAAGCTAATATGTACGAGGAATTTTTAAGGTTTGGATGCCGACTCATTCCTAAGGGACTAGTTTGAAGGTTTCTCCTAAGTCCAGGTTGATTAGAAAAGTGAGGACAATGGTTTTAGAGGCATAAAAGGATTGGATAGCTTCTGAGTTAGAGATGGGAGATCATGGATTTCTTTGAGAAATCAGAGGTTGCTTGTTGTTAGGGACTCTAAAGCATAATTTATACAATCAAGGAGGAATAAAATCAAAACAAAATTGTTCACATAAGATGATCTTTAGCAGGATGCAGTGGATTTGATAGGCGTGACTTTTAGAGTCTAGAGTCATGTTGAAAAGCACCAAAATGATGATTTTTCACATGAATGAGCATCACCAGATGAAGTGTTAAAAATTTATAAATGCAAGATGATGGAGTGGTGACTTAATTGGTAGAAGAGAAAAGAAACCTTTTTCATTTTCTGAGAGTGGTATTTTCCTCAGAAAGGAAGATGATGTTTGAGCAGGATTGTGCATGGAGTTGTTATGTAATCTTTGATACCAGATGGGTGTTTTTTTTTTCTCTTGTGTGAGTTTGTTTATTGTCAAAGGGGTTGTGAAAGTGAGAAGGATTTCTAGAGGGGGTGTGAAAGCCTTTTCTTATCAAGAAAGGCCATGCATGGCACATCCTCTGCTTCTACTCTGCCATAGGATGGCAAGGGGTTTGAAGAAGGAGACCGCAATGGAATGAAAGAAGGATTTATTTGGGTGGGGAGTGACAGCCAATCATCTTTGTGAGGACATGGAAGCTGCGACCCCTCCCTAACATATTACATTTACCCTAAAGCTCTTGTTTCCACTTTCCTCGATCCTAGGCATGAAGGCTCGAGCTCCTCTTTCCATTTTCTCTATTCCTAGGCATGAAGGCTGAAGCTCCTCCTCTATTTTGATTTTTAGGGGTGACTTTACTTCTTTCCAGGTCCCAATATCCCTTCCGAGAAGGGGAACGATCTGTTGGATAAAACATAACATCTCACATTCCATCTAAAGGCATCAGGGTGATAATGGCATGGCTCAAGTAGTTTTGCTTCTACCAATTTTCAGTTGAAAATTTTGATTCACGGCTAGCGCATGGATAAAGAATATTTTTGTAACAAAATTTTGCATATGGCCTATTAGGCCTAATTGCTGAGAGTAAATTTTCTATTGACATGTGTCTCTTAGCCTAAAGCTTGTTGG
Organism: Cryptomeria japonica; assembly: GCF_030272615.1. Taxonomy (NCBI): domain Eukaryota; kingdom Viridiplantae; phylum Streptophyta; class Pinopsida; order Cupressales; family Cupressaceae; genus Cryptomeria; species Cryptomeria japonica. The sequence goes on along the minus strand of NC_081408.1, from coordinate 630,839,729 downwards.
TCCCTTTTCTTCTATAAAAAGGGAAATCAAGGGCATTAGAAGGGTTCCTTTTAGGGGGGTCTCTTGAGGGTTCTGATATTCTAGTTCCTTTGGGTTTCCTTTTCTGGTTCTAGTAGTGATTCTAGACTCTAGGTGAAGGGAGCAAGTTGTATAGTCATTTACAGAGAAAATGAAAAACATTTAGTGTCAAGCTTTGTGCAGGTTCTTGAAGAAGTTATATATAAATTTATTTCGTGATGGAAGTAGAAATTTTATTCAATAGAAATCAAATTCTAATCTATTTCTCTCCGATGTATAATTCTATCTCTTTCAAATGAACAAAATCATGAGTTTTTTCATTTGTTGCATTGTTATGGTGTATGCAATTTTTCATTTAATGCTTCCTATTATGCCCAGGAATGCAGAATTTCTATTAGTTTGGAATCATATTAAGGATTCACCTCATTGCAATTTGTGGGCGGATTACTTAAGGGAAGAGGGTTTTGAGGTCCCAGAAAACTTGCTGAACATACCGATGGATAAGATACAAGAAATCTTGAATGTTCACAACGGAATATATATATATATATATATATATATATATCTATATATATATATATATCTATATATATATATATCTATATATATATATATATATATATATATTCATATATTCATATATACACATATAATGGAAAGGATACTAAGGTCGAGATACATGTTGATAATAGGTATGAGGAAATGCCAACTTTATGGAGGAGGGAAAACATGTACATGATAGTCATATAACACCTCCTTATATATTACATAAACATCCGTAGCATATAAAATCATAAGAGTATTAATAAGGAAAGTATCAAACACCAAAATAGATAGGAATGCAACATAATTAGTAAAACATGCATGCAACTCAATTAAAGGGAATATATTTTGAGGATCCAATTCTATGATAGATGTTATAGACAAATTACACTTTCATAATCAAAGGCAAACAAGAAAACATATTCACCCACAATGAATCAACTATTATAATTGGAAGGTCACTTCACCAAGACAACATCAAGACAACAGACCAGTGCCTTATCCTAGGGCATAGAGTTACTTAAAATTTAAAGACAACCTGATAATAAAATTCAATAAGATTCATTTGCAGAGGAATGAATATGCCATTACATACACAACCCAAATTCATACAAATGATATAATCATCAAATTTGTATTTAAGAAAATGATTTCACTGAAACTACCCCAAGAACTTTAATTCTTTCCTTAAAAGAACTCCTAGAACAATTCCATAATCTGCCTTTGCAGACACATAAATTGAGAAACCCTTGACCATTCAATTCACAATGAAAACATAAATTCAACACAAAGACAATTATGTGAAGATCTCAAATGGAAAATGATATTGATATTATATTCATAATGATATCACAAAGTAAATTCAAAATGTGATTCAGCTATGCACTTATCAAATTCTTAAATAGTTGAACTATTATAACTATATCAGAGTTTTCAACATCAATAAAAGTGGCCAACAGGCCATCCCTCTCTACCAATAAAAAAAAAGTGGTCATCCCTCTCAAATTAATCTTGGAATCCTTTTATAAGATGAGGATGCAACAAGCTTAGAATTACTTTGAGGAATCTTGGGTAGCAACCTGACATTTCTTCTTTTGCTTTAGCATGGCTTGCCACCTATCCACCTCTTTGTCTGTTGGCCAACTGAATGCCTTTACCTCTTCCAACTGTGCAACTGAATCTGTCCATTTGGCATCTGTAACTACCCTGGCCTCAACAATAAACTTTGCGTGGTCAATCTCAACCTTGAACTATGAATCAAGCATACCGTTAAGGAATTCAGCATCGACCTGATCATCTATATGCTTGATTATTTCTTCTTCCTCCAAAATCAAAACAAATTTGTTGGTCCAATCAGAAACTAATTTCAATTCTCCATTACTACCATAAATTGAAGGAACCAATTTACTATAACCTTCCCCAAATATCTGCAATTTTTCATTTATAAGCACATCCTTCCCTGTGAAAAATGCATAAGTTGCATTCATTACCTCCACCATGTCTTTAGTGTCACTGATCTTGGGAGGGAACTCGTCACTATACAATATTGTAGTATCTAGCTTATCCATTAATCTGCTTCTTCTTGACCAAACATTGAACAAAGGTCCAAGAAAAGCGACAACCTCAAAGGATGTTTTACTTGCCTCTTTTAAAGAAATGTGCAAATCATGCACTACCATCAATTTTCCTTTCAATACATTAATCTCATGTTTCAAAATTCCTAACACAATAGAGATAGCCTTGACATTTTGTTCCTTTTCAATTTTTTCAATTTTCTTTGTGTATTCCTCCATTTTTGCTGTCACATCAGTTGGTATTTCTTGTACTTGTTTTGTAATCTATATTGGAGGGGGCTCATTTGCAATTTTTTCTTTCAACTCCATTAACTCTTCCTCCAGAGCGCCCTTCTTCATCAGTGTCTCTTCATATTTTTTAGATAATACAATCAATTGGTTATATGTTTATGTGTATCTTCTTAACAAAACCTCTATTTTTGATAAATTCATGAAAGAAACTTGAGTAAAAAATGAGGAAATCTCTGTGTCACTTGTGTTCTACAAATTCCAGATCATTTTGTCAGCTTTCTTTTCTACTTGGATATTTAGAAGGTGGGGCTTTTGAGTGGAAGAGGCCAAAGACTAAGCAGCAAACTTGTCTTTGACTTAGGATTAAATCGTGATCCTCTTATTACATCTCCAATTTCAAATTCAGATTTAAACATTGGGTCCTCTTGCTTCCTAATATGATTAATAAAAAAAAAAAGAGTGGATATCCCAATCAGGCATCATAATCATACCAGTACTCTTAATCAATTGTCTTGCCTATTCCATAGTTATTTTCTCCCTATCAGGATCATATTCCTACAATGCCTTGATGATCTCCTCTTTCTTTTCTACATTTCCTTCCTATGTGATCAGAGTTTGTCTTAATTGATTTTGTTTCAAACTTGTCAAAAAACTTTTAAATTCATATGACTTAATAAAGTCATCATCTTTCATGAACTCACTTGACAACATCACATGCTCATCAAAGCCTTGAGCAAGGGTTTCATTTGTTTCTCCTTGTTCTTCATTCTGCCTTGCTTCTCTGAGATGTGTCCTTATTTGATGAAAGTAGTGTCCTTGTTCTATAACAATTTCTCTACTAGGGTCTTTCCTCACAATTGCACCAACCTCTTTAGTTTTTTGTTTCTTTTTAGGTGGCACTCAGGTAGATTGAACTTCATCCCCACTCTCTACATCATCAGAAGACACTTCTATAATTTGAGGCATTTGTTCCATTAGAGTTTCATATAAACTCAGCATTCTGTTAATCCTCTCCAGGTACGGTTTATCAGGACAAAAACCTTAGAAACTAGGGTCAACAACCTTCAATTCTACTTCAACTCTCATCAATTTTTTTCATTTCTTCTCCTTTTTTGTTCTTCCTCTTTTCTCAGCAAATTTCTAACCACATCTTCATCATCCAATGGTTCATGGTCCTTTATTGTGGCCCAAGGTGTCATTTTTGGCAATGCATGTTTAATAAATTGTTCAAGATCACAGAATCTAGACACAACATTAACCAACCTATACTGTTTAAGGAAATTGTTTACTTCATCAAAGGAATTCCTAACAATGGTAAAATCAGAACAACCTAAATCCTAGGAAGAAAAGAACCCTTCCTATGTTTCTCAAGGTATTATTTTTCAACTAGGGTCAATTGCCAAATAAACTCCATAAAAGTAATCCTAATTGGAATAAATTTTGGTAAAATATGGGGATGCTAAGGACACCCATTGACTCTGATCATAGTAAAGTTATCAAAAAAGAAAAAGTCCCCCCAATTATGTGAAATAGACCAGTTTGGAACATACTGGTAAGGTCTCAAAACTCTCCTAACATTAATTGACAATCTTTCCCTATTTATTCCTAGCATTTCCATAATTCGCAAAATAATCCAATTTTCAAAGAAAAGGAAAGAAGAATGGGGAGAACTACTATCCCAAAACTGGGTCCATCTTTGTATTGGCATTAAGACACCAAAATCTTCTTTGAAAAGCTCTAATTCTTTATCCATGAACTCAACATTATAGAACAAGATTAAATGCATCAACAATGAATAATGCTTAAATGTAGGGTTGGGTGCACCACTCTAAATTTCAACTAGAGCATTATGAATGTGTTCAACCACATAGACCATATAATCGTAATCTTTGTTAACATCTGGGTGTTGAATTTCCATAGCCATCATCAGTAAGTCAACTGACACTGTTGAATCTCCATCAAAACCCAACACTCTGCATAATCCAGAGATTGTACAATGCATATAATGGTGGAAATGTGTGATGTCAAATGGTGGCTCGATACTATCTGGAATTATAACCGGTTTCCTATTCACCCTAGGCATGTATCTGGGCATTGCATGCTTCTTGATAACACCTTTGTATTTGTCATAATCCTCTACAATCTGCTCCAAATCTATATATGTACATGCAACACTAGTAATCTAGAAAGCTTCAACAAATCTAGCTCTATTAATTGAAACTAGGGAAGACTGGTTCTTTCTTCTGATTACCCTAGATACTGGGTAATAGCATTTTCCCAACTCTTTGATCAAATCCACATTTGGCACAATTAATTTTTCCATATTTAAATCCCAGGGGTTTGACATCGAGACACCATTAACCCTATTATTCTAGAATAATGAAATAGAGTAGGACCGGTCATATGAAGCATGGTCGGGTTTCTGCATTGGCTCCATAAATCTCTCCATGCCAAATCATTTGTAATCAAAGCAATGGAAGTCCCTGGCAACAAATCTACAAATTCTTCTTTGTATTCTTATCCTTCTTTTCCTTAGTGGCATTGGGCTTGGACCTCCACTTGTCATGGCCTTGGGCTTGGAACCTCCAATTCCACTCGTTGCCTTGTTCATTTTAGTTGCAAGAGAAAAACTTAACCAATTTTCTGAAATTTTCCCACACCCAGCACTCCAAATTCTCCAACGTTTCTGCATAGCTCAATTTACTAGATTACCTCGACGATAGAATCATAGAATGCAATTATATAAGATCTCGGCTCAATCATGCAATTTATGGTATTTGGTTGCCGTCACTTCTCTCGTTAATTGGCACACTTGCATGAACTAGCTACTGTGGCATTATTCATTAATTCAAAGCTGAAGTACTAGAGAAAAATTTGAATTCATGCCCTTCTATTTAATTGCCATTCAAAAATTTTACAATACCCAACAAACAAGTCCATGTGTCAATCCCTGATTGCTTAGCAACCGGTTATAAAAATTTGGAAAGTAACTGCCTAACCAACGAGTTAGCGACAATGCTACCGAATCCTCTTAATCTCAATCTTGCAACCCATTTTAAAAATCCTTAAAGAATCTCACAAGTGAGCGACAACCATTGATATTCATCAAGCCCTTCAGTCGCAACCTTGCAACAACATTTGTAATATTTTTTCTTTACCTGTGAGCTCGCGACCACTACAAATCTAACAAAACAACTTATTTCATCACAAGCTCACAACTCAAAACTTAACTTGACTTAAACCCTTGCGAGCCCACGAAAACAAGACACTTAACCACCATCGCATGCTTGCAATACTTTTTGACTTAAGACTTACAAATCCCCAAGCATGCGATGACCACAAAATCAGATGAAAACTTACTTGTCGCCAAATCACAACATAAAATGCTAAACAACTTCAAAACCTACGAGCAAGCAACAAAACCAACTAAGTTGCGATACCAACCACATTGCATTATCACAAATTAAAATGACTTAACCCCGAACACCTTGTGACCTTGCAATAACATAAAATCACACCCAATCGCAATCTCACAACAAAAAATGGTCAAGTGCAAAACATCTTGTGAGGTATCGACAACTAAAATCTCCTAGTACTCGCAAGCTCGTGACTTAAACTAACTTGATGATAAAGGACCTGCGAGCTGGCGATAACCATAAAATATCAAACTATTTATCTCTTGACCACAACGACCTAGCGAGTACCCAAAAAAATTGATGTTTTATGTTAATTGCCTTCATAAACAAGCGTGAGCAGTGACACACAGACCATTAATGACTTACTTGCTAACTCTTGTGGATATAAGAATGGCATCAAACCAACTCGAGACCTCACGACCAAAGCAATTTCATTAACAATCTCCAACTCACTAACATAAAATGCTAACACCCAAAAAACTAGAGAGCTCACGATTTAAACTCAAACCAACACTCACTAACTCACCACTTAAATTGTTAAACATGAAATTTATTTGCGAGTTAGAGATGAAACATTAAACATGTCTCATTGTCTGACCAACCATTTGACCACACTTGACATTGACATGGACAAATAAAGAGAGGACAACTCATATTTTCAACGCACGACAACTTCAGTTTACTAGCCAACTAAGACAAAAAACAAACACAAAACCCTAATCGCCATGAACATCATGTTAAGCATTTAATGTAGAACAGTCGAAAGGTTCTAATAGATATGCAATACGAATAATTTTATGGATCTTGTGACACAAATTGTTGCATTTCATGTTCAACATAATGTGGAACCAATTTACTAATAATTCAGAAACTAAATTCTAATTGTTTACTAATAATTCAAATTCACAATTAAAAATATGAAATAAGTATTCGTTCTGATTGACAAATTGAAGGAATACAACCACGTATTTTAATGACTTGACGGGGACTGCTGAGGTGCCAATATATTTTTTTATGTTTTGGAAAAAGGTTGAAATCGCCAATAATTTTTTTTTATGGTTTGAAAATAGGTTGAAATCGCCAATATTTTTTTTTTATGGTTTGAAAATAGGTTGAAATCGCCAATTTTTTTTTAATGGTTTGAAAATAGGTTGAAATCACCAATATTTGTTTTTAATGGTTTGAAAATAGGTTGAAATCGCTAATGCAAATACTTTTTCTAGTTTTAAAAAATTACAATTCGCCCATGCAAATATTTTTTTGGTTTTAGAAACATTACAATTCGCTAGGATTTTTCACAAACTTTGAGCGATCACGAATGATTCGCCAATGGAGATTATTATTTTTTCTCCATAAACCACAAAATTTCACCAGTAAAATTAAAAATTTCCTCGACAATTATACACCTTTCGCCAGGTTTTACACCTTGTCCAAGGGGGGGGTTTCTTAAAATTTTCCCTGTTTGTGACCAAATAATAAATGTTAATTGATGACAATAATTTCAGTTTCGTTTCATGAGATCTTGAAATGTTATAAATAGTCATGTATATAGATCAACATTAAGATATCTATTATTTGCTAAATGTTAGATTAATTTCATAGTTCTAAATCTAGATCGAAACTTTAATTTCACTCTACACACAAAAAATTAACTTTTTATATTTTTGGATTGTACTTAGTAGATTCTTAGATAAATGGACTACTAAACAATAATATCATATTTCATAGTCTCATAGTTTTTCTACTAAGGTAGTATTTGAAAATATCTCAAAATAGATTACAAACTTCAAACATACACATGAATTTTAGGATGATTTCTAGGTCATTCACATGCACCAGGATATGTGTGATTAGATGTGATTAGATTTCTCTTTATTTTAGAATTTTATTCAATTTCAAATTATTATCCTTCTAATTGCTAATGATTCTTTATGTGATTGAATGAGTGCAAGTTGATTTTCTTTTTTAGATGAGCATTGCATGAAATTCAAAGATTTTTTTTGCTTAGGGTCAAAGTGTAAAGTGGGAAAGATGGCAAAAATGTTCGATTTTTATTTTGCATTTTAGTAAATAAAGTTTACAAGTATAAGGATGACCTTGTAACCATGTATAAACTTGGGTTAGAGAACTAGGTATGAATCAGACAAAAAATTGATTTGGACTATCATTATGTACACATAAGCATAGAAAAAAAACTACTTGAGATTTAACTCACATATCCATGTTGCAATAGTTGTAATAGGTTGCAACCACCTAGAAGAGTTTATTAGTGGAAACTTAAAGCCTCTTAATCCAAGGACTATCTTAGAGGGTAGTTTAGTCTAAGAATAAGAATATCCTTGTCTATTTCATTGAGGAAAATACAAGACACTAGTAGGGCCTAGATATTCAAAATACAAGTTATTTGGTTTAAGCACTTGTCTTCTCATTCACGTATATTGCATTTTGATATACATACCCTTACATATAAGGGCATAAGTGTTAACGAGGATATAAATATTTTTTATGATCAATATTGACTCACAAGTAATCACAAGGAAATAAGAATCATAACTATATAAATTCTTGTGTTCAAATTAATTTTATGTAATGACTAGTAAACAAACAAAAATAAACCAATGCCCATGTTATACTGCCATTAAAATGCCTATATGATTAAAAGGAATTGTGTTACTGTTAAAATATATCATTGATGTGATTACAAGCATGACAAAATTAATGTGAAAATATTGATAGGCCTAGTTATACTACCTCTCAGGCAAATCAAACAAGGACATATCACAAGCTTGGCTTTACCAACACACTCTCACAGGTGACGTGCTTAGGTGGCTCGTATACCCCCCCTACTTACACATCATTTCTAAAGGGCATACAAATATTCTCTATGGTGACTAGGGATTAATATTTTTCTCTTCTTCTTCCATCTCAAAAATAACTTTCTTCCTTCATCTCCCAAGCCAATTTCTCCAACTTTACATAGATTTGTTGTGATTATGAATGTCATCTATCTTCTACATAATAAACACATACCATTTTCAGGCCTTCAATCCAACTACATATGGGGCTCGCTTTTGAATTCTTTATCTTTAATCAATCTCCTTACCATTTGCTTGCATGATCTACCCACTTCTCCATACATGTTTGAGAGAAAATCATTGATCACATCTTTTTTAAGATGCAAACATTGCTAAAATACTCCTAAGCCTATATTTGTATGTGATTTGCATGCAACAAGACAATAGATCCACATATCCACCATAGGTTTAACTCAAGAAAAAAATTCCACACAACCACCACAAGTTTAACTAACGTCTTGATGATAAATTTGAGGGTGTCTTCAAGATAGCTAGCATGAACAAGTAGGTTGAGCATACACATAAGGATCAATTGTAGATGTAGTGCACCAAATGTTACCCATGTGAAATATGTACAACTCACATTCGCTAAAGCATACACATAACACAAACTGATGGGGTGGACAAAGACAAAAGACAAGAACATAAAATAGACAAATGCAAACATTATATTGTATTAAATAACATAAACATTACATTCACATCTGCTTACACCTCTACAAAGTTGGACCCATGAAAGAGTGAGTTACAATTCACATTACATCTTATTTATAGCCAACATGATGAAGATAAGGCAGAAGTATATAGCAAGGAAACATCTAGAATGTCCATTGTGAGAAACATCTAGAATTCAAATCTGGAAACTTCTATCTCAAATGCCAGGCTTGACGAAATTACTAATTACCAACACAAACAAAGTTTATAGTTTCAGAATATGTTCTTAAGTGCTTCATTAATTCAAAAGCACTTAATTCAAAAATCCCATGAGAATCCTCGAAAAATCCATTTTGTGCATATCCCACAAACATTGCATTCTCTGAGACCCCATTTCTTTGAGTTTGTCAAACAGTTTGTGTGGCTTGTTTATGCTTCCACAATTTCCATACCGCATACTAGAGCATTTCCAATGATAATATTTGACAAAAATCGCCTTCCCATTAAGCTTCATACATGCGACAAAAATCTCTCTGTCCATTAAGGTTGCAGAGTCTGGCTTTAGACCTGCTAATTGCATTTGGTTAAAAGATGAAAATATTTATTACGTATATCCTGCAATCATAGAATTTCATGAGAAGACCGCATTTCTATGGGTATCATGTGAAACAATTCAGGTGCATCGCCTATGCTTCCACATTATGCATTCTTGTCTACGAGGGCAGTTGTAGCTACAATATGTGACAAAATTCCTTTATGTGGTGGATGTCCATATCCCGTTCCAAAGCTCCCATTTTGTCACAGGCAGGGAGGATGCTGGTAAAAATCTCAGAGTCTCGATTTACACCAACTAATTACATTCATTGAAAGTTCAAAAATCCTTTTGAACATACATAGTTTGCAGCTCGGATGTCTTGCAACTGTTGCATTTAACGAGACCACATTTCTTTTAGGTATCCTGTAAAACAGTTCAAGTCCGTTGTCTATGCTTCCAAATTTTAGATTCATGTCTACCAGCGCAGTTCAAGCAGCAATGGTGGACGTCCATACCCTGTTTCAAAGCTCCCATATTGTCAAAGGCCTGGAGTATGCGTGAAAAGCGTTAGCGTTGGGGTCAATATAGATACAGGCGGGAGAAAACGGTTCAAAAATATTTAAAATTTCAGCGGGATTTACAGTGGATGGTAACAGTGAGTGGAAACGGCAAACGGGACAGACTAGAGGGGCCCACACCAGCCACCTAAGCGGGTCAACGCTTAGAGTGTACTGTTGGTTAAGCCAGGCCCTATGGGAGAGGGCCACCCCCTTGCGTGGGAGGAGTGCCACCTTGTGTGGACAAAACTATGGTGCTCTCCATTCTGTGCTAGGAATACACATTGCCGCCCAACCATGAAAGGATATAAGGAAAAGTGAAAATACGTACACGAAGAAAGCTAAGGTTTGATATAACAAAAAAAGTAGTTTGAATGTCCTAAAGAAAAAATCTCTAATCATTACACAGACGATTCTATTAATGGAACGATTCCCATACAGGAAGAGATTATAAGGTATTGCAGAAAGGATACGGTTTACTAACCAACGGTAGATTACAATAAATATGCATAAATATACAAGGGCTATTGATAATGATAATAAAAAATATAAATACAACGGATGTTTTAAGTTCAACAAAGGTTTAGTGGAATTGATATTACTATTATTACTTTGCACAGAAAGTACATTATTCAAATCTAAAAGCAATTCTGGACTAACACATAAATCAACCAAATCCACAAACTCCACTGGCTACATTCCATTTCTGGACATTCTGCATCACAGAGAACAATATTCAAACACCATTGTTCAGAAGGAGGTAAAGCCTACCTAGAAATGCAATAACAAAAAATCTGAAGCGAGTTCTGCAATCCCTCAACCAACCAAACTCTTTTGCAAACTCCCCGTCTCCAAATCCTCCACCCAAAAGCTAATCTCTCCTTTATCCAAATGCTTCCGAGAGACTTAAGCTTCTCAACCATCAGAACCAACCAACCATTACGAATAAACAATCCCTTAAAATTAATTTTGTCGTTAACTTAAACATTAATCTTTTTAATTATTTATAATATTGAATTAATTTAATAAAACCTAATTAATTAATGATATTAAACTTTTAATTAATTACACTATTACTTTATTTTAAAAATTTAACTAAAAAAATATGTTTGTGGATAATATTATTAATAAAGTTACACACATATAATTGGTTGAATCTATTTAAATATAATTATCTTATGTCCAATTATGGTGAACGTTTAATTTAATCCTATTATTAAATTTATAGTAATAATCATAACACAAAAACCAAGGATCACACTCACCCGACTCGACTCATACTGCACAACAAAAGACCTAACTAACCAAGACCAAATGTATGAAAGGGTTGTGGTGCTAACCCTGCTCCCACAATGGAGCAAACAAAAGGTGGACACCTAGGACCTAGGTGCTCTCTCCCACTACCACCTTCAGGGGCCAATAGAGCACACTCGGTCCCGAGATCAGGAGGAGTCGATGCTCGATACCTACATGCTACATCCACAAGAAAAACTATGCAGAACATCATATGTGCATACATGAGTAACATATACCATCAATAAAATGAAGATGACTATGAACTCATATGCCTCTCAAAATGAATGATATGAAGTTCTAATTGATTACTACATTCATATAATGATTCATGTTAGTATCATAATCGTTTCAATTTCTATTTTCAATAACATGAAATTATAAGTGTGGTTCGAGTAAAGCATGCATCATTACCTATATTAAACATGTACATAATCAGAAACATCAATGAAATCACTATCATGCGTCTAATCAAAACAATAAATCTAAACATAAGACCATAGGTGAAGTAGATGTCTATCATCGTAAGAAAGTATCTGAGATCAATAACAAGTCCTTCAAAACACAGATAAGCAAGATATGCGAGGGCGTCACATTCTCTTGATGAACAAACTTCCACGAAGCTAAACATAAATCTAACTTCAATAATTACCTAGGAACATAGAATTGACATCACCATAGTAATCATAGCAATCATAATATGTCCACTTATTATTAAAAAAAAATTCAATATCTAGAATGAAATAGGAAGCGAGGAGTATCAAAAAACCCATAAATATCTAACACATTCAATCACAATTGATGGATCGGGGAGAGGCACTACAAGCTAGCAGTATCATTGGAGCATTTGGGTTCTTGTATGCCTCTCAACCCACACACCCTAAGCTTATTGATAAAAACCCGTATTGACAAGAGCCCTTATTTTTTCCAAAGCTCTTATCCAATGGGCATGGGCATAGGAGTGGATAAGGCCTTGATATTTCTAGTAGTATAAAGTTGTTTTGGTTTCTTTTGCACATTTTTGATACTAGAAACAAAGAGAAGATCATTGGAGGATAATGAGGCAGAACTTATTCAAGTTCAAGCCTAATCTGGGGAAGATGGTGAGAAGGGGAAAATGTACGAGCAATTTTTTTTCTAGGTAGTGTTCGAAGAAAGGAAACTACCTTGACTAAATTAATTTTAACTTTGTAAGGAATTATTTCATTTGTACTTTACATGAATGATATACTAGCACTTGCATGAGGTGAAATGGTTATATTGATAGTAAAATATACTTTAAATAAATATATTGGAGGGTAAAAATCTCAAAGGAAATGTTTATGTATTGAATTATGTAAAAAATAACATCTTTAAGAGACTACTATTTTTATAAATAAACATGAATACCATAATAAACACGAATACCACATTTGGTGTTATTTGATCATTTCATCTATTTATCTTTAACATACATATAAACGACTATGCTTATAGATAAGCATGAATACCACATTTAATGTCGTTTAATCATTTCATTTATCTATCCAATAATCCAATTTATTATAAAAACAACATTTAAAAAACTATGTATGATAGTTAAAAATCAGCTTGAATGATCAATCCTAAGAAAAAAGAGTGGATGCAACCTTCAAAGATGGAAAGGAAAACAAAATATATGGATTATACAGTATTATCTTTATGATGTTATTATATTATAACATTGAAATTTTATTAAAATTATTATGATATTATGATATATTATATTTTTATGATATTGTTATATTATTAAAATTCTAAAAAGACTAAAAAAGATAGGAAATAGAGTAGTAGATAGACTCTAGAGAGTGAAAAATGAAAATATAAAACATACAAAATATAATAAAGAAACGTGTTGAATTATAAGAAGATTTGTTAATCCATACAAGTGCTAATTTAAACACGTGTTGGTTCATGTAAGTGCCAATCTATAAGGAACACATGTAAATTTAGAATGGATAAAAAATAATTGCAATGAAATATAGTATCTTAAACACACAGAGTAGAAAAATGATAATAATGAAAAATTAATATATAAACCAATCACAAAAGATACGAAAAATGTAAAAAAAAAGAGAGGCAAGAAAAACTTAGAAATAAGATGCAAAGAGATAAAAATAGAGAAAAATTGTAAATTTTGTAACATGTAAACTTGTTGATTTAGTAACAAAAGTGCCAAAATTTAGAGTGTAGGTGCTAAACCAAAAAATTGCATGTAAAACTTAAAAAATAACTCAAACCAAAAATTAGTAAGATGGACATGCATCCCGCCAAGTGTGCTAGAAGAAAGAAAAAAAGTTAAATAAGTATTAAACACTAAAGGTTCAGTAAAAAAATTACCTTTATACCATGTTTACCTTGCTCATCCAATGGAGTTGAAGTGGAGAGCATCCTTTAAGCTCCATTTGATGTGCTCAAATTTGTAATGGATGTAGTTGTATCGATTTCGATTGATATTAATGCACTAACATAAAAATAGCTGAAGATTGATAGTGAAAATAGTAGCATAAGTTTACATCATTGTAGATTATCAAATGGAAAATAAGAATCCAATTTGTAGATTTTCTAAGGAAATTTAGGGGTCAAGATGCAAAGTTACTAGAGGGATAATATTTGAAGAAAATAGAGATGTGAATTGAAGTCTCCACCTTGTCACAAAGATAAGAGAGGAAAACAAGTGAACCATGAGATAGAAGGGAACGAATTATCACATATCTAGACACAAGGTGGCATGTGTAAGAGATTAGAGGCTAGGTATGTGTTCTAAACATACTCACCCATGTGCGAGAAAGATAGTGGGCCTAGGTTAATAGAACAAAATTGAGTTTGAGGCTTGACAAAGATTGAAACCTATAATATTATATTCCCACATGTGTGAGCATGAAGTAGGGTAAGTATGCAAAAAAATGGGCATGAGGGGAATAGGGACACACGCTGAATGGTACTAAGTTTATATTTTAATCCATATGAGGATAGTAGATGACCATAATCTAAAGTTGGAAGATTGGGGTTCTATGAAATTAAAAATTAGAAGAAAAGTTAATTGGAGCTTAATTAGCCTTAATGAATGAATTAATTAAGTTTTAAGAAACAAGGAATAAGGTTATATAATTAGTTTGATTTAATCAATTAAAAAGAGGAAGTAAATGAGAATTAATGATAAGAAAGATAATTAATTAAATAATAATTATTTTAAAGAATATGAGATATTGGCGGATTATAATAATAGTTACTTAAATAAAGATTTAAATATTTAGTAAAAATGATGAATTGAAATACATATAATGGTCACTAGGATGACCAAAAGTGATATCACATAACAAATAATAAACCTTAGGAAAATAATGTATAACACTAATAAGAAATTTTAACCCTGGCAACATTTTATGAATGATGATGAAATTAGAAATATTGTAACTTTTTTTTTTGTATTAAGTATCATAGAATCACAAAGCTCATTTTTTGCTCATTCGAACATCCACGTTACAAACTTATTACAAATACCAACTCCTTTCGAGCAAACTTATTACAAATACTATCTCCTTTCGAGCACCAAACTAGAAACAACAATTGGAAGACCAAGGGTCACAACTTGGAAATCCAATTAAACAATGAGACAAATACAACCAATGGAAGACCAAGAGTCGCAACTTAGAATTCTACACAAAGGTGTCCCTCATGGGAGTTGAACTTGGGTCTCCACATTGAGAACTCAATGTTTTAACCAACAAAGCTCAACCCCTTGGACAATATTGTAACTTTTTCCTAAGTTTAGTCCAAGATAATTAAATATGCATGTACATTAGCATAAATCAAGTAAGATCATATTTATATTCAAGACATATCAAAATACTAAGCGTTAATATAGAAAATGAAATCAAAGCATTTTGTTACATAGGTCTAAGAATGAAGATGAATAATAGCTTTGATTTAAAACTGGAAAACTATCTCTCTATTAAATGCCTTTGAATTATGATTGTCTCTAAACTCTATGATGGCTTAAGTCTATAGATTTGGGCACTTCTATATAGTGTAAATTTGTCCTAATACCCATTATTTTAAATTGGGTAACTATGCAATTCTTCTTTCTAATTCATTGAATTTTGTATTTTTTATTGATCATGAAGGATTAGTAGTATTTGAAAAGACATTGATGAAATCATCAGGTCATAGAAGTGATCTTGTTTAGGGCTAAATCCTTTGATTAGACTATCCATGCAATCATAGAAATGATTGAAGAAAACACTCTTTGGTCATTCAATTGCTCTAGATTGATTTGACATAGATTTATTTTCCTTGAGTGCTCATAATTTTTATTTTCTATATCATAATGAATGCACACATTGAATGTATTTGAATGCTGCTATATAACAATAAATCATTTGAAAGGTGTGCTAAGTCAACTCATGATAAGCATGAAATGGGTAGGAATTGCCAATTGTTTAATTTGAATTTTGGAATTTTAAGTATCAATTTCATAAGCCATGAAATTGATCTCTTATTAGTGGATTAGCCAAGGAAAATAAAATACTTATGTTAATGTAAGAAATGATTGTCTTAATATGGGAGCCAAATAAATGTTAAATATGAGAATTTGTATAAGAATAAGATAAATCCAAATAAATAAGAAAATATGTAAATATAAATGAATAAAAATTAAAAACAAATTTAACTTTACAAAACAATGTCATTTATCAATAAATAATTATATTAAATCTTTTCATTAAAAGGAACCCCAAAATAAATGGTTATTGACATAAATATCTAGTTTTCATCATTAATTCAATCCTTTTAATAAACTACAAGAAAGTCACTCAAAAACTAACAAATGTCAAAATGAACACCAGTTAATATTGAATGCTACACTAGGAGTATTTTTCTTTCCATGCACAAAAACCCCTTTAAGATTATTAACAAGGATGGTCACTTTGTTGTATTTATTTCTAGAAATTATTCAAAGGCCTAATTTAATGTGTTTGGAGATCCACACAAACAAAGCAAAAGGTGAATATAAAAAAGATAAACTACAGTCAACACATAATATCATGTATATTTGGTCAATTAAAATTTACCAATTTTTGGGATTGCTTTTCAAATTAAAGTGCTGGGGAGACACCATGATTGTGGTATAGTTTGAGTTGGTCTAATTGCGGACAACTTATGCTTTGGAAAGAGAGGTTACAAATTCAAATCTCATAAGAAGCAAGATATGTACACTTCATTTGTGACACAATTAAATACTTTCCCCAAAAAATTGAATAGTCACATATTAGGGGAAAGGACCTAGTAGTTGTGCACCCTAACTTCCTGCTTCTCAAAATCCTACATGGAAATTTCAAATCACTCCAATTTTTTTACAGCAACTTACTTGGCAAGTCCCCTGCTTATAACTAAGGTTTTTGGGGCCACATCAGCATGCTTTTTGCCAAGGTGTCCAAAACAACCAAAAAAAAAGTGAGACCAATAGGTGTGCAAAAGGGCCCCAATACTTGTGCAACTGACGTGGCATCATATGATTGATTACTTTTCACAACAAATGGTATATTTCATTCAATTATTGGTACTTAGCATACAACTATTCAATGTTATACAAAGATTGGACATTAAATCAATAAGTATTGGGGTATTAAATCAACAACTTCTATCACAAGAATTGAAACGCGTTGAAACACGCTCAACTACAAGATCCTTTCCCCTACCATTAACCTATTATTTAATGTGATACGGTATTCATCTCTACTTTTCCAACTTGTCCCTTTCAATTGTTAATGAAGTCAGGCCATCACGTTGTACAATAAATTACCTAGAAAGCGGGAAAACTTGGTGAGTAAGTTATCTAGAAACATTATTGTAGTCGGCAGAAATCTGTAGTAATTAGTCGTCGAAGACAAACCCGTCCATTGTTTGCGATTTTGCCTATGCTGGACAAATTCCAATGAACTTCCTCGCAACTACGAAGTTCGATTTCTTTGTGAAATTAAGTCAATATAGGACAAATTCCAATGAGCTTCCTCCCAACCACGAATTCATATGCTCAAGAATATTCTTGGAATACAGGAAATAAATATATTGCAAGCAGGCCGATGTTACGATTGACCTCTCGCCGTGTCTACTACATATGGGGTTTATCCGAATTTCATACTGAATTGGGGCAAAGATTGGGGATTGTGAATTTTTTTAGGGAAAGTATTGGGTCTTAGAAAAATGCCGCTCAAGGTGCTGTCTGCGCTGGACACGGCGCGTACGCAGTTGTAT